>NC_081298.1:59595000-59914166 GCF_030435805.1 Mustela lutreola | reverse complement strand
GGCTTCCTGGTAAGAAAGGGTGATTTTGTGTTGGTATGCTGAGTTAAGTCAGGATGGCAAAGTGTGATCTGGCCACAGGAGCGGTCCCCAGTTATCTGGTACCTGACTCTGGGGTGCATTAGAGCGGGAGTGAGGGGGTATATACTCTGGGTGTGTGACAGTTTGCTAAAGGAATTGAGTGGGGAGTCTAGTCTCAGGACTGGTTAGTTTGCATATCAAAGAAATGCTCTGGGACCCCTTATTCCCTAACTCTAGGAAATAGCTAACTCAGAGAGGGACAGTCCTCCCCAGGCCCTCAAGGCCCTGAAATGTCAAAACATCATAAAGTAGAAAAATAAAAATAAAAACATAGTCCACACAGAAGTCAAGTCAGACACACCGGGCTGACTCTCAGGCTTGCTACGTGTCACCCTGTGTGCACTTGACTCTCCTCAGTGTCTGTTTCTTCCTCTTTAAAATGAAGACAGTACACATTATATCCCATAGGGTTTTCTGGAAATTAAGAGATGATGAACTACAATGTTTGGCTCCACAGGTAAGCATTTAGCACATGAGAGCTGTAATAAAAAAGAGCAAAAAAGCAGTGGGCTAGGACCTGAGTGGAGGTAAGGAACAACAAGTCAAGTAAAACTCGAAATTTTGAACGTGAGAAAATGACAGAACCACACTGAGAGAGGCGGGGTGCAGGCGGCATGGCCGTTTGGCTGAGAATGGACGGATTCATGTATGTGGCATCCGCATCCAAGGGCAGTGGTCTTGGCCCAGAGCTGCGAGATTGGGTCTGGAGGGTGGGTGAACTCTGAGAGAAGGAGCAGGGAAGGTCGCACCCACACCCGAGGCTGGACCCTATCAAGGGCTGGGAAGGAGATGCTGGGGAAGGGAGATCATGAGTGCCCCGGAGTTGGTTATTCTTAAAGACTAAGAGAAGGGGGCTCCTGGAAGGGGAGAACAAAGCCTTCATTTAGGGAGGCCGTATCACTTTGTTCTCTGAACACCTTCATAATAAAACTAAGATCAGCCTCTCCTTCCTCTTCTCAATTCATCCGGTTGAGGTACTCAAGGTAGACCTAGGTCTTGCCCCTCTGTGTGCATGGGGCCAACATGAAGTGTAATTCAAGAAGTGACTTCTAACTAAATTACACTGAAACTCTGAAACATCATTGAAACATCATTCTATTTGGAAATGTGATCTAAACTGAAGGGCAACATTAAAGAAATCTCCATCCCTCTTTGTGTGTGTGTGCACTTGGGTATGCATGTGGGTGCCTGAGGACTTGGGGGTTACAGTGTTACAAGAACAGATGCAGGAGAAGCCATCGGACAAAACACACTGGGAAGAAGGGACTGAGCCACCTTTCCCAGAAACACAGTCTGACAGAACCCACAGGCTCAGCTTCTAATGCTGGTGGGATACCTCGTTAACTGTGGGACCTGGAGCATACACTGTAGTCCACCTTTCCTTAAAAAGAGAGTCTCGGAATAGACACGTCACAGTTCCACTGCTCGGGCTTGGTGACTAAGAACCAAAATTATCCGAAGCCATAGCTGTTTGAAAAAAAGTCTTCTTATTGAATGGAATTTATTGATTTTACTTTAGAGGAGCTTCTAGGTGTCCTCTGGCTGCTATCACAAATTACCACAAGCAAAATGTTTCAGACAACACAAATATTATTATCTTACCCTCCTTAGGTGGGAACTCTGATAGGGGTCCTACCTGGCTAAGAGAAAGGTGTTGGCACATCTTTCCGGGGGCTCGAGGGGAGACCCCATTCCTTGCCTTTTCTGGCTTCTAGAGACCACCTCTGGTTCCTGGCTCAAAACCCCAGACTCAAACCCAGTTTTATGTGGGCAAGTCCTTTTCATGCCATCATCTCTCTATATGTGGGCTTTCTTATTACATCTCTTTCTCTGATTCTGGCCTCCTGCCTCCTGCTTTCCTTGATCAAGACTCTTGTGATGACATCACACCCAGGCAGGATCATCTCCCCGTCTTGGTCTTTAATTTTCATCACACCTCTGAAGTCCCCTGTGCTATGAAGATACAAATCCATGGGTTCTGGGAACTGCAATATCAATATCTTTAAGGGGCAGGGAAGTGGGCAGGGCAGTAATCTGTCCATGGCAAAAGAAGAAGATACGAGTGAACACACAAACACAGGCTAGTGGGGAAGGCTAGAATTTTCTCCGGGTATGCAGAGATATGAAGATCGCGTTTTTGGAATTCCTGCCTGACATCATGGCAGTGTGGATTGACTGCTTTATTATGGTGGTCCACTCTGATGTTGAGTGGGGAGTGATCAGCGGGAGGAAAAAAGGACAGGTCAGTCGCCAAGTGTGCTAAAAATGCAGTGATTCTGGTCTATGCAGCCCTGCAAACAGGGGGTGTGACATTTTTCTGAGTTTGGGCGACCTTCCATGCATCTAATTAACCCAGGAGAGTCAGAAAAAGTCATTAGTTCAAGAATGTTCCTCACAGAACACTCCATCCTTATATAGTCTAAAGATTATAGGTTAAAAAAAAAAAAAATGGAGTCCTCCAGAAGAGTTGTGACCTCAGCTTCACAGCCTCATTTGGGAAAACCAAGGGCAAGAGAGGTGCTGTAAACTCCCCAGGGCTGGGAAATGACTCTTTGGAGTGTGCTTGAGTTGAAATGGAAGGCCTACCAGGATGTACGACTGGTATATGGGGGCATTTGTGTTTAGAGAAAGGTGTGGAAATAGCTGTGTCAGTTAGAAGCAACTACCCAGAATAAGAAGAAATAAAATTGCATTTTTAGGTCATTGGATTTTTTTTTGTTTTGTTTTAGGGTGCCATGTATCCCAGGAAGAGGGGGCCAGAAGGCTGCCATCAGTAGGGCGGGCCCTGGTTCTTCCCAAGGAACAGATGGATGGTGCCAGGCATATCCTTGTTCAGCTCCCTTAGGCCTGAAGGGTACCCCCAAGGGACCTAAGACCACAGCTATTCACACTCTCTGTGTGGTGCTGAGCGAACCATCCAGTGATGTCTTCCAATCCCATCCCCAACTCCCCAGGCCAATGTCCTCTTCATCCCTCCACTCTGCACCCATCATTCGACCCGCTTTCCTCTGGGTGAAGCATTACCCTCTCTGGGCAGCACATTTAATGTTCGAGTTCTCTATAGAGGAAAAATCCAAACCAACTCTATTCAATTAATCTGAAGACCTTGGCCCTGCCTGGAGAAGGAGATGGACTCATAGTCACTGGAAATGGGGAAGAAACGCCACAATCTGGACAAGGAGGACCCAGGAAACTGAGTTTCTGAAGGTCTCAACATCTGCCAGGGTCTGTGCTTTGCACACGCATTTGGCCCTATCAACAATCCTATGTTCCCAGTATTGTTATGCCCATTTGACAGATGAGAGAACTGAGGCTCACAAGGCCCCCAGCACACACTAGGCTTATTTCCCACTTCCATCCCAGCTCCATGGCCAGTGTACATGGAGAATGAACCTGAGTTCCTGGTCTTCTCAGGGGGTGTTCTGCAATTCAGGAGGCTGAAGGATTCCTCAGGTCTCACTCTAGGGCTTGCGACCGGATGCAGCTAGACTCATGGGATTTATTAGATCTTACGACAGCTTGCTTTGGAATGCCCAAAAATTTCCCTCTTGTAGAGAATGCAAAATGAGCCCGATTCCCATATACACCACATGCAGTGTAAGTAAGGCCCTTTTGCTATTTGAATGTTATTCAAATAAAGGATTATAAGCCATCTTGGCAGCTTACATTACCATCTCCAAATGCAAAACACACACACACACACACACACACACACACACACACACAAGAGATCCAGCATTTAGAACAAGGGATTTGTTATTTGAGCATAAAGAAGGAAGGTGTCTTTCTTTTTAATTCAAAATAGTGGAAACTCGGGTATGGAAAATACAGAACAGGACATTCTAGACTAATCCCTTCTCCTCACCCCACCCACTACACACACAAAAGCATGAACCCCTTCCAAAACATCTCTGACAAGTGGCCTTCAGCTCCTTCTGTGACAGGAATAGGCCTCCCTCCTGAGGCAGCCAGACTCCATTTAGTCTGATGGTAGAATAAGTCCCTGAATCATGTTTTAACAATCTAGTGAGAAACGGAATGGGGAGGTTTGATTCCCTTTTTCCTTCACTCTGCTCCTCCTCAGGAAAGGAAGCCAGTATTAGTCTCCTGTGGCTGATACAGCAAATTCACACAAATCTGGTGACTTAAAATGACACAAATTTCCTAACTGACAGTTCTGGATGTCTGAAGTCCAAAATAGGTTTCAATTGGCTAAAATTAAGGTGCCAGTCGAGCTACGTACCTCCTGGAGATTCTAGAAGAAAATCTGTTCCTTTGCCTTTGCCAGCTTTTAGAGACCATCTTCTGTCCTTGACTGAAGGCCCTTCCTCCATCTTCAAATCTCTCTGATGCTCCTGCCTCCCCCTCCCCCTTCACTTGCAAGGACTCTTGTGATGATAGTGGCCCACAGAGACAATCCGGGATACTCTCCCCATCTCACAATCCTTAACCACATCTACAAAGTCCCTTTTGGGCCATAATGTAGTATATTCCCAGTTGCAGGAATTGGGCCTCAAACATCTTTGGAGCCATTGTTTTGCTTACCATAGAAGCTCGACCTTGGTTTGAAAGACAGGTTGAAGGAGCACCAGAAGGAACCAGGATGAGGACATGGAGGACAGATTTGCAGGTGTAGGAACAGCTGAAGCTCAGTATTCCAGAAAGAGGCAGATGGATGGTCCACCCCTCCAGGTGGAGAGGAACCCTAGACCAAGAGCTTTCCACCTAATCCCAAATGTGGCATGGAAGCAGTATATACTCCCTTCAAAGAATGCCAGAACTGAGTTGAAGTTCCTCTGCATCCTAGAAACTGGGACTTGGGGAGGGTTTTCATATGATTTAGAAGAATTAAATAACGTGATATTTCTTCACCAGAGTGTAGAGATCTTTGGTCCATAATTATGCTTCATTCATGATTCTTCCTATAGTCTTAGAATTGCCTTTGAATGAACAAATAAGAATCAGCCTGTGAGTTTTTTCTCCTGATAAGGGTGAAGAGGTCATTCGAGATCCACCTCCAGCCCTAACTTCTCTGAAAACTACCCCCAACATCTGTGGCCAGGGGGAGACCTCCTTCTTCCCATAGCATTTATGGACTCCACATTTTATTTAGCACCATATGTATATACTCTTGTGTTACAGTTATTTTTTATGGGTACAGCTCCCTGTGCTGACCTCACTAATCTGACTGTAGATGTCTGAAAGGGCAAATCCACAAACTGCTCATCCTCTGGGCCCTCTCAGGGCCTGGTACCATAGTCTGCATGGTAGAATCTAGAAAGATGCTTGTTGACAACCATGTTTCAATGGAGCTCAAAAGGATTGCATCTGGAAAATATGATCACCTACAGTGTGATAGAACAGAGAAGGCTCTTGAGATTAATGGAACTGGTCTTCCGGTCTTTTGTCTAGTTTATAGTTTTCCTGTCACCTTAAGTTTCCATACTATCATTCATTCTCAGTGTAGTTGCCAGGGTTGTTTTTCTGAAAAGCAAAGTTCTTCAGTCCTCAAGGCAAAACTCTTGGCCCAGCTTACACAGGATGACCCTACTGTCCCCTAGTCTCATCTTCAAACTACCTCTTTTCCTCATCACCTCCTGCATTGCTCATAAGCTCTCAGATGAGGTGGTGTCCCTATTCATTCTGAATAGCAAAGTAAACATGAACGGAGTATGTTTTCCTGTCATTTGTTTATATGTAAACCTCTTCCTCCAGAATGAGCGATCCCCTTGAGGCAGAAGCTTGGGTTTCCTAAAGCACTGAGTCAGTATTTGTGAAGGACAGAAGGAATCTTTGATTCCCTAATGTTCCACGCCTAAAACACAGCAGGTACTTCTTCGATGTTTATTAAATGGGTGAATAGAAAGACTAGCTAGGATTTTTAGGGACGTCTGCCTTCAAAATAATTGGGTAAATTTTACGATCATCTTTCAAAGAAAAATATCTGCGAGCACCTTTCTGTGTTATAATATAAACCCAACTTCCATTTCAACAACAATAATGACAAGGCCAATCATTTAAAGAAATTTTGAATATATTGTATTTTGCTATTTTTAAGTGGGAAATAATAATAGAGGTCTTGTCCACCGAAGTTAGGGCATCAGCAAAGAGAAGGACAGCAGTCCTTGCTTTCCAGAACCTTTTATTCTCCTTCAGCTGCTGCCCAAGTCTCTTAGTACTATTGATAGAAACCAGAGGTCAGGTTATCTGAGGCTGTTGAAGTTTTACTGTCAACAGGTGAAGCTGAAGATGGTCAGACTGATGTGCATATTAATGTGTCCTTTTATCGAAATATCCTTAAATGGGTATTTTATAAGTTCAGAAAAATATCAAACATATGCACAAAAATATGTGGAAATTACTCACGATTCCATTTGAAGGCCACATTCCCCGGCCCTAAAATATGCAATTAGGACTCTGCTTCTTTCAGTTAGCTCTACCCCAATTCATGAACAGGAATTGCTACAATTGCACAGAAGGAGACAAAACAGGATAGGTAACTTCCCACCCATCATTCCCTTTTAGAATGTGTATTAGTCAAGACCCTTTGGTCCAAATCAATAGAAACTCAACTCTGGCTAACTGAAACAGAAGAGGAATCTAAGGGAAGGATGGGAGAGGTAGCTCATAGTCTGCGAAGAAGCTAAAAGAACATGGGGCTCTAGATTGTAGGAACCAAAGAACCATCTCCTGTAGGTGCCACTGTCTGCATAAATCGGCTTCAAGCATTTTTCCTGTATCACTCAACTCAAGACTCACATGCCCAGAGAGGACCTTTTTATTGGTCTGGCTTTGTAGGGGCATGTTCGTCCTTTGGTCCTAAGAGAATGGGATGACTAATGGAAACATCATCAAGAATGATCACTGTGGAAGAAGGAAAGCTCCCCAAGGAAAACTAAGCAATATCATCAGGAAAAAGGAGGAATAGAGGCTGAAAGCACAAACGTGTGGTGTGATAGGACAGTACCTTAAAATATAATCAGTCCTTACTATGAATGGAGTATGTATTTGTGAATTTGCCCATGCAATAAAATTTATTTGCAACCACCAAAGTAATACTCGTGGTGATTTCATGGTTGTTCTCAGATATGTTGGGCGTGGGGGGGTGTGTGTGCAAGGGATTTGAGTTGACCAATGGGCACCTTCCCAGCTGAGGTGGACCAAAGCGCTGATATGCCCTCTTGTTTCAACCCTCATGGTGTAAAGAAGTGGCCTCTTCTCAGTGTATTTTGTACTACCACATTTTGTATCTTTGTGCTTCTTGTTGGTGACTTCATGTTGAAAATGGCCCGATGGGCAATGCTGAAGTAGTGTCTGTGTTCCTAAGCACAGGAAGGCTGAGAGGTGCCTCATAAAGAACATAGGGGTGTTAGCAGAGTTTTGCTCAGGCTGTTAGCCATAAGTTCAATGTCAGTGAATCAACGACATGTATTAAATAAGGCGTCTTTAAAGGGAAGGTAAGTTTAGTATTGATCTGTTGATCAGAAGCCTGAAGAAACCTAATTCTGTATTTCTTCTATGAGCAGTGGTTCAGTATTCCCTAATTCAGTGTTTGAGGTGACTTTATAGAACATAACTACGGTTAACCCTTGAACAACATGGCTTTGGACTACCGGGGTCCACTTATATCCAGATTTTTTACAATACAGTACTGTAAATGTATTTTCTCCTCCTTATGATTTTCTTAACAGTTTCTTTTCTCTAGCTTACTTTATTGTAAGAATGCAGTATACAATATATATGACAGACAAAATATGTGTTAATCCACTGTTCATGTTATTGGTAAGGCTTCTGGTCAATAGGAGACTATTAGTAGTTATCTTTGTGGAGTCAAAAGTTATACATGGATTTGTGACTGGATGGGGGTCGACATAACCGCTATGCTGTGCAAGGGTCAACTCTAATGTGAATAACAAGGTTAGACTGCATATATGTTTAGCTACTTGGTCATTATACCTCCAATTGCTACATGACGTTTCTCTCAGATTTATGGTTACTTCATTTGACTTCAAACTAATGATTTTATTCCAATTCTTGCATATTTATGAGTTGATTGCCATTTAATTATGTGTCATGTCAACATCTTGGGGCTTCTCACCCCAGTGTAGGGAGGAGAAGAAAAGACTGGGGAGACAGGCAAAGTCTTCTTGAAAGAGATATCAAAGCCCTCCTATCAGGTTGAAAAGATGACAATCTTTTTCCCATTTAAGGAAAGCAATCAGTGCAGCTCATGCAAATGCTGCATTTCCCTTGCAAATGAGCTTCATTACCAGCTTGTTTTATGACTTTTCTCTTAACTGGAGTGAACTTCTTTCTTATGGTTCTGGGTTCCAGTAGAAAATTATCTCAGCTCTGAATTGTGTTCTCATCTATAATCACATTTAATTATGAAGTTTGCCATGAGGTTGTGTGTGAGTGTATTGGAAGGAGCTATCTGGTCCAGTCAGATTTCTCTCAGCTAAATGCAGACTCTGGATTTGTAGAAAATATTCTTTTAGCTTTTATCTTTAACATTGAACTTATTAATGTCAGCCTGACAGTCATTAGGAAACATGACCAAGTGGCTTGGCTCAAACTAATATCAAATACAGGGTCCAAGAGTTCCGAGTCCATGTAATTATCCTCCTAATGGTACCATGTGACTTGATGTCACATGGTACTTCACTCTGGACATATGCCATTTTACAGAATAGCTCATTCGCTTCAGGGAAAACTCCCCCACAATTGTGTTAACAGAAATTTTGTTTTACATTACAATGTCTTCAAGGGTCAAGCTGTCTCATTCTTTGGACAGGCCATATAAAAATAGGTAATGAGAATGTGTAATAATTTAGAAAGAAATAGAAATAATCAATAAACATATAATAATAAGACCGAACTCACTAGTAAAGAAACAATGTGCAAATTTAAACAAGTTACAATTTTTCACAAATTGATACATTTCAGTTATTAAATAATATTAAACCAGTCTTTATGGACATACAAGCCAATAGGCATGCTCAGAAGTTGCTCTGCGGCGAGGTGGTGAGGAAATGGTTATGTCCTCATGAAGGGGAGTTTGGCAGCTAGTGTAAGCACTTTGAGTAATGTGTGTCTTTGTAAACTAAGGAATAGTCATCAGCCACTCCATTAAAGGATATTCAATATACAATGATATTCAGTGAAGCATTGATTATATAGTGAAAAATTAAGAACACGCTGTATACCCAGTAATAAGGGAAGAGGGGATAAGTTTTGATCTCTTTTTGATAGAGTATTATGTGTCTATTAAAATGATGTTTTAGGGTAATGGGCAAGGTTAATTAAAACCACAGTGATGTAATACTTCTTTACCCTTGAGACTGGTAAAAATTTGAAAGTCTGACATAGGACATGAAGCTATATGAAATCTGTGCATGATGGGCAACATGTAGTTCCCTAGGATTCCATTCCCAGTATATTCCCTAGAGAAACTCCCCATGGCCGTGAATGGTAATAGCAACAATGTTTATAACAGAGCAAACACTGGAAACAACAAACAGGTGCACTAGCAGGCTGTGGCTACCTTGCAGCTCACTAGGTAGCAGTGGGGGTGAACAGCCTAGAGGCACAAGTCCCCATGGGGTGACTCTTCCAGCAAAATAGCATCTCCACAAAATGGGAATACAAAAAGCAAAATAAAGAAAAATAAGGCATCAGTTTTTTTTTTTTTTTTTAGTTTAAAAATAGAAAAACAACATTATAACTTGTAAAAGGATGGGAATATGTGAGGGGAAGGTATCAAGAAATGTACAAGACAACGATTACCAAACTGTGCAAGAGGGTTGCCTCTCGGTGGGGGACAATGAGTTAGAATTGGCAGAGGCACAGGGAGGTATTCGGCTGTATTCAAAGATCTTCCTTCAGCTGAGAGATGGCTACAAAGATGTTTTTCCTGTCTTTTGGTGGGTGGTAAATAATGCACAATTCTTGTGAGTTTTTATTTTAGTTTCAGTATATTAACATATAGTGTTATGTTAGTTTCAGGTGCACAATGTAGAGATTCAACACTTCCTAACATCACCATATGCTCATCACGACAAGTGCCCTCCCTAATAATGCACATTTTTTAAAGGAAGAGGTGATGGTATGAGAAGATACAGAGAAAAACTGGAAGAGGCAAATATGAGATTATATTCATAGAAGTTTCTATGTGTGTGCATATATATATGTATATATATGTATATGTATATATATGTAGTATGCACACACACACACACATCTGACACACACATACACACCCAGACACACACACGATGTCCATAGTCATTACCTCTAAGTATGGAGGCTGGGAATGAAGTTCATTTACTTCTCACACTTAGGTCTCTCAAAATTAAAAATGCTTTTTCTATCACTGGAAAAAAAATCATTTTTATTGAAATGTTTTGAATGTCACACTTGTATCCTCTTGGACCTTTGATTGGTGTGTGTTTTAATCACAGTTTCAGATTAAGTTGCAAGCTCCTTGGGAACCCTCAGTAAATGCCTTTTCCAGGAGAGCCGGGAGGCTGCAGATGCAATTTCGGAAGGCTCTCAATTACAAAGTAATATGCCCCTTGGAGACAAAAATAATCATAGTGGTCGGAATTGGTGATAGACCTCTATTAGTAGTGATTGGTCCTGGAAAAGCCTTCCATTGAGAGAAAGAACAAGTGTGTCTGTGGGAGAGAAAGAATGCTGATTTCATTTATTTCAAATCCTTGCACATGTGCCTGGGAAAGAAGGGGAGAAAGTTTCAGAAAAACGTGCTTGGAGTGGTTAGGAGTTGGTCCTCAACCAACTGCAGAAAACAATCACCTCGCTTTTCAACTTGGTTTCTGTTTTTCTTCAGCATTTCTTCTTCAAAAGGCTTTCAGACATGAGGGAATTTTAGAACAGAGAGGAATTGCTCAAGGTCACAGGCTGTGAAGGGTAAGAAGAATCTAGAACCCCAGGTCTTAAGCATCAATTTGGGTCAGACTTGGGAGTTTGGGGGAATGACACATAGAGGCCAGAGCTCAGAAAGATTAAGAGATACCTCTCCCATCTGCCTGTTCAGCACTAGAATCTTCCTTCAGAATTCTGTTTCATAATATGTAGGCCAAGCAAACAAGCAGAATAATAGGGTTCAGTTAGCTCTGCTTATAAACTGCAAAATATTTCCAGCAAGCTAAAAATGTACCATAAATAATTGAGTGAGTGTTACTTGGTTTTCAAATCCACTCTAGTGATATCTGAGACTTACAATCTTGGAAAACTAACAGGGTTTTCATTTTATCGGTCGGAGTTCTTCCCCCTTTTCTATGACTTGAGGACTGCTCACAGCCAGGTCTACCCAGTAGTGACTGCTAGAAACCTGGCTAACCGTCTTTTAAATTCACCTGGTGTCAAGATGGCTTGGCCAAGTCCAAGATCTTGCATCTGAACATCGAGAGTGGGTGAAGGATAGCCTCATGAGAGCTCCAGCTGAAGTGCGAGGCAAGGGGAAAACAGTTCCACGAATGCCAGCGATGCTCTGAAGGTAAAATGTGACACTATGTTTATTTTTCAGCATTTATCGAAGTATAACAAATACAGACAACCACACAAACCCCTGATATACCTCTCAATAAGTTTTTACAAGATGGCACTAGGGTTTAAATGAGAATATATGTATATGAGGTGGGAGCTCATTTTTCTCTCTTTCTTTTTTTTTTCTTCAGGTAAAAAGACAAAGTCCTTTAAAATCATGCTGGGGAGCAAAAGCCAGAGAAGAAAACAAAGCAAAACAGAGTACTGTGTTTGCAGCCCAGGAGGCTCACCCTTTATGAAAATATCTCCATGAAATTGTTCTCTGTAGAGTCGTAGCACTGAATGCCAAAGCAGCTGCAGAGGTCTTGCCCCCCAGCAGATCCCACAGCTCCTGTGGGGTTGCTAGTCGCCAGCCATGGCCACCCTCCGTGTCTCAGTTGCCCCCCTCCATTGCAGCTTTGGCTTGGAGACAGCATTTGGAGAGAACAAAATGGTGAGTAGGGTGACCTGACTGGTGTGCAGCAGTCACCCAGGGATAGCAGCATGAGGTGGTGGAGTCACTGGGGACGGAGGGGCAAGAGAATCCCCTGCCCATCCTCTTTTTATCGAACATCTCGGCAAGGCATTTCTGGCTTTCGCTTTCCTCCCTTCTGCCCCCATGTGCTTTCCTCCTCCTTTCCCAATGGTCTGGGTGGGTGGAGCCACAAGATGGTGTGGAGTTCATGATGATGATCCTGGGGAACGAGATGTTGAAGGTGGCAAATATACATATATATTTTTATTCCCTATCTTGGGACATAGAAGTGGTAGAAGGGAGGAGAGATGGGAAGAAAGTAGAGCCATCATGAATGGGTGAAAGGAGAATCATGGTAAGCTGGCTCTCAGAATGTCACAGAGGCCACCAAGGCATGATTTTGCTTTACCTTGAAATGTTGTCTGTCGGAGATGCTGGGAGCCCTTCCCATCTCTCCCCTCAATCCTAGCTCCGCAATGGCCTCCCCCAGCCCTTGGCAGAAGGGCTGCCCTGAGGTACCCACTCTTCATCAAAGGACTGAAAGTATGAGGGTCTATAAATACTGGAGCTTTCTTATCCTCTGATCTGGGTAACTCTGTGACGTGACCCTCACTGTCCAGAGCATCCTGTGGTAATTGAGGGGATAATTGCCTCCATGGGTTTCTAGCAGATACTGTAGCTTTGTTTAGCCTTCTTCCCTCCCTTCTTTTACTCCCCAACTATGGGGCTTTCCAGGGAATAAAAAGAAATCCCTTCGATGTCTTTCTCATGATCTGCTTCTGAGAAACCTAAACTAAGACAGTACCATTTCAGCTCCACGTGAATATTTTTAAGGCTTCACCTTGACTCGTGAACCTCAGAAAAGAAAGAAATTCCTATTTATTGCAGGGTGGGAAATGATCTCAAGCCACGGTTTAATCTAAGGAACACTGCTAGTGTTCCTTCTTGAAGATTTTCATGAAAAATGCTACTTTGAGACAAAATTATGAGACATGTGGTTTAGAAAAAAGGGGAAAATGTATCACCCATATAATTGTCGGAACCAAATTGTCTTCAGAGGAGTAACTCAAGGTCTCTCAAACCCGGAGAAAGAATTTGCGTTCTCTGTCATCTAGGAGTTCCCTGAAAATGGATCCCCCACCGATAAATAAGGTGAGGGAGAAGGTGTGGGCCAGGAGAAGGTTCATCTCTGGGCTGCAGGGTGCTGGGTCTTCCTCTGAGTGGTTCCTCAACAGGCCCTGCCTCTCTAGCTCCCAGGATAGTCTAGTGGATTCATTCTCCTGCCCGCTACTGCTTCTTGCCCACAATTCAGGGATATACTCACTCTAAAATGAAGACATAGCAGAGTGGCCATGGCCCTTTGTTCCATGCATGTGGCTTAATAACCAACAGAAGTTCATTTCCTTGTCATGGAAAGTACAGTTAATAGTGCTGTGGGAGCTCGGGTCCTTGCAATCATTCAGGGATTCAGGCTAATGGAGACCCTGCCACCTTCAGCACAAAGCTTTCAAGTAGCTCTGGGCCTTGACAGTGGCAGGTGGGAGAAAGAACCAGAAAAAGACATAACCAGGTGGTCTAGAAATGGCATACCTCACTTCTGCTCATCCCAGTGGCAAGAATTCTGATGCCTGATGCCTCCATCTGTAACCGAGATCACTTTGATCCTAGAGAGAAAGGACAAGTGTAGGGGAACAAAGTTTCAGAGACCAATAAAGCACGCTTTGGTAAGTGAATAATAACTGCTACCATGATTTTACACTTGGAAAGTTCCTGTTGGATATTTATACTGAGGCTCTGTGATGTAAGTACTTCTAGCAAATCCCCTGTAGATGTTTTTCATCAGAATGCATGTGAATGCATCAGAATGCATTTCCTGATATCTGCTAAAAATTGTTTTTTCATGGAGCAAACCATTTTGGGAGGTAATGTGTCTTGAAACAGTGAATCCCCAACGTCCACTCTTAGTGCTTGGAAATGAGTGTTCCACCTGCTCGGCCAAGTGGGCTGGGAGTGTTTGCTATGGAACTGGAAACATATTGTGCTTGGAAAGTATCCATTTTGCCTTTTGTTTTGTAATCATGTCCCTGGTTTACAATGCAAAAATGATTTCTTTCAGTACCTCCAAGTCATTTTTTCCCATCATTCCCTAAACCCAATTTATTTCCCCACTATTTTTTCCTTCTCTCAATCCTGCTCATGATTTGATAGCTGGGTCGCAAGTTACCTTCATTCAAAAGTACATGTACTTACTAAGCTGACGACCCCAAACACGGGCAACCACTTGCCCCTTTTAGCCACCAAAATGCCATGGTGACAGGGTTATTGCTTTATGGCCCCTTTCTGGAGGAAATGTCCTCAGTGTCATTCCATAGATACTGACATAGATGTCAGTGTGCATCTTTTAGAAGCATATTTTTTTCCCTTGTTATCGCCTGAACATCAGTCTTTGGGTAGTAATTGTTGTGATTTTTATGATTAACATATCTGGCAGCTCATCCATTTATTCATTTGCTTACTTATTCATGCAACAGAACTTTATGAGTTTGCTGCATGTCATTATTAGACTTTGCTAATGGCTGTCAAAAATGGCAACAAGTCTTGCTGGAGAATAGTATCGAAGAGCTGATCGGAAAATAAAAGGGAATGTGAATGACTCACCTTCTCAAAGCTTAGAGCCGAACCAAGAGCTAAAGGGAGGAATGAAGAAATGAAGAGAAACCTAGGGTCAGATTGCTTTTCAAATGGGAAGTCCAGGAGAACCTCTTGGCCTGCCCCCACTCCCCAGGGTAGCTGGACGCATCAGCCCTCACTCCCCACTCCCCTGTCCGATACACTGGCTAGGGCCAGTTCAGCGCACTCTTTCAGGTTTGAAGACCCCTCTAGCATAAACCCAGGTACATCTGGCTCTGGTCTGCCCCTTGAATCAGATGTGCCCCATTAGCAAGTTGTCTTTGTTCCCAGATTCATTCTTAACATTGTATAATTTGCTTGAATATTATCTAAGCCAATTAGATGTGAGGACAAAAGAAGAAATAATGGTTGTTTGAATGACAAGTACGTTGAGTGCTTTGGAAAGAGTCACTAGCCTGAACCCTCTGTTAGCCACAGTGAACTTGTATTTACAAGTGCAAT
The DNA here is from genome assembly GCF_030435805.1 of Mustela lutreola. Lineage (NCBI taxonomy): Eukaryota > Metazoa > Chordata > Mammalia > Carnivora > Mustelidae > Mustela > Mustela lutreola. The sequence continues at coordinate 59,898,934 of NC_081298.1, read as the reverse complement.
ATACCATGAGCAGACACAGTCCTGAGTTCTTTAAAAAGGTCGACCATTAAGATCTTTTAAAAGGGGGTAAAGGCTAATAGCATTCATAACATAGGCAAATGACAAGAAAAGGCAGTTCAGAAAAGAATCCAATGTACATATCACATAGAAAAGTGTATCACAAGTCATTATCAAATATACGCAAATTAAAATTAGAATTGACTGTTTCATGTAAAGTGGGCAGATGGAAAATAAGACTCCATGCCGCAAAGAATAATGTAAGAAGGCATTCCTCTTCACTCTTGAAATGAGTTTGTACTGAGGAAAGTTTCCTTAAAAGCATTGGTTCATATGTATCAAGAGCCTTAAAAAACATTCATTCCTTTAAACTTAATGACCTTACTTCTTGAAACGTATTCTAAATAATCGGATATTTGGTCAAAGATGGAGGCACAAAGACATTCCTCAGAGCATTATTACAGCCAAAGATTTGAAGCCACCTTAATGTGCTAAATTAGGATGTGTGTGTGTGTATGTGTATTTATGTATTTATGTGCATATATATGGAAATTACATAGCCATTGAACATCAAATACTTGAACAACAGTAAACGATATGTAGAATTGTCTACTTCAACATTTGAGAAGAAAAAAGAAACTCACAAATTTATGTATACAAAATGATATCTTTTGATTTCAAAAGGACCCTACATATTCATATTTATGAATTGAAAAAAAGAAGTAATAAGGAAATATACCAGAGTGTTGACTAGGATGCTGAGATGATTTTTCTTCTTTTTTATTTTTATTTACTTTTCTAATTTTCTGCAGTGAAGATTATATATCTATAAAACACATAAGAAAAATATGTTATTTTCAAAAAGGGGGTGACAAGAAGCTAAATACGCATACACACACACATACACACACACACACACACACACATTCCAGGAACAGCTGGGTGAGGTTTCCTAATCCAAGATAGAGCCCTGGCAGTTTAAAATGACAGGTGTCAGAGATAAGGCTCATTCTGCGCTAGGAAGAACCCTGAGTGGTTCCAATCTAGTGACCACATGATTTCACAAACATTTCCAAAAATATATTTCCAGATTAATTTCACTTTCTATAAAGAAAAATACATATCACTGAGATTCTAGAACAGCACAGTTAAGCCCAATTATTGGATGATTGAAATTTTGATGGCACCTCAGATGTCATTGGCACTGAGGCCTTACATTTTCACGAAATTGTCCAGGTCGGACCCTCTCGGCCTCGAGACTTTTCCTTGTAAACATACCGTCACATCTGTGGTCATGATGACGTCAACTGGCAAACAGGTAAGAAGATTTTGGCATGCTTCTCAAATTTAAATCCTGCTGAGGGTTAATAGCAAAGGGCTAGGACGATCCGTTTCTACATAAATCCCGACAACCCTCCAAACAAGAAATCTACTAAAAAGTACAGTTGGATTTGAAAAATGTTACTACAAATTCAGTAACTGCAAAACTTTATCTGTGAATCTCGTAATTAATTTTATTTCCAGGCAAGCAACCTAGTAAGCAGTTGTGAGCTCTTCCAATCGCCATCACTCAATTACTCAGAGTTCCTTTGTTCAGATTATCCTAGTTTTCCAAACTCTACAGTCTGATACACTTGGAATGATCTGTATGCTACAGAATGACAAATGGGTGAATAGAATACAGATTCATCTTTAATTCTGAGTTCCAAAGCTCAGAGCTCTCACTTACCCACAAAGAAAATATATTGTTTTAAGAAGAAAGGAACAACTAAACATTTTCCTTTTTCTATTAAGTTAAAATGTTTTTCAAGCCACATAATAAAAGTATAAAAACATTCTTAACAAAATTTCCTATTACAAAGTAACCACCCTTTTGAATAAAATCAGTAGAGGCTAGTAAATTTAATTTGATCAATTAAACTTGCTGAAATAATGCCTCTTAACACAACTTGGGAGGCAACTTGGCTTTTTTCTGAAAAGGACATGAGTGTTTTAGATAGTCATGTGTTCATTTGGTGCTAAAAATGGTTTACAGCTGCCCAAAAAAGCTAGTGAAATTTTAAGCTGTATTAATAAAAGTACAGTGTCCATTACAAGGGGGATAATAGGCACATTGTTGGGCACCCTTGCAGAGGCCAGCCTATCTGGGTTACTGTAGCCAGTTCAGACAGGGGGGCCTGCCTCGCTTGGGACCCATGTGCTGGGCAGCCTGGGAAGCATGTCAGAGGAAGAGCAGATGGGCGGAGGGGAACAAGCTGACGGAGAAGTGGGGTGGCATGGGAAATGGGTACCCCAGCATCTGAAGAGTTATCGCAGAAAAGGCCGATTCAACTGAATTTTTGGCTCCAACAGGTGGAACTAAGAACCAAAAAACGGGATGAACAAGGAGGAAGGTTGGAGCACCCGCCTTACAGAGAAACGCAGTACGGTGCCCTCCGCGGGAGAAAAGGTAGGCAATGAGCCGGCTTCTATCGCATGAATTTGCAAATGTTGACTGGCAGATTTTTCGGGTTGGAAGGGACCTTCACAGGTCATCTGAAACAATCTGCTCCCTTCACTTACAAGAATGGCACGGCCCCGGGGAATGATGACGGAATCACACAGGTCATCACAGAGGTGGCGTGGAGAGGGGGCTCCCTTTCCTGACAAAGCAATGGCCTCTCCTGACCACACTGCCTGAGTGCCTTATTTTCACTGGACATGGATATTGTCTATAGCTCACTTCACATGCTGATTGAGACATGCGTTGAACTGATAACCAGCAAATTCTATTACGTTTCTAGTGTTTGCAATCCATGATGGGTTGGCCATAAAATGTGAGGGGAGGGAAATGGTACTAACCCCAAAAGAGTTTTTCTTCTGGTAAACAAAAAAAATAAAAAGGAGAAATTATATACAAGTGGAAATAGTCCCATTGCAAGGCAATTTCTGAGTGGGAAAGTTGATTTGGATGCCCAGGGCTCCAGGAATCCCGTGGAAGGGGGGCTGGGCTGGAGTAGAGAAGGTGGAGGACGGGAAGGCCAAGTGAGATGCAGAGCTGATGGGAGGAAGAGCGGTTTGCAGGAGGGAAGTGGACGGAGGCAGCCCACTGTCAGCTCACTTGCATGTAGTTAGCGGTGCTCAAGAGCAAGGATTTAATTTAATCGCCGTATGGAAAGTGCGCAGGCGCACATCACAGCACATGTCCCACCTCGGCCCCACGTTCAGGGACTGTGCTGCTGACACCCTTGGCAAAGCTGTACATCTATCACCAAGAGCATTTAGACAGCATGTCCTCACCCCTCCTCCCTCCCTCCCCCCACCACCCATGTGCTGCCCTGTCCCCACAGCCTGGGCAAGCCCATCGGAGAAAGGGCCGATGTGCCGAGAACACAGTCACCTCACCCCTCTTCAGTGCGGTCAGGAAAGAGGGGTTTATGGCCATTCCAACCGGGATTTCTGCCGGAGTTTGGGTGGGGCTTCAGAAACTTGAATTTACAGCTTTGGCTATTCCTGGCCAAAATGTAGAGCCAATGAGGACACAAGTTTCCCAATCCTCAGGAAGCAGGTACAGCCAGGGAAGGCAACTATTATGTCTTCCTTAGCTAGAAGGTCTTTTTCTTACTGTCAAGGCAGAAAATCAATGACACTATCTTGAAGCCAAGGCAAGGAGAATGACCAGGAACTGCTAGATTTCTTCCTCGCTGGTTTTTCCCTTGCCCTGAGTATTTGTAGAATGGGAGCTAGAGTTTGAGACGGGGCCACCAGTCCGTCTAAAACGTCATGTGCTAATTTTCCCCAAAGTCACGAGACAGGGATAACCCGCATGAAGTCACAGCAGGACAGACAGTTCCTGTCAACATTTCCCTTGATTTCCAGAAAAGATGACCCAGGTAGTCTACAACATAGCTGTGAGCTAGAAGGAAATTTTCGCAAACGAGCAACGAGCAGGTCCAGGCGTCCAATGAGGAGCATTCGCTCAGAGGCTACCAGGCCAAACAAGCTCGGGTTTCTTTCTCTGCAAAGCTGGTATTTTTAGTTCTGGGAACAAACATTTTAAAGATGAGGGTCTTGTTTATACCCCATCTGTTGCTGTTGATTCTTCGAGGGAAACCAAAGGCACGCCTGTGGAAGCTATCCTTTTCGGACTGGCGAGCTTCTCGAGAAGGGCACTTTTCTCTCTGTTTCAATGCACTTGTTTGTATGTATCCCCAAATGACACAGTGGTGATTTATTCGGTGACAATCAAAATTGCAGTTTCGCAAGGGTCCCGACTCCCGGAAGAGAGAGCTCTATTGTAGTTCCCTGTCCACATGCCTGGCTGCTTTGAGCGAAAATTAATGACTTTGGAGACTGACATTTCTGTGAGCCCCTGAGAAAAGGGGCATTTCCTGTTTTTGCTGATCAGAGAGCTCTGGTGTGAGGTGGCTCTCTTGCAAATGAAACCATTCTGCCTCAGTTATGCTACCTCACCCAGCCTGGGGGACAGGATGGTAGGGAACCCAAGAGGCAAAGGAGAGGAGCTTTGCTTGCCTAGGTGTTTGCTGGGTTACATTCTCTGACATGGTGAGCTCTCCTAGCTGTGGTGACCCGGTGTACTGAGAGACAGATCCCACTTGTTCACGCTCACAAGCTCCTGCAAACCCCAGGTCCTTTATTGTTGGGAATGAGTTACAGCATGAGGAGTTGGAGGGGAGGGGAGGGAGCAAAGCAGTGGGGTGAGGCAGCTGTGCCTAATGAAAAATTCACCAGACTTGGCGTTGGGAAACCTGAGTACAAACCAGTGCCTGGCACACAGCAGATGTTTAATTCAAACAAAATCACATCAACAAAGAAGGCAGAGAAAATCACAATTTTAGGCAAAAACAAACAAAATACCTAACCAAATGACTCTAAGATTCCGCTTTCTTCCTAAGAAATGTTTCCTTTTTGTTCAGCTTTTCCCGATTTGGGACACATAGCACTCCTCTGCCATGGTCCCTTCTCCTCCCAGCCTCCTGTGGCTTCTGTCTGCCCTCACTTTGGTTTCATTAGAAATAAACCTACGTCTAAACAGAGTCTGCCACATTCCAGTTGAGAGACTCTGGACTTTCTGGCCGTGGTTCCCTCCTTGCTAAAATGAGGATAAAAACCAAAACAAACAAACAACCCTACCAGAGAGGCCCACAAAGGGCCCCAGAGACTCTGTGGGGAGAAGCACTTTCCGAACCCTGACACCCTGTGCACGTCTAAGGAGCTATCCTGTGAAATGATGAAACGTGGACCAGAGGAGGAGAGACAGGCCCACCTGTGGCTTGCGTGCAGCAGTCTCCTCTGAGCCGAAGAAAAGCCACAGGGTTACACCTGCCCAGGAGCCTCTCAAGAGGACAGGTGAGCGAGGGAGAAGGCTCCCTCTCAGCCTCCCCACACCATCATAGAGAGATCGTCTATTTGCAGCACCGAAGCATTCAAACCAGCCTTGCTTGCAAAGGGCCTGGGGACACGTGTGTGCTGCCTGGGCGGCCGCTGACAAAAGATGTCACACCAAGATGGCTTCAATGGCCCTCACTCACATCCACGTTCACCCCCAGGGAACTGGAGTGAGGGGCCCCTGGCTCCCTGCCCTCCCTGCTGGGGCATCACTGAGAACGTTTAGTCCCCGTTTTATTTCCATCATCTGCTTTAGTGGAAGCCATGGTTATCACTTCCATGTTCAAACAGGGTCTATTTGGGAAGCAGAAAGCCTGCTCTGATGGTTGGCACCTTCAGTCACCTGCTCCAAAGAGCATGCTTGTCACTCCCATGGTTGTCCTATCTTCAGGAACATCTCATCCAGAGACAGTGGGCAGCAGAGAATATTTGCTCAGAAAGCAAAACTCTGTTGTCACAATCTGTAAAAGCTACTGGAGGAATCTCACTGGGCGAAGGTGTCTTCTAATTAGAAAGCCTTCTATTTTTCCTTGTCCTTAAAATCAGCATTGCAGTCTTGACCATGTCCCTCACAAGGTGCCATCTTGTTTGGCGGGAGTCTGGGTGTGTGTGTGTGTGTGTTCTGGAACCTTCCAGGCATTCTGCAGGTTTACTGGTCAAACTCTTTCTCTAGATCTCCTAGTCTAGAAGGAGGACTCGTTCCTCTTCGAACTTCCATTTTCTAGCACATTCCTGGTACACAGGAATAAAGAATGAATGAATAAATAATGGGAGATGTGAATAAATCGGACTGTCGATAGAATATATAAACAGAATCCAAACAGTAGCAAGCTGATGTCCTTGCCAATCAAAACAGACAGGACGCAATCCAGTAGTCAATATGGCTTATTTATTCTGCACCTACATATTGCAAAATGGGGGCGGGAAGCTTCACCAGGTTCCCCTTGCATTGTTTGGACATACGTTTTCCAAAAATCAATTTTCTAAGGCATTTCTCTCACACTGGTGTCTCACTGTAGGAATCTCTGTGATGTGGTTGAGGGATAGGAGGAGGCGGTGAGGAGAGAAACATGGGAACGTCACTCATAAGATGCCAGTGGATTAAATGAGGCGGGCTTTCACCAAGCTCTTAGCGCCCCTGATTTGTTATGTGCGATGAACATTGCCTGCTCTTTTCTTCTCGTTGTGAGGCTGTCAGATTTGCTCCCCATGGAGACCTATCCACATACGCTGTGATTACAGCAACACATATGTAAACGGATCAATGACATGACAAATGCCAAAATAAATTGTTTCTTTCCGCCGGCCTATTAAGAGCCGCAGAGAACGCTAACTTTCTCTGCGCACCTGTGAGATCATTGATCTCTAGTGCCCAGATGATGGATAAAAACCATGCGGAAGATGGGCGAAAAGGAACTACAGTTTTGGCAGAGCCCCTTCTCAGTCTGCTGAGAAGACCTGTGTTAGAGTAGAGAACATTATCGATCTATTTGGACAGAGTACGGCTTTCATTTATTTTAAGCCCTTAGCTATTTATCTTCAGATCTGGTTCAGGGCCCATAAGAGAGGAAGTGGTACCTAATGATTAGAAAAATTACTTGGAGTGAGGGCTTCCAGGGTCTGTCCCACAGGGGCCCTCCCCATTCCCTAATTTTGCAGGTTAGAAAGTCTTTCAGACCTCCAGATTTCTAGTTGTAAAATGGGGAGGGTCAAGGACTTTGCAGACAGTACAGAATTGTGAACCCGCTGAACTGCAAGGATCCTGGGAGTATCCAGCATCCCAGAGGGGCGGCTGAGATATCTAGTACATCCCAGGGTCTAGTAGAGTGATTCTTGGGCTTTGGCGTGAACCTGTCAGAATCACATGGAGCCTTGTAAAAACAGCGTGCCAACCCCTCACCCTGAATTATCATGTGGGGGGGGGGTGGGCTGAGAATCTGCATTTCTAACAGATTTCCTGCTGGGCCAAGGACCTCGCTTTTAGGCCAAATTACACAAATGAGTTGTGTAATCAAATGGTGAAGTCCAGATCTTCCTGGTTGTATAACCTCGGTTATCTTACCCTCTCCAAGGCTCAGTTTCCCCATCTGTAGGATAGGGAGAATAAGCCAGTGGCCTGGTAGGATGGTTTTGAAAATAAACGAAGAATTGTGAGCAGAGCCCAGAGTCTGATGCACATTCAGAATTCAGTATCCTGTGTCGCTCTTATCTACCACCCCAACGAAAGCTTGGAAGCATGGAGAATTTTAACAACTTCCATGCCCACAGTTTGAGTATCACTCAAAAGAATTCTGTGCTTGAAGAGTGAGTGTGAAAGATCCAAAGTCAAGGTCTCTGTGATGACTGAGGTTTAGAATAAATGGAAGGTCACTTGCCAGGGAGGATGACAAAACAAGGAAGGCTTTGTTCCCCCCAGAGCCCAGCAAGGTGAATATTGGCATCCTGGGGATTGAGCCATGTGTTGGCAAAGGTCCATGGCCCCCAAGGTCAGGAGGCCTGCGCTCTGGTCCCAGCCTCATGCTGGCTGGCTGTGTGCCCTTGTCTCTCTTTAAAGTCTCGGGGACATAAAGTCTCGTTCACAAGATGAGGAGGTCAAATCAGATGACCTCTTGGACCTCCAAACTTCTAAGACTCAAACATGGAGAGTCCTAGCTTTAGCAGCGAGTGCAATGCCTGCCGGGACAGGAGCAACTCTTGAGGGATGGAGTGAGGGTGTTGGAGGCAGGCCAGAGCCTGGGGAGGAAAGGGAGGGACAGGGACATGGAAGGGACATACAAAGTGGAAACTTCCTTCTAAATGTGGCTGAGCTCAGCTCACCAGAAAGCAAATTCCAGGGAGGAAGAAGGGAGCACATGTCGCCAGCCTGACTGGACTGAGTTCTGCAAATAGATTCCAACTCTGGTGGGCACGTAAACCTGCTGGTAGCTCAGGAAGAATAGGATCCTGGGAAGCTACTAGAAAACGAGAGAGGCATGGAGACCACACGTCAAGTGCAATGTCACAGAGAGGGTTGTCTTTGTCCTGAAAGAAAAAAAAGCAGTGGACAAGGTTCCAGTGGTCCTCAGTGGTATGTGTGGTCCCAAAAGACCCGGTTAAATGCATGCTCAGAGACCACCGAGGGTTAGACATTGCTGGGTTTTAAAGAACTACCAAAACACTAAGCTCTTTGAGAACTGTTCTCTGAAGCTTTCAGTTTTGCTTTTGCTTCTGAAGGAGAAGGGCAGACATCAATGATGTCCTAATAAATGCATGAGCCACAGTTTTCCAGTGGATTAAGATCCAAAGGGCTGTAAAGGTGCTATTAGTCACCTTTTGCCCTTCAGCTTCATAAAGAAAGTCACAGGTAGTAGAGGTCTTTAAGGATGAAGAAGGACTATGGTAAGGTTTCCTTCTAGTGCAAATGGAAACCAACCACCCATTGGACAGAGGGCTTTATCCTGGGAGGTTCAGCTGGGGGAGGGCTCATGGTGGACTGAAGGAACCTCTTACCCAGAAGAGAAGGGGAAGGTTGGGGAAGGGCAAGGCACCTGATAATATGCCATCAAGGCCACTGATGGGACATAGGAGTGGGAGGAGGGAAAACAGAGCTGCGGGTAAAGGGAATATCAGAACGGGGAGGGGGATCTTCCTAGCCTTTGCTGCCACAGCCTACTCTGGACCAACCCTCATTCAAGAATAAGAGCTCATCTTCGATACGGTATCACACATGTTTTGGTAGCTCAGCAGAAGAGCCCCATTTTATTATCTGGACTCCATGGCAAGGAAATTGTGATACAGAGAGGCAAGGTGACAGGTCTCCATCCTCAGCAGCAGAAGCAGGCTGGCTACTGAGCCTCTGCCTTTATGACCACGCTAGCCCCTGTCCTTCTCCATGGGCTGCCTGCAGCCGGCTGCCAGGGGCTCAGCAGTAGCCTATGGAGAAGAGAGAAATCCTTATGGCTATGACCTGTCTCCTTCCCTTTTGATCCTTAGTGATAAGGAAGCCCCTTGCAAGGCGCTTATGATGAACTTGACAGTGCATATAATTGGAAATTATCCATAGGTGAAGTTAGCTTTCCATACCTAGCCACTTAGTTAACAGATCTTTCTTTAAGCCTACCAAAGATGGAGTTGTTGGGGAAATCAGCTGCAAGCCAGAGCAGGGAGGAAACCTAGAGCGGGGGTCTGGGGAGGGTTGGGGAGGAGCAGCAATTAAAAAGTAAATAAATCAGCATCTTTATTTAATAATCTGCCTAGAGCAAACAAATTACAGAGACGGGTTTTGTTAATGAAGGGCAAAGGAAAACCACGGAGGAGGTGTCGATCTGCCCCCGCTGGGTTAACCTTCATCTGGTGGGAAGGTCAAGAGCCCATCAGAAAAGGCAGTGACAGCAGGTGGGGCCAGGTGAGCTGCAGAGCCAGTGAGCCCCACCCCTGTCTAGAGTTCCTAGTGGTAAGCTCTCGGACCACCAGCGAGCCCAGAAATCACCCTCCCCATGTTAGGCTTTGCAATCAGCCTGCCTTCCCATATGGAAGGATCTGGAGTGCATGTGTATTAAGTATATATGTTTATGTGGTGTGTTTATATAACTGCCCTGTATCTCAATCTATTTAACTATCATCGGACTATCCGCTGATCCATCAATTATCTATCTGCAGTGGGGAGCCCCCAACCCTTCACCTCCCTTCCTGTTCCTTCTAGAGCACCAATTCCAGATTTAGAAATATTTTTAGACTGACTTGTGACAAGCGAGTCTATCTCCAAGTGTCAAAAATTCATCCTTTTTTCTAAAATGTCCATTCAACTCCTTTTGCCCTATGCCCATTCTTAGCCTTCTGGAACAGACGTTTTCCCCCTTGCCTCCTCCTCATGCCTCCCTCCTTCTCCCCTCCCGCAGCACCCCTGCAAGGCCAGACTTCAGACATGCCCTTTCCCTGATGGACCCCCAGTCTCTCCAGCTGGGCATTCATGACCCTCCCCTCACTCTGTGTCACTGTTTCTGAGTGTTTGGAGTCTCTGCCTCCTGTGCAGGGCCATCCTCTGACCCCCCGCCCCCGCAAACAACCCCCTCTCCCGCCCCATTCTCCAAAACTCCACCCTCATATGCCCACCTCCATGTCAAAGCTCATCCACTCAGCCTGGCTCCTTCCTATCTACCTTATTACCCCAGCACCCAGCGTCCCCTGGAAGAAACTTTCTTGGGGAGACCAGTCAGCACCACCTCTGCTTCCCTTCTGCATGTGTTCTCCAGAGCTCGCTGTTAACCCTTCAGTGTGCATGGTCCCATTCTCTCGCTGCACGGCCCAATCGACAGGCTGTCCTAGCTAGCGAATTATGTGCAAAGTCACATCAAGACCAATGGATAGTTTACTGTCGTATTCTGTGCTTATTTCATGTGTATGCATGTCTCACTTAACCACCTGCTTTATGAGTTCTGCCAGGGGTATACATCCAAAGAGCTAGCACAAATGTGAATAATAATAATGATAATGATGATGATGATGACTGGAAAAATAAACTGTGGTATGTCCAGGCAATGACATATCATTCTGTGAATTTAAAAAGGGGGGGCTCTCAAGCCAATGGAGAGCCATGGAGGAATCTTAAATGCATTTTACTAGTGAAAGAAGCCAGTCTGAAAAGGCCACACACTGTAGGGCACCAGCTATATGACATTCTGGAAAAGGCAAAATATGGAGATGGTAAAATGGTCAGTGCTTGCAAGTGGTAGAGGGAAAGAGGGATGAAGGGGACACAGGGGACACAGCTTTAGGGCAGGAAAACTACTCCGGATGACTAGCATGGGGGATACATATCACTGTAGTTATCAATACAGATATTATCTATGCGTTTATTAAAACCCATAGAATGCACCAAGAGTGAGCCCTTATGTAAACTGTGGATTCTGGGTGAAAGCGACGTGTCAGTGTAGGTCATCGAGTGTAACAAACACAGCATTTGGGTTGGGGAGTTTGATCATGGGAAAAGCAGGAGTATATGGGAAGTCTGTACTTTCCACTCAATTTGCTGTGATCCCAAAACTACTCTAAAAGATAAAGTGTATTTCTAAAGATTAAAATAGCTAATGCATATCGTGGGCTTTCCTGTGTCCTCACAAAAAGCACTCCATATGTATTATCTCATTTAATCGGGATAAAATTCTGTGAGGAAGATGCCATTATTAGTCCTGTTTTGCAAATATGGAAAATGGGCCTCAGAGAGGTTTAGAAACTTGTTCAAGGTTACACAGAAAGTGTAGCTCTGCTGGCTAGAAAAAGCAGCCCTCTTTTTAATAAAGACATCTGGGACAGGGTGGGATGGCAGAAGATTCCAGAAGCATTTGCCACTGCTCCGTGTGTAAGGCAAGTGCTGCCTCTGTGGGATGCAGCTGAGGTTGATGACAGAGGACTGAAAGTGTCTGCTCCTTGCCATCAGGAAACAGTGAGTCACCGGCTGGAGCATGATGAAAATGAGGTCGCCAGGCACCTCTCTGTAAACAGTGTGTCTCCTCCGGCCGTGACAATGATTCCGTTCGAGCAGAGAGCTAGAATGTCTATTCCCACCAGACCTAACCTTTATTTTCTTATGCTGTCTGTCTGCTTCTCCCTTGTGGTTGGGGTAAACAGCTTCTCAGGTTGGCTTAGCCAACACCTGATACTCTTTGAGAAGTATTTTATCTGCTACATTTTGGCACTTGGATCTTTTTTTCTTGCATTGTTCTGGAAAGTTCTTTCCCAGTGTTGTTGTTGTTGTTATGAAAATGTGGTCTATAGAGTTTACCATCCTGTTCACTTTTGATTTCAGTTGAAAATGATGTGTGGCGGGGCCCGAGGCTGGAGAAGGGGACCAGGAGTGTTGAGGGAGGTTCAGTGGTCTCCTGGTGACCCTCACAGGCCCAGGATGGAAGGGCCTTTGAGGCCGTCTGGTCTGAGCTTTTCACTTCTCAAAGCAGACTCAGGGCCCCCGAGAGCGCGAGGTTTTCTGACTTGTTCCTGACTCCCAGTCTCTGCCCTGCCCTCCAGATTACCCTCTGGGTCTGCCCCACCTTCTCTCCTTTTACCAGGCTAGTCTAAACCCTGAGCCCTGTAACAACACCTGGGCACACCTCTCTGGGGCCGCGTGGGGCCTGCCCTCCCCACATCAGCTCAGCTTCCTGTGCCCCAGATGTCTGGCCTAAAGTGGACATTTCCAACTTCTCAGCCCTGGGAACTGAGCTCTCTGCAAATGCTACATCAGCATCCAGAGAGAGAGCCACACTCATCACAGACAAGGGATGGGAAGGGGCCCTGTTGGCTATCTGGACTATTTGTTTCTGGTCTTCCTCTCCTCCACAAATCTAAAGAGGGGGCAGTGTACTCAACTTAGGGGAGAAAAAATTTCCTATAAAGTGTTAGCACAAACATACCTGATGTGTCTTAAAAAGTGGCAATCTGAAAATCTCTCCTTTGTATGAGAAACAAAGCACCACCAGCAACAGGCCCGCCGGGGCTGGGGGCTGGGACCACGGTGGCCCCGGGAGCCACACAGGGACACATGAGGCAGCTCTGTGAACAGAAGTATCTGCTAAACAGAGCCAGGTGTTAGGGATCCCTTGGGGAGCCTGGTTCTCCCTTAGACCACCCTGAAGAGCCCTCTTCCCCCTGCCACCACTTGGGGGATTTGATCTGGGCTGGATTGCCTCACTCCTCACCAGTCCCCCCCACCCCTCTTCCAAATATCAGCTATGGGGGTGCCTGTCAGCCCGCTCTCAGTTTGAATCTCTCCATGGCAGAAATGCAAATTCTTTAATCCCCCATTTTATCTACGTCCTTGTTCTTCTGTCCCCAGAGTTCTGCCCATTTGACGATTGCCAACTGACTGCTGTCCTTCTGTCGCTGCGGACATGCCCCTGGGATCTCCCACCTCCTGCTGCACCATGATCCCAGCACTGTTTGCTTCAACTTTTTTGGAGACACACATCCTAGGACTCAACCTTGTGGAAAGACTCATAGCCCATGAGGTGATATACCCCAGGTTCATGACTCATAGATACTCTGAGTTACCTTTAAATGCTCTTTTAACTTAAAAGGCAGGAAGTGGGGAGATACCAAATTACATTCCAAGGGCGAGTTGAGGATTACTATTATGTTTGTAGCGCTTAAAGAGTGTTCTACGAATGGATCCTAGTTTATACAGTGTGTGTATGTGTGTGTTGCATAGGTTATATAGTATGGGCATGTGTAGTGTATATATGTGTGTGTGTTATACAGGTTGTACAGTGTGTTTGTATAAGTGTGTGTGTATGTGTGTGCTATATGGTTTGTGTGTGCATGGTGTGGGTAGTTGGGTAGTGGGTAAGTTCGCAAGGAATATAAGATTGGTGTCAAGTCTCCTGGGACATGGGTTTCTGTAACTGAGAGCAGATTCCCTGCTGGAACCTGAGACCTTTGTCTGCCAGAAAGTTGCAATGGCCCAAGGCTTAGAAAGATAAGGTGTCAAATTGAATATGCTCTTGAGGTAGCCAATCCCATGGAAGCAGATGTGGTGTCTGTGGGTAAAGGAAACCAGAGCCTGACAAGATGACCTCCATGAGATAATCTGCACAGAAGGAAGATGAATTGGCCTAAAAAACATAAATAAATAAAAAGGCAAAGAGGTTCTGAGTTTCCACCCCTCTGCCAAAACAGTGGTAAGCAGAACCTTTTAGGTTTTTTTTAGTCAAGTTTTAGATGGTACTCCCATCATCCAAAAATAAAACGTTCTCAAAAATAAAACTCCACAGCTAAATTGCCAGAATAGTCCTGCAGTGAGAGAAATTCACATGATGAGAGAGAAGGTATTTTGTTGATGACTGTTTTGCTTTTTTTGGTAATGGGTACTTGTAGAGATTCCCCTTGGTTTCCAAAGGGAAGGTCTACAAAGGCCAGATCTATTCTTGGTGACTCATAGCAGAAAAATCTGAGAGCTGACACTCAGCTGTTGGTTGGGGAGTGAGAGGACCAGCCTTGAAGAAGACATGAGAACCCAACCGTCTGGACACAAGTGTGACTGGCTTATGAGACAGCCATGTGACATTATCAGCAGAGCTGCAAACTGAATGTCTCCTCTGTGCAGATCTTAATATTTAGAGAAGGTCTTTGTGATTATATGATCAAAGAGAAGACAGTCCCTTTGTTTTCATTGTGGCTATGGGAAATTTGATGCAAAAATTTCCATTGACCTTTAGCATTGTCCTATGCGGGGAGGGACCTCGTCTTAGCCTGACTGCTATTTTCTCTGACTTAAAAAACTTAACTCCTCTTCTCAGGTTGTGTTGCATTTTTAAAAAAAGATTTATTTATTTATGAGAGAGAGAGAGAGCACGTGTGAATGGAGTGGGGCAGGGGGGACAGACAGAGGGGAAGAGAGAAAATCTTAAGCAGACTCCCACTGAGCTCAATTTCACAACCCTGAGCTCATGACCTGAGTAGAAGTCACGAGTCAACACTCAACCTGCTGAGTCCCCCAGATGCCCCATATTGCATTTTAACTAAGTATTTGATAAATAATGTTTTCTACAGCATGTCCCACTTATTCTCTGAACCCCTTAGTATATGAGTTAAAAGATTAATTACATATGGGTTTGGTATAAGCATATAATTAAATATTTGGAAATATGTAAAAGTCGTAAAAACAACCAACATCATTGTCTTCATAAATTTCTTGCCACATTTTCCTTGAAGGGCGCTTAAAAATGGAATGCCATGTTTTAATTCAATAAGGAAATAAATATAGAATACATTTAAATAAAATAAATTTCTGAGATCCAGAATAATATATTTTTCAGAACAACTTCTCAAATCTACTTTCCATGAATTGAATATCAGTAAAATCATAATAACATGGAGAGTGTAGTCTTTTTCCTTCTCATTTTTCCATTTTCAATTTACCTTAACATTATAATTAAAACTGCTATGAAGCAAAAATCTTATAATTACAGAAAATTATTGCCATAGAAAGAATAACTAACACTTTTAAAGACAAAAACAATTTAATGATTCAAGGGGTGGCATGAAAACTGGGTACTGTGAACTGGATATTTGTGTCCCCCTAGAATTTATATGTTGAAATTCTAATCCCTAGTGGGACAGTGTTTGGAAGTGGGGTCTTCTGGGAGATATTTAGGTTGCAAGGGTGGAGTCTTCTTGGATGGGATTAATGGCCTTACAAAAGAGACTCCAGAATGCTTCTTCACCCCTTTCGCCATGTGAGGACACTATGAGAAGATAACCATCTATGAACCAGGAAGCAGATCCCACCAGACCCTGAATCTGATAGCACCTTGATCATGGACTTCCAACCTCCAGAAATGTGATAAATACATTTCTGTTGCTGATAGTCACCTAGTCTATTGTATTTTGCTTCAGCGGCCCCAAAAGACTAAGACAGTGTTCTCATTTCACAATTTCTCCCAACATCATGCAAATAGAAGTGGATGGTGAGTCCTGGTGTACTTATTACACTGTGAAAGGAAAGAAAATCCAAATCCATGTTCTCTGGAATTACTTGTATGAGAGACTTTTGTCTTTTCAAATAAAGGTTGGAAGATGATGTTGTGTAGGATGGCATCAGATAACTTCTTCCCCACTCTCCCCATCCTCATGAGGTGATGGAACACAGCAATCATTGAGGCCCTGCCTGTCTATGTCATTGCTGTGGTCTAGGCTGTGGCAGAGGCGTGGAGACGCCGCGTGCTATTCTACCACCAGCCCCAGCCATGCAGAGGGCAGGGAGTAGCCTCTGGTAGAACTGGTTGGACCAGAATCCCAAATCTGGACAACTCTTTTGAGGTCTTAGCCAGCTTCTTGTTTTACAGAAGGAGGTAAGCAGCCCTGACGCTGCATATGGAGAGTGTCCAGCTGGAAGACCTGGTTTCTAGTCCATTTCCTTGTGTTTAATTATCCACACGACTTTGGGCAAGAACTTAACTCCTTAGAATCTTGGTTTTTTAATCTGTAAAATGAGGTGACAGGTCTAGATGGTTCCTGAGGGTCTTTCCAGTGGTAAAGTTCTATTCTGTTTCCAAATAGACAAATTTGAAATCAGGCCAACCAGTAGAGTAAATCTAGTAGCAAACAAACCGCCAACAAGAAATTCTAAACCACTCATTGTATCTATGTTAAATGTGTTAGGGGTTAACCTTCTTAAGCTAAGGTGAAAGTCTAAAGACCAAGAGTCAGTGTGAGGAAAGCTGTATTGTACCAAGAAAGCTAAGAGTCAACCACCACCCCAGAAGTTAGGGTCAGAGACACTGCATCCCATATTTTGGGATGGAATATGTGTTTTCACCATCCAATTCACTGCACTTTTTAGTTAGAAGGGAAGTAGATTTGTTTTTCTTATGGTTTCAAGAGTCTATTTTCTCAGTAAATAGTCTTCAACGAAGAATTTCTCTCTTTAAAAAAATACAAATTTAAAAGCAATATGCACCATGACTATGTGGGGTTTATTCCTGGAATGCAGATATGGTTCAACACATACAAATCAATCGAGGTAATCTACTGTATCCATGGAATGAGGGACAAAACCCACATGATCGTTTCGAGTGATGCAGTAGAAGTATTTGGCAAAATTCAACATCCTTTCATGACAAAAAGAGAAAGAAAGAAATAAAGAAAGAAAAGAAAAGAAACAACAGCACAGCACAAACCAGGAATAGAAGAAACCTACCTCAACATAATACAGGTCATACATGAAAAGCCAATAGCTGATAAGGGAGAACTCTTATAACTCCATAACTCAGTAACAACAGCAAAACCCAAAACCACAGCTGAACAGAGGACTGGACTTGAATGGATAGTTCTCCAAAGAAGATATACATGTGACAATAAATACAGGAATGAACCCCGAGGTCATTAGGCTCCATGAACTAGGCCTGTCATAAAAACACAAATACCATATAATTCTACTCATATAAAGTACTTTAGAGTAGTCAGATTTATAGACAGGAAGTAGAATGGTGGTTGCCAGGGGTCAGGAAGAGGGGAAAATGAGAAGTTATTGTTTATCGGGTATAGAGTTTCAGTTTTGCAAGATAAAAAGAGTTCTAGAGACTGGTTACACCGCAGTGTAGTGTACTTAACACTACTAGCCTATGCACTGGAAAAGGGTGAAGACGATGAATTTTGCGTCACGTGTATCTTACCACAATTTTTAACAGTGCAACTTTAAAACTTGCATTATATATATAATGGAGGTTTTTTTCAGATTTATTTATTTGTTTTCGAAGGCAGGAGGGGCAGGGAGAGAGAGAGCCTCACGGGAGGCTCTATCTCACCACACTGAGATCGTGACCTGAGCTGAAGTCAGGAGTCGGATACTGACCCAATTGCATTACCCAGGTGCCCCTATAATCTATTTGTTAAAAGATTTTATTTATTTATTTGAAAGAGAACACACTAGATAGAGAGAATGTACACGTGAGGGAGAGTGTGGCAAGCACAAGTGGGGGTGAGGGGCAGGGGGAGAGGGAAGAGCAGACTCCCCACTGAGCAGGAAGCCTGATGCGGGACTCTATCCCAGGACCCTGGGATCACAACCTAAGCTGAAGGCAGATGCTTAACTGACTGAGCCACCCAGGTGTCCCCATAATGGATCTTAAAACATAAATCAGTCATCCCAGATTTAATTTTTTTTATAATTTCCCTCCCAATTCTTTTTCATTGCATGCGTATAATTTTAGAGTTCTAATCCTAAGGTACCTACCTTGTACCTATCACTTTTCTCACTTCCCAGTTTATCAGAAAGGTTTCCTCTGTGTGTGTTTTGAGAGGCTGGGTGTGAGGGTTGGGTTCTGTTGGCTGGAGCCTGGTTTGGGAAACATCTCTGGGGCAGCTGGGAGGAGGCAGGGGGCAGAGTGCCGTGGACCAGGAATAAAGAGGAAACCCAGTGCCTGATGAGGGAAGAGTCCCAACACCTGGTCCAGAGGGGATAAAAGGGTCCACAAGGCAAAGGCCCAGACCCAAGGCTCCAAAGGAAACTTGGGTGGGACTCAGCCATGACGTGTTCCTGGACTAACGTGATCTGTGCTCATGTGGGAACGTGAGGTCTGTTGGGAGTAAGTGTGGCCCTCATTTATTTGAGGTCCTTAACTGTTTCACTTTAGGCCCGCCTCAGGGATGGTAAGAGAGCAACCGGTGCCAAGTCTCTCAGACCTCCAAGTTTATGGTTGTAAAATGGGTACAGTAAAGCGCTTTGACCACAGTAAAGATTCATTAAACTGATGCATGACCCAGGAGCCCAGCATCCCAGAGCGGCAACCAAAAGTCCATCACGGGGAGGTGGAGGGGAGTGCTTGTAAAAATGCCATGTCATTTCCCCCACCCTGCCCCCTCCTGGCTCCTGATTTAGTAAGTCCAGGGCAGGGCTGAGAATCTGCATTTCTAACAATTTCCTGAGTGATATCAGTGCTGTTGGTCCAGGATTTTTTTTTTTTAATTTTATGTATTTATTTGGGAGAAATAACAAGTAGGCAGAGAGGGAGGAAGGGAAGCAGGCTCCCTGCTGAGCAAAGAGCCTGATGTGGGACTCAATCCCAGGACCCTGGGATTATGACCTGAGCGGAAGGCAGAGGCTTTAACCCACTGAGCCACCCAGGCGCCCCTGCTGGTCCGGGATTTTTAACATCTTATGTGAAGGAGCTACGCCTTATTCACCTTTTTTTTAAATATGATTTTTTATTTTTTTAATTAACATATAATGTATTATTAGCCCCAGGGGTACAGGTCTGTGAATTGCCAGGTTTACACACTTCACAGCACTCACCTTAGCACATTCCTTCCTCAATGTCTATAACCCAACCACCCTCTCCCTTCCCCTCTCCCCCTGACAACCCTCACGTACTGTTCATCTTTGCATCCAACACAGCGGCTTATACACAGTAGTTGCTCAATAAATGTTTTCTACATCCCAGCAGTTAGGCAGGAATGAGATACTGTGGGAAGTGGAGGCAATATGGAGTAGTAGTTAAGGTGGTTACCCATCATCATCTTGGGCAAGGTCAAAGTCATCAAGACATGGCTTCTTAGCTGTTTTGCCTAAAGCCAGAATTTATCCTCAAAGTCACTAAATAAACGGGTGCAATGGACAAAGTCCAAAGTCCGCTTCCTTCCCAAAGAAATTGAATGTTGGCTAAGGTGAAAAATTGGTATGCAATTGTTGCTAAATGAGTGGTCCTCAGGGGCCCAGAGTGATGTTTATGTCAAAGGCCAGCATCTCACTATGAATTAGGGGTGTCCATATCTGGCAAGGTGCCCCACCTGCGGCCCCCACATGGGCTTGTAAGGCTGCAGTAGCACCAAAGACAGCAGGCATCCCAAACCAGCAAGGGGGAAATGAGAACGCTGGGGTATGCCAACATCTGCCAAGAGAGAGCCTGGCTGGAAGCTCTGCCCAGAAAATGTCCCATATCCCTACAGAATCTAGATTGACATTTTGGAAAGGGTTGTGTTTGATTTCAAACCTCCTACTTACAGAGAATTCAATCCCTTTATATATGATCCCTAGTACATCTTCCAACCCTACTTACACCAGCAGGCTCTTTAGGCTGCCAAAGGAATTTTTTTTATAAAATTTAAATTCAATTAATTAACATATAATGTATTATTTGTTTCGGGGGCACAGGTCTGTGATTCATGCGTCTTACATAACATCCAGCACTCCCCACAACACATATCCATCCCAATGTCCATCACCCAGACACCCCATCCCTCCACACCCCTCCCCTCCAGCAACCCTCAGTTTGTTTCCTAAGATTAAGAGTCTCCTTACGGTTTGTCTCCCTCTCTGGTTTCATCTTCTTTCACTGTTTTCCTCTCTTCCCCTATGATCCTCTGCCTTGTTTCTTAAATTCTGCGTATCTGTGAGATTATATGATAATTGTCTTTCTCTGATTGACTTATTTCGCTTAGCATAATACCCTCTACTTTCATCCACGTCATTGCAAATGGCAAGATTTCATTTTTTTGTTGTTGTTGTTGTTTTTTAAGGCTTCCAAAGGAATTTTTGAGAGAGAGAGAGAGAGAGAGAGAGAGAGAGTGTGTGTGTGTGTGTGTGTGTGTGTGTGTTGAGGGGGAGGGGAGTCTGGAAAATGTCGTTTGCTGAGTCCCCATTCCAGCATCACAGAGCAAAGGCTGGGCTTGCAGCTGAGGGACATTCGGTAAAGGTACGAGCATGGTAGGCAGAAGGGCCGCTTAGAATGAAAGCTAATGTGACTGTGTCCATGAGCATTGTGCAAGGATGGAGGGGAAGCACCCTCTTAGAGCATCACATGTTCTCCCATCATATTAACATATGTATAAGCCGGCTGTGCCGACACAGATTTCGCATACATAGAAAATGATCAGAAGGATATGTGCATCATGCTAAGAATATCTTCCATGAATGCCAGAGAAGAAAGAATAGGGAATGTATGTGGCTAAGTTGTTCTGCATTGCTTTTTTTTTTTTTTTTATGACAAGCATATGAACATTAGAAATTCATTAAATTTAACAATGCACTTAGTAAGGCATGCAGAGTTTCTCTCTGACACGTGCTGGCAGCTTAGAGCCCCAGATCTCCAGGGAGAGTGTGTAGCAGGAACCCCGTGTGTGGTTGATTGGAGCCAGTACTCCCAGCTCCTCCTGCTTCTCAGCTTAGCTGTGTGTGCATCTCAGTGGTGAGAAGGGAGGGGAGAGCCAGGAAGCAAACCTCAGGCAAATGTTCTGCACAACCAGCCCATGTATACCATGGCTGGAACATTCCAGAACATCCACAGGAGCTATGCGTCGGCTGATGGCAGGGGGAAACGGTGCACGTTCAAAGGTTTTGTGTAATAGAAAAGATAATCTGTGAAAGGAAATGCTGTGGGAAATTGACTTTTCTTCTTCCTGTTCCCTCATCTGTCAAGTTTTTCTATCTCCCAGACCTTCTTTGGTCCGCCAGAGCCTCCTGACACACTCTTTTATTTTATGTTCCGAAATGAATTCAAAAGCTGTGAAGGACGCACCTGAAAAAGTGTTCCTTCACCCTGGATGTGTTGCGAGATCCCCAAAGGGTTTGTTTATAAATGCCTATTTCTGGACCCCACCTATAGAGATCCCATAAAAGTGCAGTGGTTGGGTACCCGGAAATGGGCACTTCCAACACCCTGGGTGCCAGACAGACGTCCAGCAACCACAACTTGTGTAAACCTCAGAGAAAAAGTAAAAATCCAATGCAGAGATCACCATATTCTGACCCTTAAAGCCAACCTATTCTGACCAATATTCTGACCCTGGCTGCACTGGATCCTTGTTCTCACTCTAAAAATGCGGTTATTCAGTGCGTCTTTGCCCCAAAACTCAGGACTTGGCAAAATATTTAGGCTCCCGGAAGAAACTGCCAACTTGTTTTATGGTGTCTCATGTTCCCTTGGTCACATCATTCTCATCAGGCTGTACCATGACCTCACATGTGTCCTATGACATGAGGCACTGAAACAGGTGACTCTGAGAGGGAATTCATGCAAGAAGGCCTTTCCAAATATATTGTCCTAAAAGTGAATGTGCTCACCTTTTTATCCACCTTCCACTTGTCTTCTCTCTTGCTGACACTCCCAGGAGTTCGTCTTGTAAATTACAGCTTTTTATCCTGCAGTGAAGGTTTTCCTCTCATTCTGTACTGAAGTCATTTCCCTGCGGTAGTGCGGAATTATTGCTGCTTTTGTCTTAGCCATCCACGATGGTAGTTGTGCAGAGCTGGAGATTTCTTTTGCCGGCTACGTGGGGGTCTAAGGATTTCCTTCCCAGGGGCCGTTTTGTTTTATACTGTTTGAGCGTCCGCAATATGCCAGCCAGGAAGGAGACCCAAGGAGCCATGTTTTTCCCAAGGAAGCTTCCAGCACAGTGACAAGAGTGAAAAGAGGCTAGAATTTTCAGAACAGAGGATGTGTTCCTTGACAATATTGCCTCGCACTGGTTTCAATTCTGATCATTTTACTGACCAGTACTCATGAAGAAGCCCCAAGCTAAGACATTCACTGCAACCAGTTAATTGAAAAGACACTACAGAATCAACCAGAGAATGTTACAGTGTGCCAGCTCCATGCCTGGCTCAGAGTGAACCTTTCATGGTAGGGACACAGAACTTTTAGAAATGGTCTTTGTCTGGCAAGTGTAGAATGTATACTAAAAAGAAGTTGTTCATATACAAAAATAGTCATATGAAATGTTACCTAATTAAGCTTGGACAATACGATTCGAAGGACCATGCGAATTCAGAGTGGAAAGCTCATTCTGGACCACAGTGGCCAACATGGCAGAGATGGAGGGACTTCAAGACAGGAAGGGGAACATATGAAACCACGGAATGATCACAGTCTGTATACAAGTTGCCCACAGACCAATACAGGAAATAGGCCCAGGGTACGGGGATGATGATAAAGATGATGAATTTAACTGGATCCATGATGAGTCTGAGATGCTGGGTGAATGGCCCCCAGGGGGCAAAATGCAACTGAGTTCAACATGAGAGACACCCAAAAATGGCAGCTTAAAGAAGTGACAGCTTTATTTTTTCACAAAACAGAGAATCCACGTGTTAGAAGTCCAGGGCTGCTGTTCGAGACTGTCTCTCGCTCCACAGTTTTGTTCTCATGGGCACAAGATGGCTGCTCAACCTCTGACATCACATCCACAGAGCAAGTGGAACAAGAAGAAAGGCAACGACAAAAGGTATCTGCCAGCAGTCATCTATTTTTACCAGGAAAACCAGGGCTTTCCCTGAAGCTCCATTCTGTGGTCTTCTATGTCATCAGAACTTTGTGTCCCTGCCACCCTTACTGCCCCCAACAGGCAGAGTCTGACCCAACAGTCGCTCACTGTCCACTCCTCATTTACCAGGCGAACACTTTGTGAGGGCACTGGGCGGGGAACCAAGAAAGAAAAGATCAGAATGACAACTACAATCCACATGCAGCTCAATGGGCTAAGCCCAGTACCCATCACTTTACTCACCTCTATCACGCATCATCTACCTTTAGTTTCATAGTAATATTATTTTATTCTTATAACGAAAGGAAAAAAATAGCATCCATATCAATCTGTCTCTAAAACTCTATTTTCAATGTAAAACACGGTCTCCCTGGCAGGGTCAGTGCAGGGCGGGGCAGGGGGTAGATTAGATGAGTGTGCAAACAGTTACTGTGGTTTGTGATAACTACTGTTACGGGTTCAAGAGGTAGTTGAAAATAATGAAGATTCAGCCTGTCCTTTACCTGGGCTATTGTAGGAAGACACATAGAGAACACATAGTCTCAAAGGATAAGCAGAGCGAACTAGCGTGGGGACCAGTGAGGACAACATCCTGTTTCTATCCAGATGGAACAAAGGCATTAAGGCACAAGAAACACTTTTCATCCCACGGCTGCAAAGTTCATGGTGGGTAAGGTGAACTAAACTATGGGGAAGGAGCAGGAAACCATTTCAGGAGGCTAGGGTCCCATCCAGCTGGCCCTTCTGAGGCAAGAGATAACACGTTCCGGAGCCAAGACAGTGGGAATGGAGGTGAGGAGAGAGGGAGGCAGGGGAAGCCAGTGGCCCTGTGTGTGCCTGCATGGTGACTGGGAGGGCATTGGGGTAACAAAGACATTGAAGTTATCTCCTGGGTTTCTAAAGCCAGTGTGCAGATAAACAGTAACATTCCTAAGTAACTGGAGGGGAAGTAAATTTTGTCAGAGGGAAGATAATGAAATCCATTTTTGGATATTTTGAGTTTGGATGACCATGTCATTCGGGTGGCCCCTAGGGTATGTGTGGGTGGGGGGCCCTGGGCAAATTTTATGGACAGATGGACCCTATGTGTGTGTAGGTTTCATCTGTTCCCTTCTTTACTGTTATGTGTGTCCTTCCTGCCTACTTTCCTATCTCCCACAATGCCATGGCCACCCAGGGCTTGTAGGTATTGAACGACTCCGGCGTCTGGCCCCAGCAGCTCCCTCGCCCACCTGCGTTCTGCTCGCTGACCCGGGACGCACGACGCTGCGCCCTCCACCTGCAGTTCATGCGTGGTGCGGCTCCACGTGCTCAGCGGTCGCTCTGCGCTTCACAGTCGCTCGGGATTTGCAGGGCAGTGTGAGCGACTCTTCCTTTTCTAGTCCCATTGGATTTGCCACTTGGCATTTTACAAGGTTGGTGTGGAGAGACACACCCCGAATCAAATCTTCTGGTCCCCCCACCCGGGGCCACCATGGCTGTGTTCCCAGAGCAGGATGCCCTAGGATCTTGACCTCACCCCTGCCCTCCAGTCACAAGCCCCCAGTGGGGAGGGTGGTATGTCGCTCAGATGGCCCACCACTATGTCAGCCACAGAAGCATTTGCAGCTGAATGATCCCCGTTCCTGAAGGGACATGTTTTTAAATCACTTATTCTAGAATAGGAATAAGCAGCAAAAGTCTCTTAAGTCCTAGGATTTTCTCCTTGCTCCTCTGAGGCATTTTTAAAAACACATTTCCATTTAACTTTAGCTTCCTCTTGAATAGTCAACTAATCATTATCTAAATGCCAGGGAGAGGAGTGTAAATAGGTTCTGTTCCTTTATCACCAACATCAATAAATCCAGAACTCCAGCTGTTTCTTTTCTGCCCACTTTTTCCTTCCAGAGTTGCAAGGAGATAGTCAACTCGGAGTGCTGCCAAGAGGGGACTCCTGGGGAGCATTTGAAGGACAATACAACCCTCTGATCACCTGCCATCCTGCCATTTTTTTTTTTTTTTCCATTCGAAGTTCAGGCCAGCATCCACACGAGCTGTCCCCAGCCATCCAGCACCAGGTCTGGGGCTCCAGCCCAAAACCCCTGCCCAGGCCAGCTGCAGACTCCTTGCCCCCATTGGAGTGAATAAATGCTTTGTCTCATGCACAGACACTGACTTTTCCCCCTTTCTTTTCTTTGTAGTAAGAACTCTGTCTTCTAGGGATTGTACTTAAACGCTCTGGTTGAAATAATCTCACACACACACACACACACACACACACACACCCGATAACTGAGGGCTGCTCGTCATGAATCAGCATGCTACCTATCTAGCTGGGAGGAAAATGTCTGTGTCTTGGGAAGAGTGGTCTTTGGTTTCACAGGAAGGAAATCCAAGGACAGGAAGCATATTCCGCAGATGCAATTGCCCTAAACAGGGTGGGTCCAGGAAGTTCTGAAAACAGGACCCTGGTCTCTTGCTTCAAACTTTGGGAAAACGGCCCTGCCTTCTGAATGCTAACACCAGAAGAATTTCCTGAGCCCGTATGTCGCCTCCCAAGCTGTTAGTGGGGATGCGTGGCTGTCATAGAGCGAAGGAAGCTGTGCCACCTAACAGGGTACCAGCTTCGCCTCACAACTTGGCAACCCGGAGCCCTTGCTTTCGCTGCTGGTGTTGCCGCCAAGCCTTCTTCCGGAACAGGTCGTTCAACCAACTCTTCAGCACTTTCCTTTGGAAAGGTTCGCCACCAATAATCCTGCAAACCCAGCTAATTCATAGGCAGTTGCTTTATCCCTATGAAAGAGAAAAGCATCCAACTAAAACATGGCCTTTTATATTTGAACATTTTTCTAGAATCCTTGGCTTCAGTAAACAGAACCTTGGAAGTCATCCTTGCTACCCTGTTTATTGGGGTTTCTCCAGAGTAAGCTCTCAAACTGCCTAAGGCAAGTGATTTATTTGCAGGGCTGTCCCAGGAGAGGACTAGGAAATAGGGCAGAGACAGAAGGAAGCCAACAAAAGATATTGTCCATGGATTGAATGTGTTCCCCCAAGTTTGCATGTGGAAGTCCTTACTCCCAGTTGTGATAGCGTTTACAGATGGGACGTTTGGAGGTGATTAGATCCCGGGAGTAGAGCCCTCATTATGGGATTAGTGCCTTATAAAAAGAGATACAAGAGAGATGATCTCTCTCCCCACCACATGAGGACAGAGTAAGAAGGCTGTCATCCACGAACCAGGAAGCAGGTTCTCACCAGGAACCAAATAGGCTCGTATCTTGAACTTGGACTCCCCAGCCTCCAGAACTAGGAGAAAGACAAGTCTGTTGTTTGAGACTGTATCAACAATCTATGATCCTTTTGTTATAGGAGCCGGGGCTGGCTAAGACAGTACATTACTGTTAAGCAAGTTCCCATGGAGGGCAACTGGTGCTCGACCCATCTGTGGGCCTCTGAGAGACATTCGGGAACATGTGCCTCCCAGGGGAGCTGGGATATTTATCTACTAGTTCAGGTCAGTGGTCAAAGGTTGCTGGGTGGTGGGGTATTCATTCTCTAGCTCTTCCAATTGCCAGGGCTCTGGAGTTCAGAGCTGAGATGGAGATGTCACAGTTGGCCACCAAAGGCTCCCACTACAAGGTCTGAGGGATGGGTCAGGCCTGCTGTGGAGTCTGCTCTGCTTCCCCTGGAAAATGTTGGTGGGAAGTGGGAGCATCAGGGCAGGAGGTGTCTGGTGACCAAGGGAGATAGTCGTCAGAAACGAGGTCAAATGGAGCTGATGAGTAGAGAGGCTTTGGGGGGCACAGAAGGGACTCTGGCTTTGAGCTCTGAGACAAGAGAAATTACTTCAGGACTTTGAGCACAATAGAGAAACACTCTGATGCCCAATTTACAGGGACCCCCTGCACTGAGAATAAGGCTTAGGGAACAAGGGTCAAAGCAAAGAGACCACTGGGGAAGCTATCATACTAATCCCCTGCACGGGGTGCCCAGGTGACTCAGTCAGTTAAGCGGCCGGCTCTTGATTTAGACTCTGGTAGTGATCTCAGGGTCTTGGGATCAAACCCCACATCAGGCTCTATGCTCAGCGGGGAGTCAGCTGGAGAGTCTTTCTCCCTCTGCCTCTGCCCTTCCCCCCAGTCACACACACAATCTCTCTCTTTCAAAAATAAATAAATCAATCTTAAAAACCATCATCATCATCATCTCCTATGAGACAAGGAGGGTGGGTTCCACCAGGATTTGGCCAGAAGGGTCATAAAAAGTGGTCCCATGGTGCTTATATCTTGGAGGAAATGCATCACAGTCCCCGCGATCTGCTTACCAGTTAAACAAGCATTCTTTTGTTAGCAGGGAGAAAGGAAAGAAGGGGCTGGGGTTGTTCCACCTGGCCTGTTAGGAGACATGGCATCCAATCCTAGGTGCACTCTTACCAAAAATTTTTGGTCGCATGACTCATGTCATGTCGATTCATTCCTTCGTACTTCAGTTTTCTCATCTACAGGGCAAAAGTGGTTACTTCAGCTTCAAAAACCACATGATTCATTCTCATTAGGAGCCTCACTCATAAGGTAAAACACACGCTTCTGAATGGGTCAAGGCTACTGGAATCGCCCCTGTGACAGAGCACCTCTGTCCCTTACAGACCTTCTTCATGGTGCTGGGTTTTGCCACATCTCATACATGCCCTAGTGTCTTGGCCTCATTCTGACATAGATACACTTAAAATTACTGTATACTGCTTTCTTGAGAAATAAAATACCAGTTAGTCTCACAAAGCCCGCATTTCACCTTTAAACCACCACGCCCCCTTGGGGGAGCGGAAGGACCGGAGAAGAGATGAAGGGAGCACAGCACCAATCCCTCATCTTACAAAGGGGGAGAGAGGGCACACACAAGATTGATGAACAAGAAATATGCCAACAGAGGAAAAAGTGACAGAAGCTCCCTGGCAGGTGGGGGATAGGGGGCACAAGAAGAGACGGATTGTGGCATAAGTGAGAGTAATCCTTGCTCATCACAGCTGTGAATAGTTAAGTTAGCAGTTAAAGAAATTTTGTTGAAAGCTGATGATTAAAGGTGTGCTCACTGCCACATGAACAATGGGAAAGAGAGTAATTCAAGTGCAACGTGGGGTGGGGGAGAGGGCTGGACTCTGGGTTTTTAGGAACCCATTCAGAGTGCTCAAGGTCATAATTGCAATGGGATTCGAGTCCAGGATGCCAGACCCTGAGGTCTGTTTTCAAATGAAACAAAACAAAAATCAAGAACACAAGCAAATTAGCAGTTATAAATAATTCAGTACGTGTCTACAAAACATATTGTGTCAATTTCATTAATTATTAAATTCAAAATGCATGAACGTTTTAATACACTTGAAAATAATTTGTAGATTTTTCGCTTTGCAAAAATCCTCTAGCAGGTACCATGGAGTCACTTGAAGGTAGATCATTTCAAAAGTAGAATGATAAATTATTTCAAATTTTAAAGCCCCCAAAAATTACCGTTAGTAAAGATGTGGATGCAATTTTAACTTTTTTATTGAGATATAATTGATATTTAACATTATATTAGTT
Source organism: Mustela lutreola (assembly GCF_030435805.1). Taxonomy (NCBI): domain Eukaryota; kingdom Metazoa; phylum Chordata; class Mammalia; order Carnivora; family Mustelidae; genus Mustela; species Mustela lutreola. The sequence continues at coordinate 59,870,267 of NC_081298.1, read as the reverse complement.
TCAGGTAGACAGTGTAATGCTTCAGTGTTCGTATATATTGAGAAATAATCACTACAGTAAATCTCATTAACATCTATTGTCATACATAGGTACACATATTTTTTCTTATGATGAGAACTTTTAAGATCTACTCTCTTAACAACATTCAAATGTAAAATACAGTGTTGTTAACTATCTTCACCAAGTTGTACATTACATACCCATGACTTATTTGTTATATTAATATTTTTATATATGTTAGGAATTCTAAAAATAATTGTACCTAAAATTTATAGAGGTCTTAAATCCTCTGCTAGAAAAAGTAGAACAGGAAAATATTATCTTTTATTTTTTTAAAGATTTTATTAATTTGAGAGAGAAGGAAAGAGCATAAGCAAGATAGAGAGCATGAACAGAGGGAGGGGCAGAGGGAGAAGCAGACTCCCCACTGAACAGGGAACCTGAGGCAGGACTTGATCCCAGGACCTGAGACCATGACATGAACTGAAGGCAGATGCTTAACCACCTGAGCCATCCAGGCACCCCTTATCTTTTATTATAAGCTCTTTATTCTATTTTATTTGAATTCATGTAGTCTGCTGAATTTTTTTTATTATCATTGAAAAAGCCCTAACCCTTCATATAGTCTACGATGACTCAAAAATACAATTATACAGTTGGAATAAGTACTTTATGACACATTCTGATAAAATACACCTCAACTCCCTTATTGATTAAATCACGCTGAATCTGAATGAAGTTACATAGTGGTTACTCTGTTTTTATCTGTGGAAAAATGGTTTGGTTTTTTTCCCCCCAGAAAACTCCTGGTCAGCAGACTTTGTTAACAGCAGACTTTGGATTCGGGTATTCATTCATATCTCTTTCTAATCAGTTTTAACTCAAGGCTTATGCCAGTTATAGAATGATAGAGATTTAAACAGGTACGTCACCACAAAACTAACTCTGCAAAAACTAGAAACATGGACCTCTTATTGCCTGATAGAACCTATCTGCTGGATTCCAGGAAAGTAGAACATGACTCTTCGTGGAATGACTGGAACATCGTTAGCATTTCCAGTTTCGTCTGTCTGTCGTTTGAAGGCCACACACAAAAGCAATGTGACGGGTGACAATATAGAATCATGGTAGAGGCTGAGGGTCCTTCTTGACCTCTTCTCTTCCATCTGATGACCCAACTGTATTCCCCACTTTTTTTTTTTTTTTTTAGATTTTATTGATTTATTTGACAGAGAACAAGAGGGCATAAGCAGGGGGAGCAGCAATGGAAGAGGGAGAAGCAGACCCCCAACTGAGCAGGGATCCTGATGGCAGGGCTCAATCCCAGCACCCGAAGGCAGACATTTAACTGACTGAGCTGCCCAGGGGCTCTGCCTCCTCGCTTTTGTCTCAGACCTCCCGACTTTTCATGACAAGAGCAAAACTAAAGCCCTTAAGCAGCCCCCAGGAGCTCATGTCTGGACGCTGCAGCCCCCAGGAGCCCATGTCTGGATGCTGCAGCCCCCAGGAGCCCATGTCTGGACGCTGCAGCCCCCAGGCCTTTCCCTGCACCTCCCGCCTCCCTCTTCATGTACCTGTCCACACCTCCGAGGAGTGGCCAGCCCAGCCCATCTGGAATAGTTTCCATTCTAGCCTCCTTAGCAGGTCTACACTGGTCCTTTGATCACTCACATCTTGCGGAATCTCTACTCCCTGGGGTGTAAACACCTCATTTAGATGCATGCTTAATAAAATATAGTTTCCCCCAAAATATTACTGTTTCCATTTCGTATATAACATAATCAAAATTTATAACATGTTTTTGCTACTGTAAACACATCCCTGTTAACAAATCTTATGACAGCAACACAATCCAGTAGGATCTTTTTTTTTTTTTTTTTAAGATTTTATTTATTTGACACAGAGAGAGAGAGATAGCGAGAGAAGGAACACAAGCAGGGAGAGTGGGAGAGGGAGAAGCAGGCTCCCCTGCAGAACAGGAAGCCTGATGCAGGGCTCCATCCCAGGATGCTGGGATCATGACCTGAGCCCAAGGCAGACACTTAATGACTGAGCCACCCAGACACCCCTTCAGAAGGATCTTTTTAACACTTAGGTGAAATCAAATGAATTCAATTTTTATTCTTTCTTTCTTTCTTTCTTTTTTTGCAGAGAAGCATGATCAAGATAGCAATAGAAGACTCCCCAAGCATAAACCACCACAGACAATAAAAGGAAAGTGGAATGGAAATTGGAGCCTGCGTGGGAAAGGCTCTCTATTTCAGTGTATTAATTAAGAGCTTATCCATGTGCTTTTGTCATGAATAAAAGTAGTGTCAAATCACAGTGTGTTGAATTTCCACCGGATGTGGTTAAGAGAATGATGCAACGATTCACTTTAAAAGCTAATATTGACAAGGGTTGGGAATCGCCTTCTTAGCGATGGTTCAACTTGATGCGAAAGGGGAAGGAACATGGAAGAGCAGCTGTACGTCACAGGCCACTGGAGGGAGAGTCCTCCCTGCAGGAGTGGTTTCCAGCTTTTTCAGGGCTCTCTGCCAGCAAGAACCCCTCACAAGACAGCTCAGCCAGGGCTCTCCCCACCCCAGCGCTGTCCTGGTGGGTGCCCCTCCCCCAGCTCAGCAGGCAGCCCTCCCCCGCACCCTTACCCACCTGTTACCTCCGTGTTCCTTCCCATGCAGCAGTGGACAGGTGTGTGTCCTCTTCTGCCGCCCCCCATCCCACATCCGGTTGTCCACAGACCACATGGCTGGGCCATCTTGAACTGTAGGATGCAGTTGCCCACATCATCTTCCCAGACACACAACTTCAGAGGCCACATGTCAAGCTGTTCTAAGAGGGTGGCCTCACAGCAGCTCCAGTAAACACCCAAGACAGAAAACAAGCCTCCCAGTCTCCACTGCAAAGGCACCCCCCAGTCTTACCTGAGATTTTCTAAAAATCCATCTCCATAGGGAGACTAGGGATAAGTCTCTCAAGACCAGCCCTGCACTCCCAAAGGGCCCTGGTGTGTGTGTGTGTTGTGTGTGCGTATGTTGTGTGTGTATGTTGTATATGTGTATGTTGTGTGCATATATTGTCTGTGTTGTCTGTGTGTGTGTTTGTTGTGTATGATGTGTGTTGTGTGTTCTGTTCTCTGTGTGGAAGTTGTGTGTGTGGTATATGTTGTACGCGTTGTGCATGTACATTGTGTCTGTACAGGAGTGCATATATAGGGGATTGGGGGTGTTCTGCCTCCTACTCAGCTTTCAGCTCTAACTCTAGCTTCTAACTCTGACACCAGGCAGCTCACATCCCATTGAAACACCTTCATTGTCTTTATCACACTTGGTAATTGTGTGTCTATATGTCCATTTGTTCAGCATATTCCCCCCATTTGGTCCAAAAGGACACAGCGGTATCCAGTTTCTCCTCCGCTGTTGGCTGCCTGCTCCCTGCAGCGCCCAACACTTAATCAGTGATGAATGAGTGCTTAGATAAACCCATGAATTCTGTATATGGCTTTGTAAGTAGATACTACATGCTTTTATCCCTGACAAATGTATTTATTTTTTAAATCAGTCATTGTTGAGGACGTAAATTTTAATATCATTCTCACTTAATAGGTACTAAGCACTGTCTGTTTGAGACTATCTTTAGAACATCAGAAGTGATGACTTTTACCTCAGTATGTCTCTGATGTAGACAAATAAAAGAGTTATTCTCATTAAAAAGTGTTTTTAAATGACATGCCAAGATTATTACATTGCAGTGCAGTAGATGAGAACTGTGTGTGGTTTTCTAAAAGCCTTCATATCGTCTGCACTTATCTTTCACCATGTGTCTTCAGAACAAATTCAGATTGATTCTTATCAGATCCAAATTTCTCAGCCCCAGGCCTAACACACATGCCTGTCTGGATGCTGCCAAATCAGCTAGAACTTCTGGGGCCAAGAACTGTTAGCACAGACTCGATTTATTCTGCATGTCCGTGGAGCTTGAGGCCTAGGATGCCCCTCCCCCATCCTTATGACAAGGCCCACCAGCAGCACTGCTTTTGGGACCTCCATGTCTGTGCTTAAGAGAAAACTGAGTGTGGGTCCCTGGGTGGCTCAGTCTGCTAAGCATCCAACTCTTGGTTTCAGGTCCAGTCATGATTTCAGTCAAGCCCTTCAGGCTCTGCACTCAGCAGGCAGGAGACTGCTTGAAGATTCTCTCCCTTTGCCCCTCCCCCTGAAATAAATGAATAAATCAAAAGAGAAAGAGAGAGAGGGAGAGAAGAGGGAGAGATCTTCCCCTCATCTCAATACAAGTTTAAAGCAACAGGATAAGACCTGGGAAAATTGGCCTATTTAAGAGACTGTATACATGCATAAACGACAGATATCAGGTAAGCAACTTTCTGAGTAGAAATTATACACATAGAGGCAGCTATAGAATTTGATCTTCCAAGGACCCCATGTACCTTTACTGAACTTAATCATAATGCTGTCAAATTGCCACGATCTCAGTAAAGGACTTCTACTGCTGTCAGTTACAACTCCAAATGCATTTTTATTCTTTCTACTGTTTTCTTTATAAATGCAGTACAATAAACAAATTATTTAAAAATTAAAAAAAGAAATTGTACACATACTGTGTGACACCTCATAGAGGTTTATATGCTAAGACATATAAAGGCTCTGTGGCCTCTATTTTGTTGAAGTATATTCCCTTTCTACCCGCTTCACTGTTTTTTTTATCATAAAAGGATGTAGAATTTTGTTAAATGCTTTTTTTGCATCTATTGTGATGATCGTATTTTTTTAATCTTTCCTTTTATTTACATAATGCCTCATATTGACTAATTTGCAAATGTTGAAGTATCCTTGCATACCTAGAATAAATCCCATTTGATCGTCATGTATGACCCTCTTAGTGTATTATTGAACTCAGTTTGCTAATATTTTGCTGAGAATTTCTGCATCTATGTTCCTCAGAGATTTTGGCTTATATTTTTCTCATGACATGCTTGTCTTGTTTTGGTATCAGGATAATGCTGGCCTTATAAAATGAGTCTGGAAGAATTCCTTCCTCTTCTGTTTTTTGGAAGACTTTGAGAAGAGTTGGCATTAATTCTTCTTTGAATGGTTAGTAGAATTCACCAGTGAAACCATCTGGCCCTGGACTTTTGTTTGTTGAGGGGTTTTTGATGACTGATTCAGTCTCCTTAGTAGTAATCTGTCTGTTCAGATTTTTCATTTCTTCATGATTCAATCTTAGTAGATCGTACGTTTCTAGGAATGTATCCATTTCTTCCATGGATACATGGAATGTATCCATGTCTAATTTGTTGGTGTATAATTGTTCGTAGTTGTCTCTTATGATCCTTTCTATTTCTATGCCATCACTTATAACATCTCCTCTTTTCATTTCTGATTCTATTTGAGTCTTTTATTTCTTGGTGGTCAAGCTCAAGGCTTGTCGATTTTTTCTTTTCGAAGAACTAGCTCTTAGTTTCACTGATCTTTTCAATCTCTCATTTATTTCTGCTCTAATCTTTGTTATTTCCTTCTTTCTGCTAACTTTGGGCTTCCTTTGTTCCTTTACCAGCTCCTTCAGGTGTAAATTTAGATTGTTTATTTGAGCTGTTTGTTGTTTCTGGAGGTAGGTATTTGTATGTCTATAAACTTCCCTCTTAGAACTGCTTTTGCTGCATCTCATGCATTTTGGTAAGTTATTCTTCCATCTTCATTCATCTCAAAGCACTTTTAACTTCTGTTTTGATTTCTTCTTTGATCCATTGGTCATTCAGTAGCATGTTGTTTAATCTCCACATATCTGTGAATTTTCCAATTTTCTTCATGTAATTAATTTCTAGTTTTATACCACTGAAGTTAGAAAGGATGCTTGCTAGGATTTCAATCCTCTTAAATGTATTAAGACTTGCTTTGTTGCCTAACATATGATCTATGCTGAAAAATATCTCATGTGTACTTGAGAATGATGTGTGTTCTGCTGCTTTGGGATGCAATGTTTTGTATATATCTGTTAAGTCCGTCTGGTTTAATGTATCATTTAAGGCCAATGTTTCCCTATTGATTTTCTGTCTGAGTGGGCTATCCATTGATGGAACTGGATATTAAAATCTGCTATTATTGTATTGCTATGCATTTCTCTCTTTAAGTCTGTTAATATTTGCTTTATACATTTAGGTATTCCTCTGTTGGGTGTATAGATATTTACAAATGTTGTATCTTCTTATTAGAGTCACCCCCTAATCATTATTTAACACTCTTCTTTATCTCTCTTTTTTTTTTAAGATTTTATTTACTTATTTCACACACAGAGATCACAAGTAGGCAGAGAGGTAGGCAGAGAGAGAAAAGGAAGCAGGCTCCTTGCTGAGCAGAGAGCCCGATTTAGGGCTCGATCCCAGGACCCTGGGATCATGACCGGAGCCACCCAGGCATCCCTCTTCTTTATCTTTTATTAAAGTCTTTGTTTTAAAGTCTATTTTGTCTGATAGAAATACAGCTACTCAGACTTTCTTTTTATTTCCATTCCAGGGAAATATCTCTTTTTATTTCCATTCCAGGGAAATATCTCTGTGCTGTCAGTGTATGCATTTCCTTACAGCTAAAGGGAGTGTCTTGGAGCACCTGAGTGGCAGAGTTGGTTAAGCACCTGACTCTTGATTTCCATTCAGGTCATGATCTCAGGGTTGTGAGCTCAAGTCCTGCATGGGGCTCTCTGCTCAGTGTGGGGTCTGCTTGAGACTTTCTCCTCTCTTCCTCTGCCTCTCCCATTCATGCTCTCACTCTCTTTCTCTCAAAAAAATAAATCTTATAGAAAAATAAAGTGAGTCTCTTGTAGGCAGCATATAGGTTGGCCTTGTTTTTTATCCATTCAGCCAATCTGTCTTTTGATTGGAAAATTGAGTCCATCTACTTTTAAAGCAATATCGATAGGTATGTATTTACTGGTATTTTATTAGTTGTTTCCTGGGTGCTTTTGTGGTTCCTCTCTGTTTCTTTCTTCTTTTCTTTTACTTCTTTTCTTACTTTTTCTTTTGGAATTCAGTGACTTTTTTTAGTGGTATGTTTATACTCCCTTCTCTTTATCTTTTGTGTATTTATGGTAGGTTTTTGTTTTATGGTTACTATGAGACTTACACATATCTTTGCCAGTTAAGTTGCTAACAAATAAAGTCTGATCCTATTGTATAGATCAACATTATGATGTGCCCTACTATGTTTTGTTTTTGATGTTATGCTTTACATTATCTTTAAAGATTTTGTTTATTTATTTATTTATTTATTTACTAAAAAGAGAGAGAGAGAGCACAAGCAGGGTGAGCAGCAGAGGGAGGAGGAGAAGCAGACTCCTGGCTGAGCAGGGAACCCAGTGTGGGGCTTGATCCCAGGATCATGACCTGAACAGAAGGCAGACACTTAACCAACTGAGCCACCCAGGTACATCTACATTTTTTTTAAATCTGTAGATCCCTTGACTAGTTATTGTAATCATAGTTATTTTATTAATTTTGTTTTTTAACCTTCACAAGTGATTAATTGATAACCATTACTATATAGTTACCTTTCCAGTGAGATTTTTTCTTTCATTTTTTTTTCTTTTGTTACTAATGAATGTCCTTTCTTCTCAGTTTAAAGAAGTTCCTTTAAAGTTTCTTGTAAAGCTGGCTTAGTGCTGATGAACTCATTTATCTTCTGCTTATCTGGAAAACTCTATGCCTCTCCTTTACTTCTGAATGATCATTTTGCCAAGTTGAAAGTGTTTTTCTCTCTCACCACCTTGACTATATCATGCCACTTCTTTCTGGCCTGCAAAATTTCTGTTGAAAAGTCTGCTAGTTGTCGTGTGGGCATTTCCTTGTACATAAAAACTTGATTTTCTCTTGCTACTTTTCATCTTTGTTCTTCAATTTTTGACTTTTTTTAAGTTTTCATTTTAAAAGATTTTATTTATTTATTGAAGAACAGAGAGAGAGACAAAGATGGGGGAAAGAATCCCAAGCAAACTGTGTGCTGAGTGTGGAGCCTGATGCAGGGCTCAGCTTCATGACCCTGAGATCATGACCTAAGCTGAACACTCAACCCACTGAACCATGCAGGAACTCCTAACTTTTGGACATTTTAATTATAATGTGCCTTGGTGTGGATCTCCTTTGTTTCCTCTTAAGACCTTTTTGGGCTTTCTGGACCTGGAGGTCTGTTTCATTCCCCTGGTTAGGAAGTTTTCAGTCATTATTTCTTCTTATAAGACTTGCTTGGGTGACTTGGTCAATAAGCATCTAACTCTTTATTTTGGCTCAGGTAATGATCTCAGGGTTGTGAGACTGATCCCGGCATCATGTTCCACACTCAGCATGGAGTCTGCTTGAGATTGTCTCTCCCCTCTGTCCTTGTCCTCCCCCTCCCCAAACTTGCTCTCTTTCTTTCAAAATAAGTGAATAAAATCTTAAAGAAGAAAAAGACATTTCCCCCATTCTCCTTCTCCTCTCCTCTCCTTTTGGGGCACTTACAGTGTGATGTTAGTCTATTTGATTTTTTCCTATGAATCTTTAAACTACCTTAACTTCTTAAAAAATTCTTTGTTGTTAAAGAAATGAAATCTTGCCATTTGCAACAACGTGGATGGAACTAGAGCGTATCATGCTTAGCGAAATAAGTCAAGCAGAGAAAGACAACTATCATATGATCTCCCTGATATGAGGAAGTGGTGATACAACATGGAGGCTTAAGTGGGTAGAAGAAGAATAAATGAAACAAGATGGGATTGGGAGGGAGACAAACCATAAGTGACTCTTAATCTCACAAAACAAAATGAGGGTTGCCGGGGGGAGGGGGTTGGGGAGAAGGGGGTGGGATTATGGACATTGGGGAGGGTATGTGATTTGGTGAGTGCTGTGAAGTGTGTAAACCTGGTGATTCACAGACCTGGGGATAAAAATATATGTTTATAAAAAATATATGTTTATAAAAAATAAAAAATTAAAAAAAAAAAATTCTTTGTTGTTGTTGATGTTGTTATTGCTCTGATTGAATGCGTTCCACCACCTTGTCTTCAAGTTGACTGATCCTTTCTTCTGTTTCATCTGGTCTGCTATTGCATTTTTCAGCTTGGTTTTTGTATTATTCTGTCTATGACTTTTATTTGACAGTTTCTTATATTTTTCATCTCTTTGTGAAAGTTAACATCCTTCTCACCAGTGAAAAAGTTAAAGCTTTTTTCTCTAAGATCAGGAACAAGACAAGGATACCCACTCTCACCACTTTCATGCAACATAGGATTAGAAGTCTTGGCCAGAGCAATTATGCAAGAAAAGGAAATAAAAGGCATCCACACTGGAAAGGAAGAAATGTAACTGTCACTGTAGATATAGATGACATATGTAGATGACAGGATATTATATGTAGAAAAACCTAAAGACTCCATCAAAATCTAAATGAATTCAGTAATGTTGTAAAATAAGAAATCAATACACAAAATTTGTTGTGTTTCTGTACATTATTAATGAACTATCAGAAAGAGAAGTTAAGGAAACAATCCCATCTACAATTATGTTAAAGAATAAAATACCTAGAAACAAATATAATCAGGGTGGTGAAAGACCCACATATTGAAAACTACAAGACATTAATGAAACAAAGTGAAGAGCACACAAATAATAGAAAGATACTTTATGCACATAAATTAGGAGAACTCATATTGTTAAAATGTCCATTTCCAATATGATCTAAATAGTCAATGAAATTCCTATCAAAATTCCAATGACATTTTTCACAGAAATAGAACAAACAATTCTAAAATTTGTATCTATCATAAAAGGCTCTGAATAGTCAAAGCAATCTTGAGAAACAAAAACAAAGCTGGAGGCATCATGCCCCCTGACTCCAAACTATATTACAAAGCTATAGTAACTTAAACAATATGGTACTGGCACAAAAACAGACATAAATCAATGGAATGGAATAGGAATAAACCCACACTTATATGGCCAATTAATTGGAGGAAAAAGAGGTAATAATACACAATGGGGAAAGAACAGTCTTTTCAATAAATAGTGTTGGGAAAACTGAATAACTGCATGCTAAAGAATGGCACTGGACCATTTGTTTTACACCATACACAAAAATCAGCTCAAAATCATGAAAAATTTTAATGTAAAACATGAAACCATAAAACTCCTAGAAGAAGACGTGATTAGTGATCTCCTTGACATGCGTCTTGACAATGATTTTTTTAATCTGACACCAAAAGCAAAAGCAACAAAAGTAAACATAACAAATGGGACTACATCAAACTAAAAAACTTCTGCACAGCAAGAAATATCACCAATAGAATGAAAGAGCAATAAGAGACAATATTTGCAAATCATATATAAGCAGCTAATATTCAAAATATATAAGGAACTCATACAATTAAATAACCAAAAAAATCTGATTTAAAAACGGGCAGAAGATATGAACAGATATTTGTCCAAATGAGACATCCAGATGGCCAAGAGACACATGGCAAGATGCTCAATCTCACTCATCATAAGGGAAATGCAAATCAAAACCACAATAAGATCATCTCACACCTGTTAGAATGGCTAAAATCAACAACACAAGAAATAACAAGTGTTGGTAAAGATATTGTGCACCGTAGCCTCTGTGGAAAACAGTGTGGAGGTTTCTCAAGAAATTAAAAATAGAATATCACATGATCCAGCAACTCCACTTCGGGGTATTTACCTAAAGGAAACAAAAACACTGACTCAAAAAAGGCATATGCACCTCCCTGTTCATTGCAGAATTATTTATAATAAACAAGATATGGAAAACAGCCTAACTTTTCACTAACGGATGAATGGGTAAATTCTCTCTCTCTCTCTCTCTCTCTCTCTCTCACACACACACACACACACACACAGGAATATTATTCAGCCATAAAAAGATAACAAAATCTAGTCATTTTCAACAACATGGATGGACCTTGAGGGAATTATGCTAAGTGAAATAAGTCAGAGAAAGATAAATACAGTGTGATCCCAATTATATGTGGACTCTTAAAAACAAAACAAAACAAAACAAAACCCAAAAAACAGCTTATAGATACCAAGAACAGATTGGTGGTTGCCAGAGGTAGGGGATGCAGGAGTGTATGTGTAAGGTGTGTGTGTGGGGGGAATATGTGAACTCTTTTGGGTTTCTTTTTTTTTTCTTTAGTTTAAATAAATTAAAATTTTAAAAAGTGATGTGATTGACATTCTGAAATAGGATAGTCAAAATGTGTTCACTAAAAACTGAATAAATTCACACATGTTTTCCAGATCAGATTTTATATAGATCCAAGTGTCGTACTCTAAAAGAAGAGCTGCAGTCTTAGTGCACCTCTACAGGATCTCGTATGCGCTTAGTTCAACGAACACTGGCTGAGTAACTGAGACTCTCCTCGATGTCCAGAATACGTCAGTGCAGACATAAATTCCCCGTCATTCATGCAACTTTCCTTTTGGCAGGGGAGGGAGGATGAACAACAATTATAAACTAAACAAATGAAAAATACGTTCGAGGTATTATATTAGAAAGTAGTAAGCAATCAGAGAATATTTTTTAAAAGTGGGTCAGGAAAGAGATTAGGAATAGAGAGACAGATGTAGGTTGTAATTATTTAAAAGGGGTTACCGTAAGTTTCAAGGTGACATTCAAGCAGCACCTTGAATAAGGTGAGCATATGGATCCAAGAAAACAATGGTCCAGGTGAGAAGAACAGCCAGTGCCAAAGCCCTAAACTGGAGGTGTGGACGTTGCAGGTTGAAGGGTAATGGAGGAGGGAATGTTAGAATCAGTGGTGCGGGTCCTGGGAGGGTCAGAGGGTTTCCTGTAATTTTTCAGGGGACTAAAAGTCTTTTAATTTTTCAGAGACTAGAAGAGAAACCTGGAACGACAGGGAAGAGTTCTTAGAGCATGGAGTGATGATGCTGACTTCTGCCTGTGAAGAAATGTCAGCCTTTGTTCAGGGAGCAACCACATTCTGTCCACTCCTTGCATTAGCAGTGGGAAGACATCTTGGTTACATTGCTGGCTGCCTTGACTTGAGCCCATAGGGATGAGCTTCTCTGTGGATTCTTCCCTCTGGGAAGAAAGCAAAAAGAACCAGCAGCATGAGGGATGGGGCCCAGCCTATGACTGAGCAGCTCCAAGGACAGTTGACATCGGCAAAGCCACATAACTTCTCCCATGAAAACAAGAGCATGTGTTAAGCCAGACTTGTCCCTAAAGCTTAATAAACTTTAGGACTGTCCTCAATTCCTTCATGGTGAACAAAACAAAACAAAACACTGCCTCCTTGTTAGCAATAAAAAAGGTAAAATTAATATCTATTATAAGACATACTTATCAATAAATGGGTGGCTTTCTGGGGTGAGTTTCATTTGTCCTCCCAAACTGGATATTGCATTCTATGGATACAGTGTGTTTCAACCACCCCCTGTATTTATGTTTGTCATCACCCTAAAAATGCTCCATGTCAGAAAGAGTTACTTACAATTAAGTCATATTGTCAAAAGAAACCATCTTTTAAAAGATAATTTAATTGTGACATCTTTTAATGACTTGACATAGCCTTGACCAGCTAAGCTGGTTCACTTGGAATAATGAAAGGAGGTCATCCTGTTGGACTTGGGGACCCCCGCAACTCAGTGTAGGCCATTAATACCCCACCACATAGCATGTCCCTGGGTTGTCGTTGTCGGGTTTCCGAGTTTCTGATGTCCTTTAAATCACTCTACCAGGCTGATGACACATCACTCCTGCTTGAGAGACATTAGTCTTCACATGATCACACCGACAAAAAGGGCCAGGGAAGATCTAAATTTCAAGGAATTTTTTAAAAAACAAGATGTTAAAGATTTAGAGACAAGTTTTATTCTTAACGTAAAGATTGATTTATTTGAGGGACAGAGGGAGAGAGAGCAGAGAGAGGGACAGAAGGAGAAAGAGATCCTCTCAAGCAGTTGCCCTGCTGAGTTTTGACAGGCCCAGTGGGTGGCATTTTTTTTTTTTTTTTTTAACCTTAAGAGAGGATGTCCAGACTTGAGGATTCTGAGTGAATTCTGATCTTCAAATTTCTTGATCAGGTCAGCCCAACAGAGTTAGGACTCCCAGTGGCCACAGAATTGCTAAAGCATAGAAAGTAATCCTTCTAACTTATCTGGGCTAAAATACCATCCATTTAAAAAAAAAAAAAAAGGCAATACAAAACTATATACTAAATTTGGTTAGAAAAAAATTTAAATTGAGAGAAGTTATGTATGAAAACCATTCATCTGTGCCTTAATTTTCTATTATTTTCAGTGAAAGGAAAGGAAAGATTACTTAGTATGTTAGGAACTCTATTAATTTTTTCTGGGCAATTAGTTCAGAGAGAAGAATCAGTGCTTCATAGATGAGCAGATATGAAATTGTAGAGTATTAGCCATGGAAGAAATGACAGAATCTTCTACCTAAGTCCTTCTCTCCAGCAGAGGGACTGAAGCCCAGTGAGCCTAGTTCCCCTACCCATGCCCCTGTTCTGTGGATCCATCCACACTTCCACTCTTGGGCCCAGCTTGGAACCCATCCAAAGAGGATCTAAACTTGGGAAAGAAGCCACACCCTTCCTCCATGCTCAAATGGGCTTAGAAACTAAGCTCCACAGATCAGAGACTCCTCATCATGCCCCATCACCTTCCCCTCTCATAGATCTGGCAGAGCAATGTGCCATTAACATCTCATTCCTGGTTAGTGTGCCCAGTGGGCTTTTCATTTAGTTCTTCTGAGGCCCTATCAAAGCTTTCTCTAAACCTCCATTTTGCTTAGAAAAAAATAATAAACAGACACGAGCAGACTTCACTAATTGAAGACATTCTTTCTAAAGAGCCACTCTGCACTCCCCATCCCATAAACTGCCAGGAGACCTCAAAGGGAGCAATCATGTCCACTCCCATGTGACAGCGTGCCCCCTCCCTTGACTCCCATGTTTCACTTGCCTTGTACCTTGGAAAGCAGAAACATCTCTATTTGCTGGAAATCTGAAATCCCAAGGGGAACCGAACAGTTACAAAGTTTCCACAATTCTTGGCATTGTCCCAGAGCAATTGGTGTCAGGAGTATTTCATTTCATGATTCTTAACTCCGGCCTCTCCAATCAGTTTTCACTTCTGTTCTGGCTTTTTCACTGAGTGCAGGAGTTTGGCTGACAGGCCCTGTCTAACATTATGCTTGACAGAGCACCCGTCTTGGGAGGAAGACATTTTATGGTCTCCATAACTTGGTACCTCACTGATGTCTGGAGTGCATTCTTACCAAAGTGTCTACTCTTGAGGATGCGCTGCTTGTCCTGAGGCTCACATTCTAGAGCTGCCTTAAAAACAAGTATTTGCTGCCAGACTCTCTTGGGTGGGCTAGCTACGACCCAGTAGATTTGTCTAGCAGCATCTCTGTGAAAGTACAGGCAACACCAACTTCCCCTGCCCCCCGCCCTTTGTCATCTTGCCTTGGCCCTAAGTAATACAAAAAGAAGTGGATATTTGGCTGTTATCCAACTGGTTTGATTAATATAGACAGGTTACCTGAATAATTTAGACAGTAAAGTGGATTTCTTTAGACACAAAGCCACTGCACCTTGCTGGTAGTGTACATTTATCAAATTAAATGGAAAAATGCCAAGACTCCATCTGATGTTGTCCTGAGAAGTTAAAGCCCAAGACCCGGACTAGATCCTGGGTCGCTTGAAGCCTGTGGCGAGGATCGCATGAGAATTTCAGTTTATGATCGGTGCTCAAAATTAGGGCATTGCTTTCTTTTTTCCCCAGAGGTTTTCAAACTGAGTTTTTGTTGTGGAATCCTTTATGCAAATAGAATTTTCAAGAGAAGCCTCTCTCTCAAATCTACCTCTTGGTAAACATCGCTGCTCTGATTGGCCACACACAGAACACCTTGCCTGACCCTCACGGTGCTCTTAGAGATGCACTGATTTACAGAAAACTTAACATTGACCAAATCCAGTGATTTGGTCACTGATTAGTTCGTGTGGTCAGGGAATAGAAGAAAGAAAATAGACGGCACACTCGAATGAGGGGGATTTTATTTACAAAGGTATGGCACAGTGCAGGGAAACATAAAGGAGCATGCAGAAATCCAGGCCAACAGATGGGTACTGCCACCATTCCTAGGCCTGGGGGGAGAAGGGAAGGGAACGGTTATCAGAGCACAGAGGGAGAGAAAATGGTATAGAGTAGTTCCCTTTGAGAGGGTCGGTGACTCCCTGTTGAGATGGAAGGAGGAACTAGGGAGTAAATACTCTGGTCCCCTTCCTCCTACTCCCTCCCTCCAGCCTCTTACTTGCTAAACCCAACCTGTCTCCAGAAGGCAAGGAAGTCCACTGATGCGATCCAAACAGATCAGCTCCATCGGGGAGGGGCAGGGAAATGGTGGCCATAGAGAAGCAAACAGAAGTTTTCTGGACATTTGCTTTCACTACATCTAGCTCTTCCTTCCTACCCCGACAAGCTCTTGAAGAGCTGTAGGCTCCTTTCCAGTGAATTATTCCAGTTGATTTCCTACTTCAGCTTTCATATCCTACTGGTGTGAAATGAGCAAATGTTGCACAAAAACCTACTTCCCGGAAACTTCCACACTTTGCTCTTAGTTATAAGAGTGCAGAGAAAGTCCATTCTCTATGCCACCTTAGAGCCATTTGCCCCTACATTCTAGCACCCAGATACCCAGTGTCCACCTGCCTGGACACTTCCTATCCACCCAGCTGATCGGTGATCCCAGGTGCCTCAAGAATAGCCTGGCATTCTGCAACCAGCCGGGCTGACTGCTTACAGCTTTGATTTGTTGGTCTTGGCACACAGATAGCCCTCAACAGATATTCATTAATGTATGAATTCATCCTGCCTGTAATTCCTCCTCTTGATACCCTCCTATTTCAATTATTGAAGCTAAGTAATGTGCAACTGCAGCTTGAGGCCCCTGCTGTTTTACTAAATGCCAAGACTTGTTATCCTGACTGTTACTCTGCATTCCAGTGAATCTCTTTTTTTTTCCTCCAAATTTTCACATCACATAGTAGAGTCTCAGAAAGAGTAAGGGTGTATTAGTTTTCTAAGGCTGCCACAACCAAGTATCCCAGATTGGATGGCTTAAACAACAGGAATTTCTTTTCTCACAGTCCTGAAGGCTAGAAACTCCAGAGCAAGTTCAAGTTTAAGGTCACAGTGCTGTCAAGGTTGGTATCTTCAGAGACCTCTCTCCTCGGCTTGCTGATGGCCACCTTCTCAGGGAGCCCTCACAGGACTTTTTCTCTCTGTAGAACAAATATCTATGTCCAAATATTCTCTTCTTATAAAAACAACAGTCATACTGGGTGAGGGCCCACCTTAATGACCTTATTTTAATTTAATTACCTCTTAAAAGACCCTATCTTCAGATAAATCACATTCTAAGATATGGGAATTAGGACTTCAGTATATGAATGCAGCCCAAAGCAGAGAGTCATCTAACATTACCTTTGTTCTGGTCCTTTTGGGAAAAACCCTCTAAAATATCTGTCATAGGGAGGCCGGGGTGGCTCAGTCGGTTAAACGTTTGCCTTCAGGGCTGTGGGATGGAGCCCCACATTGGCCTCCTTGCTTAGTGGGGAGCCTGCTTCTTCCTCTCCCTCTGCCTGCCGTCCTCCCTGCTTGTGCCTCTTCCTTCTCTGTCAAATGGCTCAGTGGGTTAAGCCTCTGCCTTCAGCTCAGGTCATGATCTCAGGGTTCTGGGATCAAGCCCTGCAGCCGGCTCTCTGCTCGTCAGGGAGCCTGCTACCCTCCCTCTCTCTGCCTGCCTCTCTGCCTACTTGTGATCTCTGTCTCTCTGTCAAATAAATAAATAATATAAAATAAGACTTTTCCTAAATAAATAATAAAATAAAATAAAATATCAGTCATAATTGTGCCACCAGGAACCTGCTTGGGTACCTATCTGGATGAACTCCCCACTTCACAAAGCAGCCCATTCCTCTCTTGGGCAACTCTGGTTGAGTTTTTGCACATGTCGAAGTAAAACAATCACCCTTTACATTTCTCCTTTGCCCTTCTTGCCCCAGAACTAGCAAGGAGGGCAGAGAGTCTGCTCCCTCTGAGTTTGGACAGACTCAACTTCACTACTGACCCTCAGCAGGCAAAAGGAAACGTCTGGATCGGACCCCAACAGAAGCGCTCAGTTTGGACAATCTCATTCCCAGTTCTGAGCCACTTGACAGGGAAAGCCTGGAGAGGTCTGCTCTCACGCAAAAGTGGAGAGCCAAGTTACTAGGTGGGGAACTTCCTCCCCGCACTGTGCTTTCGCAGGGTGGCTGTAGTGGGAAATGGCTCCCCTCCCTCCCACACATCCACCAAGGAATTACCCATTCCCCCGTCCCACGCAGGAATTCAGAATCTACATGCTCCTGTGTGTTTGCCAACATTTTCATAGTTCTTTAATGTTGACACGGGATGAATCAATCCCATAAATTTGGTTTATGAACAGACAGGCCTTTGTTCTTCAGAATGGAATACTTGCAGCAAGCGAACAGTGTTCAGGGAGGCCAAGGTCAAGGCAGCTGCCGGCAGATCACCCACTGCTCTTGGCGGTGATCTCCAGCCCCAAGGGGAGCCTCCGACCCACGGGGGCAGGCCAAGGCCAGCATGCACGCAGGAGCTCTCCTGCTTTCTTTCGGCCTTAATCAACCTACGTGTCAATATTTTTCCCACTCCTATTAAGTTTTAATATCATGGCAGCTTAAACATTTTAAAGACCTGGTTCTAATCATGACTTTCCCAGTCAAAAGCCTCCAGGGGCTCACCATTGCCTAGAAAATGCAGGCAAAACTTGTAGAAATGCCTTTAACACCGTGTTATTTATATTCCATGTGTCATCTGCCTCTCCCCCACCACCACCATCCCATGCCAGGCTCCAAGATCTGTGAGGCTGGCCTGCTGGCTTCTGGTTGGGTCTGTGCAGTGGGAAGAAGCAGCAAGAGACTGACAGACGGGAAGAGAGAGGTGGTGTTTTTCCTCCCCTCCCCCTGCCTGCTGATGGCCACTCCAAGACTCCAGCCCCTTGCTAACTTGTCCCTCCTCTGGGGTCTGGCTTTCATGGGGCTCCTTCCTCCCCCAGAACTAGGGGTGATTTCTGTGGACGTCCTCACATGTCTTGCTGATTCCCTTACTGCAGCCTATAGCCTCTTAACCCTGCCTGACTTGCATTCTCTCTCCTGCCAACACAGTGTGCCTTCTGGAAAATATCCGAATCTGTTTCTCCATTCTCTTGTACCTTCCTAACTCATACCCTGAACTTCAACACAATCCTTGTTTCTACCTGCTATACCAAAGATCAGAGTCTTCAACTCAGACCACACATCAGAATTACTTGAAAAAAGGTTTAAAATACCCACTGTCGGGGCGCCTGGGTGGCTCAGTGGGTTAAGCCTCTGCCTTCGGCTCAGGTCATGATCTCAGGGTCCTGGGATCGAGCCCCGCATCGGACTCTCTGCTCAGCAGGGAGCTTGCTTCCCCTTCTCTCTCTGCCTGCCTCTCTGCCTACTTGTGATCTCTGTCTCTCTTTAAAATAAATAAAATCTTAAAAAAATAAAATAAAATAAAATAAAATAAAATACCCACTGTCAGGTGCCTCGGTGGCTCAGTTGGGTAAGCATCCTGACTCTTGATTTCAGCTCAGGTGGTGCATGAGCCTGGCATCAGGCTCTGCACTTAGTTGGGAGTCTGCTTGACACTCTCTCTCTCTCCCTTTGCCCTTCCCCCTCCTTGCACTCTAACTAAATAAGTAAATAAAATCTTTTAAAAATAAAAAATAAAATAAAATAAAATACCCATTTTCAGAGATCCTGATTCTGTTGGCCTGGGTGAGGCAGAATGTCACGGCTGTGCAACAGGGAGAATGGAGGCAGGCGGCCAACATCTGGCTGGGCAGATGTGCTGGATCAGGTGTTGCCTGGGGCAAGTGTTCTGGGTGATTCTAATAGGCAGCCAGGACTGAGAGCCATGTACTAATATTACACTCCCTGCCACTTTGCCTTGACACGTGCACTCTGTTCTCTGGGGAAGACATCCCATTTGGCCCTTCTCACCACAACATGAAATCCCACCTTTAAAGCTCATTTCAAGCAGGCTTTCCCCATGGAGACTTTCCTCACCTCCATCACAACCGGGCAGACATCTTGGTCCTTTGAACACTTGTGGTAGTTCTTCCTCCTCTGAGACAGTCCTAACGGTTGTTAGGTCAGGAGGCCTCATCACACAAGAACTATGTGTGTTTGGAAAGGACCTCAAGGTCCAGGATGAGATCATCAGGCTTTGCCCTCAGCGAGGGAGCAAGGCCCAGACAATACTGGGTCTGGGGTCTCTGGTACCAGAGCTTGGGGTCCTGTTATCACGTTTCTGAATTTAGAAAGCTAGAATCGATTCCAGTTCAAATTCTAAGCCTCCTCCTCCTCCTTCTTAGCCATGTAACTCCACGTCACCTGAAAATGTAGGAAATCAATGCTATAATCACGTTGTAGCACAGAAGTGTTTTGTTTGGATATTATATCTGAGTATTAATTAATTGTTACAAATTACTATCAATAGATACAAACACTGTGTTCCAAACAATCCGATAGTTTCTATAAATACCCTAATTTACTTGGATTTCAGGCTCTAATGCTAATATGCACTTTAGAAATAAATGGCTTCTTTACTTCTGGGAGATGAAGTAATGTGGCAATTTCCCACACTAGGCTCGGGACGTAGTCTTATTCAGGTTAACGGTGAATAAGCAGCCTCATCACACTTTTCTGCTTTCTTTCTTCCCCTCCACACATTATATTCCTTTAACTGTGCTTTAAAGTCCTGTGGGCTAGGGGCACGTGGGTGGCTCAATGGGTTAAGCCTCTGCCTTCGGCTCAGGTCATGATCTCAAGGTCCTGGGATCAAGCCCCGAACTGGGCTCTCTGTTCAGCAAGGACCCTGCTTCCGCCCCTCTCTCTGCCTGCCTTTCTGCTGACTTGTGATCTCTCCATTTCTGTCAAATAAATAATAGATAAAATCTTAAAAAAAAAAAAAAGTCTTGTATGCTAGTCCTCATACCATAATTGCAACTGTTAACCAGGGGTGTGAATGACAGCCATCTCCTCCTCCATGATGTCCTCCATGCTTTGCTTACTTATACTTAAGAGTCCCTGCTTCATTGACTCTCAGGGAGTGAGGGGAGGTGCACCATTATTTTCTGTATCACCAAGGAAGAAAATATCTGTGATAAATAAACAGGCAAGCCACCAGTTGTAAGATGCCATTGAGTGTCCCACATACCCAACAAGAGAGGTGGTAATGTATGAAAAGCTGTGTGCCACAGAATCTGTGAATAGGATGCTCCTTGCCATCCTTGTTTCTTCCCTGTGAGCTGCCCATCGATCCCATATCTGCCTCCTTTGATGGTCCAGAGTGGCTCGTGATAGCAGATCAATGATCCTTAATTGTAGTTGTGTCACTTTCTTCCCCCTCTTAAAACTATGGCATGTTATTAGGTTCCTTTGCAACCAAACAGGCAGTTCCATTCTTTAAGAGGGGAGACTTTATTGGCACAAGATGCTTTTCTCATGTACAGTTATAGCACAGTAAAGAACCAAAAGACATTGTCTTTCAAATAGTCAAGTTCATTGGCATCCTCTATCAGTCCTTCTGGGACCCTTTTCTGAAACAGTCAATTACTTCAATGACGGTAGCTAAAGTTATATACTGTGCCAGAAAAGTTCATTACATTATCCCATTTTGAAATGTCACATTGTTTCTCAGTTGAAAAAGAGTAATAAATAATATTGTATATATTCTCATGTTACCCACAAGCTGAAATCATTTTTTAGGTTCAACTGTTTTCATCCAAAATCTTTTACTGTGTAGAATGTAATAGAAAAATCTATTTTTTCAGTGCCTGCAATTTTTTTCTTAGAAGATTTCCCATCAGTTCTAAAATACCCAGAGACATTAACACAAAAGCACCGAGAACACAGGAATATGTTTTCTGTGATTTGACATAGAGGGGCTACCCCTATAAAAATAGAACTCACTGCCTATTCTAAGCAACATGATGCAGAAGATTCTGGAACAGGCTTCAGGGCTGAGACCATCACTTGGCAGCAAATTTAGATTTTCCTTTCCTAACTTAGGTCATGTTCTCTTTTGATGTTTAAAATAAACTGTTTAATTTAGTCTCTACAATCCTAATTTCTGGTAAGGGAGAAGTCTGAGAAATTGGAAATACAATCCTTTCTGCGCGCACGCGCGCGCGCATGTGTGTGTGTGTGTGTGTGTGTGTGTAATATTACCAGAGACAGTGAGTATATTGGCTAAGAGTCAGAGAATGTGTCTTCCAATCTAAGCTCTTCCAATTACTAACTGTGCACCATTGAGCAAGTTACCCCCAGAACCTCTTTTTTCCTATTCTTTGCAAATCACAATAGGAACAACCATCACACAGGGTTGCCATGGGCATTAAACGTGCTGGGTGGTTAGTAACAGCTATTAACATCTTAAATTCACCTGCCCTTTGACCCAGGAACTCTGTAGGAATTTACATTACAGATATGCTGGTGTGATTACACAAATATGCATGTGTGTATATATCCACCAATATGGAAATGCTCTGCGTGCTTGTGTATGTGCAAAAAGCACCAGAAAGAAAATCAAAGGCAATACATTGTGGTGCAAATGATTGAATAGTCTTAATATAGGAGAGCTCTTAAAATTTAATCAGGAAAAGAGGACTATATTATAAGAATGGGTGGAGGAATGACTGAGTGCCTCAGTCAGTTAAGCGCCTGACTTTTTGTATTGGTCCAGGTCATGATCTCAGGGTATGAGATCAAGCCCCAACTTGGGCTCCTTGGGCTCCTTGCTCAGCCGGGAGTCAGCTTGAGATTCTCTCCCTCTCCCCCATCCCACCTAAAAATAAATAAATAAATCTTTTAAAAAAGGAATAGGTGAACAGTAGAAGTATTTGATTAATTAAAGAAGCAATTTATAGACCTGCCAACCATGTGAATACATGTTAACATTTATCAGAAATATAACATGCAATATAAAATAAAAATAATACCTACCATGTATCCATCATGAAACTGGCAAGATTTTGAAAGATAATAATAGCATTAGGAATGTGGAAATACATCTCCCATGCTCTGGTGATGGCCATGTAAATCATCCAAATTTTCCAGAGCTTACTTTAACAATATGTATCAAACATACATACACAGCACATACATATACTACCCTCCTTTCTCCCTCTGGCAGAACAGCTCCTCTTCTAGAAAAGTACCTCGAGAAAATAAATCGTATATACTCAAAGGTGGGAGGACTTTGAAACAGTGTTGAAAATGGGAGGAGGATGTTGGAAACAGTTTAAATTTGCAACAATAAGAAATGTGTTCAATAAATGATACAGAAACACCACATGGTCATTTTTTTAAAAAATCCTGCTACAGGAAGTATTTGTGGGCAGGAAAATCATAATTTGTTAATTGGGCAGGGGGAGGTAGTTTAAAACAAAACAACAACAACAAAAAAGCAGAAACAGACCCATAAATATGGAGAACGAAACTGATGGTTGCCGGGGGGCGGGGGGAGCGGGGGTGGTAATGGGCGAACTGAGTGAAAGGGGGCAGGAGGCATGGCTTCTGGTGATGGAATGAACCAGTCACCGGGATGAAACATACAGCACAGGGAATATCGTGAGTGGTACCCTAACAGTGCTGCCGGGTGACAGGTGGTAGTTACATCTGCAGTGAGCATGGCATTATGGGCAGAGAAATAGAACTCTATGCTATACAGCTGAGACTGATGTAACATTGTGTGTCAAGCACACTTTAGTTAAAAAAATAAATAAAACAAACAAAGAAAAGCAGCCCAGCAGTTTACTGTAACTGCGGCCCTCGGATTGAGGGCTTTCCCCACCTCTTTGCTTCCTCTTGCTTCTCTATGTCGGAGCTCTGCCCGTCTTTGAGATCCTGGAGTCCTTTCCTTGAAAATCCAGGAGAAAAAACCAGACTACCCAGAAAAGCTCCCCTAGGTCACGTGCCGCTTCATCCCACGTGTCCCCTTTGAGGCATGTTTCATTATTGTCATTAAATATTTTATTAACTGGTTTTGAATCTGGGTCTCCCCTGGGGGCACATAAACTCTAGGAGAGGCAGAGGTTGGGTCGGGTTTGTTCCCTGGTGCAACCCATGTATAGAACAGTGTAGCCGGCATGAGGAGAACTTGAACACGATTCCTTCTGGGGAGAAAAATACCTTGCTATTTGTGTAGTTAAGACATTTCCTTGAATTATTAATCTTTGTGTGTTCCTTTCTCAAAGTTGTTCTTTTTTTTTTAATTGAAGTCTCACTGGTGTATACACAGGTGTATAACACGTTGATTTGGTTTTTGTCTACATTGTGAAATAATCATGGCAGTGGGCCTAGTTATCATCTAACACCATACAAGTTTACAGATTTTTTTCCTCTGATGACAGTTGTTAAGATTCCCTCTCTCAGCAACTCTCCAATATGCAATACGGTACTACTGACTAGAGTCGCCCTGCTACACATTACATTCTGTGACTTACTTATTTGATAACTGGAAGTTTGTACCTCTAGATCCTCTTCTCTCATTTTACCTATCGCCCTCCCCTCCCCTCTGGCAACCATCAGTCTGGTTTCTTCTATATCTATGGGTTTGGTTTTATGTTGGTTTATTTGTTTTGTTTTTTAGATTTCACATGTAAGTAAAATCACACTGTATTTGTCTTTCTCTGTTTGACTTATTTCAGTAAGCATAATTCAATATCCTCAAGATCCATGTTGTTGCAAATAGCAAGACCTTATTCTTTTCTATGGCTCAGTAATATATATATATATATATATAATATATACAATATATAATATAATATATATTTTATGTATTATATATAATATTATAATAATATATATTATTAATTATTAATATATATTTTCCATTTTTATATTATACCACACTTTCTTTATCCATTCATTGATCAATGGGCACTGAAGTTCCTTCCATATCCAGGCTATTATAAATATTGCTGCAGTGAACATGGGGGTGCATATATCTTTTTGGATTAGTGTTTTTGTGTTCTTTGGATATATACCCAGAAGTGGAATTGCTGAATTATAGGATAGCTCTATTTTTTTTTTTGAGGAAACTCCATACTGTTTTCCACAGTGACTGCATCAATACACACTCCCACCGACAGTGCACGAGGGTGCCGTTTTCGCCTCATCCTTGCCCACACTTGTTACTTCTAGTCTATTTGATAATAGCCATTCCAACAGGTGTGAGGTTAGAGCTCACTATGGCATTGATTTGCTTTTTTCTGACAGTGAGCATCTTCTCGTGTGTCTGTGGGCCCTCTATCTGTGTAGGTTTTTTATTATTTTATTTTTTTTGGAGAAATGTCTATTCAGATCCACTGCCCATTTTTAAGTCAGATTTTTTGTTCTTGAACTGTATCTGTTCTTTACATATTTTGAATATTAGCCCCTTATCATATATATTATTTGAAAGTATTTTCTCCCATCTAGTAGATTGCCTTTTCATTTTCTGGATAAAAGAAAGCCAGAGTTATGATTTACAAGTACTGGCTTTTGTTCAAGAAAGTATTCTTGAAAAGCAAAAGAGAAAGCCCAGGAAGGATAAATCCTTGAAAGTGTCTCAGGGTGCCCCGATGGCTCGTGGGTTGAGCCTCTGCCTTAGGCTGAGGTCATAATCTCAGGTCCTGGGACTGAGCTCTATGCTCAGCAGGGAACCTGCTTCCCCACCCCCCGCCCACCCCACCCCTCTGCCTGCCTCTCTGCCTACTTGTGATCTCTGTCTGTCAAATAAATAAATAAAACCTTAAAAAAAAAAAAAAAAGTGTCTCAATAAACTGGCTAGAAAAATAGAAGACCCGGATAATAGAAGACCCAGGGGAGACATGGGCCAGGCAATGACTCTGAGAAGGAAGAGCTTCTGGATAGTGATGTGACTGAGAAGCCAGCCAGCATAAATAGAACTCTGGGTCATGAGCCCACAGGCCCTCCATCACCAATGAGTGGGTGCCCCAGGACACCCATGCCAAGGGGACCTGAGAAATGTTATTTTCTTTGAGGTCTGGCAGGGGTAACTTTCCCAAGTCTTGGCTTTCTCATATATCAAATGTGGTAAAAATGCCTAACTTCCAAGGCCACTGTGAAAAGTTATGATACATATTTGATAAAATAAATGATTGATACAGTGGCTGTTACGATAGCCTGTGTGTAAGTTCAAAGTTCAGTACCTGTTAGTTTTGAAATCTCCATGTAGCTCTCTGGTCTGTTCATGTAGTAAAATAACAGCATGTGTGTTAATAAATCAGTTTGGCTTAAAATTCCCCTTTCTTATACTATCTTTGTCAAAATTTAGGATCAACTTTATGCTTACCTCAAAAATGAGTGAGGGATGGATTGTTCTGTTTTGGTTTTTAATTTTCAGAAGAAGTTTATGTGAGATCAGAATTCCATACATGGTAGAACCAAGCTCTAAAAACCATATGGGATTAATGCTTATTTTATAGGAACATTTTTTTTTTAAGATTTTATTTATTTATTTGACAGACAGATCACAAGTAGGCAGAGAGGAAGGCAGAGAGAGAGGAAGGGAAGCAGACTCCCCTCGGAGCAGAGAGCCCAAAGTGGGGCTTGATCCCAGGATCTTGGGATCATGATCTGAGCTGAAGGCAGAGGCTTCACCCACTGAGCCACCCAGGCACCCTATAGGAACATTTTTAACCATTGATTCAGTTTCTTTAATAAGACAGTTCTAATTTTCTATTTCTCTTTGGGTCAGCTTTTGTGAATTTATATTTTCATCATCTGTTAAGACTGAATTGTATCCCCCCAAATTCATATGTTAAAGCCCTGAGTCCCAGTTTGGCTGTAATGGAGATAATATTGGACAGTATTGGATTAAGAGTAAATGAGGTCAATAGGGTGAGAACCTAATTCAATGGAACTAGTGTCCAGAAAAGAAGAAGGAAAGGTACCAGGAGTGCACACACAGAGAGAAAAGGCCACGTGAGAGCACAGCAACATCATGGTCATCTGCAAGGCAGGGAGAGAGGTCTCACCAGAAATCAGCCCTGGTGACACCTTGACCTTGGACATCCAGCCTCCAGAAACATCAGAAAATAAATTTTTGTTGAGTTAGCCACCCAGTCCATGATATTCTGTTATGAGCATAGACTATGTCCCAAACAGGCTAATATGCTGCTTTTCTCTCTGTCTGTCCTTTTTCTTTATTATATTTTATGAGTTACTTGCAGAAGAGTCTATGGGAGAGCTCCAGGGTCATTGTCTGACTGCTTCCCAACAAAATGGTGCTTTCTCTGGCACTGCCTCTAGCTGGCACAAATGTAGCTCAGGCAGGAAATGGTCAGTTCTCCTTCTACGTGTATCTCTTTGGAGAATTTTGTTTTGTTGACTTTACCCAACGAAACAATACCAGGCATCTTACCCCACCACCCCACCCCCTATGCCATGTTACGTCAGTGCATTTTGTAGCCCTTGATCCTACATTTTAAGTGGGATTTATTAGTGCTTCCTACTTTCTTTGCATCTTGTTTGTTTTTCTTTTGTTTTGGGCAGATTTGCAAGAGGAAAGTGGGGCAGAGAGATATATCTTTGACATCACCTTACAACTTGCTATCATCCTGTGTTCTTACAGAAAAAAAAAATCTTATATCCAAATACTGTTTCTTGGTCTTTACATGACTTTCCTTTGCTCTCCCTCTCAGGATTTCACCATTCATCATGATTTCTACGTTTGTACCACTCCGTCATGACAGACCTTGTATGTCACGATGTAATGGTGTATTTTATACGTAAGGATGTAACATAATTACCATACTTTGGTTTGCCTTCATCATTCTATATTCGCCTCTCAGAATATCAAGTCACACCATAAATTCTTTTCATCTTTCCTACTTGCCTGGTTATATTTGTAAATACAAATACTGAGGTATCTGATGTTCTGACCTGTCTATTCTTTTCAATAGCTCAGTCTTCAAAGCGGATCAGAGATGATAAAGGGAAACCAACAGAAGATCGGTGTTTTGCTTTGTTTTGTTTCCATTAGTGGTAATAAGAAAGGCAAAGGATCTGGTTTCCAATTCACCTTTGTCCCCTTACTAGCTGCAGGATCTTACTTAGGTGGTTATCAGGGAGGCGGGTTGTTTTGTTTTTCCTTTTCTGAGCCTTTCACTCAGTTATAAAACAAGGGTAACGAAACTGGAATGGTGTAAGGAATAACTGAGAAGAATCTGTGTACGGCGCCTCATAAAGGTCCCCTTTGTGTATCAGCACACCTCTGCTATTCTTCAAATGCTGAATGCGTTTCCATGTGCTTCCATTTGTGCCTAGATCCGTGGAAGTCAGAACATGTGTGAGAAAAGAAAGTCGAGTGCAGACGGGGCGAGACCAAAGGAAAAGCAGGGCTGAGAACTCTGGGAGGAATTCTGAGAACTCTATGACTGCTTCCACTCAAGAGCACAGTCTGCCCAGAGGGCCAGAGGCGAGAGTTGCAAGCACACCCTTCTTCCACCGCTTTTGCAAAACGAATTTGTCAGTAAAAGTCATTTTATAGAACATCCAAAGGCTCCCCATAGACTCAATTTATGGGGAACAGAATCTGCTGGTGGATGTCAGAGAAGTGTTGCCTAAACCGCATGGTGGGAAATGCATGATTTAATTCCCACAGCTTCCCAACAGCTACCTCGTTTCGTGTCAGCGACCCTGGAGAAAATTCTGGCACTCTATCTGACAGAGTTAGGTTATAAGCCCGTTGATTTCATAAGAACCGTGTCTTTTCCTCAAGTTATTTCCTTCTGCTATTTGCTTGGGGTATAAACTTAGAGGGGTGTCTAGGCAGACTGCAGACTTCATGACAGCTTAACCTTCATGTTAGAGAGTCACTTAGAAGCTGGAAGATCCAGCCTCCATTTGTTTTCAGAATTTATTGA
This sequence comes from Mustela lutreola, assembly GCF_030435805.1. Taxonomy (NCBI): domain Eukaryota; kingdom Metazoa; phylum Chordata; class Mammalia; order Carnivora; family Mustelidae; genus Mustela; species Mustela lutreola. The sequence continues at coordinate 59,842,206 of NC_081298.1, read as the reverse complement.
GTGACTTTTATCGAGGGTTTTTTTGGTGTTATTTTTTTATTATGGTAAAAAACACAGAAAATTAACATGTTTGAGTGTTTAGTCTGGTGGCATTCAGAACATTCACTTTATTCTGGAATGCTCCATCATCCAAACACTATCTCCTCATTTCCCCTCCCCCAACCCCTGGCAGCCACCATCCTCCTGTCTCTGCATTTGATTACTAGGTACTTCATATAAGCACAATCATACGGTATTTGTCTTTTTGTGACTGGCTTACTTCATTGGGCCCAGGCTCCTTAAGGTTCATCTGTATTGTAGGAGGTATCGTTTCCTTCCTTTTTAAGGCTGAGTAATAATAGCTCACTGTGTCCATACACCACGTTTCATTTCTCTGCTCATCCACTGATGGACCCTTGTGTTGCTTCCATGTTTTGGCTATTGTGAGTTAGGCTGTTATGAACAGGTCACCTGAGCTCTGAGGGAAGCTAGGTAAGATGTGAATAACATTTTAAAAACTCTTTTGAGTGACCAATATTTCACCAAATGAGACCTGGAAATGAGGGAGCTCATAGGACCAGTGGGCAGGGATTCAGCCCCATCTTTGAGCCTCTGTTCTTAGTCACTGCAGTTGACTCATCACTGGCCTAGTCCCAGTTTTCTCTTGGAAATTATCATGGGAGGGAATTATCTGGGGGAGGCTCAGTCGCTGGTCTCCTCAGGAGGCTCCCACACTAGCAAATTCCAGAATCAGCTGGAAAAACATCAGAGAGGCATGGTCACATTGGCCACCTGTGAGATACTGAGAACTTTAAGACCAAACTTTGAATAGGTGACATATTTGATATGAAATTCTCAGTGTGTGTGTCCTGTGATTCTAGGCCATTTACCATTGTGGTTTGTGTTGGTATTCTCTTTGAAAAATGAATGTCGATGTAGAACCGTAGCCTCTCATGTTATGGGCTGGTCAAGCAAAGAGGTAATATTAACATAAATTAGCAGCCAAAATGTTCCCGAGCATAGAGTCCTATTGATTGTGATATGGACTAATGTATTGCAGGTTAGTGTTTTGGAAGGTTTTATTACCTGCAATCAAGGCTTATGTAGAGAGCAAGGTGTGGGGTGCAGGGATCCTGTTCACTAATATTTTTATTTGTGAAATCTGTACAGCCTTGGATCCTGCCATGACTCTCACGCAGTTCTGCTATCCATATTTTGCATGTTAGGAGACTGAAGTTCCTGGAGGTTAAGGAGTCTTTCCAAATTCACACAGCCAGTAATTGGCAGAACTGGATGTCTAATCCAGGGTTGTCTTAATCCAAACCCAATTCCTTTCCCACCCTTCATCCAGCTTTACTGGATTTACAAAAATTAAGAAAAAAATCATAGTCCAGGTTACATAGACCAGGACTTCTTCAAGTGTGGTCTGTGGCCCATCAGCATCACCTGGGGAAATTTGAAAGACGTTAGATTTTTAGGTCCACCCTCCGGTCTTAATTCAGATGCTCTGGGGGATGGCTAGAGCAACTTGTGTTTAATAAGCCCCCTGTCTGTGGGGGGAGGGAATGGGGGAGGGGGCTCCAATGTCTCCTCCAGTGTGAGAGCCCTGGGCAGCTGATTCCCTGTTGAGGGGAGCAGTGGATTTTCTTTCTTTTTTTCTTTCTTTTTTTTTTTTTTAATTTATTTAACAGACAGAGATCACAAGTAGGCAGAGAGGCAGGCAGAGAGAGAGGAAGGAAAGCAGGCTCCCCGCTGAACAGAGAGCCCAATGCAGGGCTCCATCCCAGAACCCTGAGATCATGACCTGAGCTGAAAGCAGAGGCTTTAACCCACTGAGCGACCCAGGCACCCCGAGCAGTGGATTTTCTGTTCTCTCATGTCATCCAGGTAACAGAATGAAAAGGTGCACAGAAATGGCAAGGATTGGAAGTGAGGAGTGAGATTCAAATACAGGCCAGACAGTATTTTGATCTCAACGAGTTTTAGCTCATTTTAGATTGCACTGCAAGTTTCACACATGTAAAAGTGTTAACTCTGATCTCAATTTTAATTTAGCCAATTACCCTCCTCCTCTTTCCATGCCCCAGCTGTCACTTCCTGCAGTGAATTACCTCAGGCGCCTGGCATTTCTTGAATAGATATTACCGTCCATCTTTGAGGAATATCAATTTCATCAGCAAACACTTCCCTGCTGTCTTTTCCCGTGCTTGTGCACACTGCAGTCTTTAGAGAAAAATTTCAGTTCTTTTCTATGTGTGGAGCTTAAGGTGGATTCCTAGCAAAGGAGACAAAGCATAGGAACTTACAATACAGCTGTCGGATTTGCACGCTGTTTGTTGATGCTCTCAAGCACCAGAAACAATAAGATGCAACAGTTCAAATGTTTGAACAGGACTCAAAGGCAATTTTCAGCCAGTCAAATGTCAACACTGGTAAAATAGATGAGTATGGGGCCTTGACATTTCAAAGCCTTAAAGCTCTGACTGTAGTCCTTGCAGAAATGCGCTGAAATCTAACACCTTCCAGCATAAAGTAACTGATTTTGACATCTGACACTCCTCCATCGAAGGGTTCAAGGTACCTGCTTGCCTAATTTGACTGCACCCTAATGCGAGAGGCAAGACTTGAGTTAGAGGGACACTTGGCAGAGAGTGTAAATGATGACATTCAAAGGAAAGCATTTTCTGGAGTCACTCCCCCAGGGTTGGGGGCTTCCTCGGTGGGGAGAGGAGAGGAAGAGGGAGGGACAAAGACAGTCTTTCTGGAAATCAAGCTTCCAGGAATGCTTTGTTTCATTCCATGTCATGCGTTTGCCAATGTCACTGTGAGCAGAATCAGCACACAGGAAGAGTGAAAATAGCCGTGCTGGAGTCACAGTGAATTAAGATCTTTGTGTGAGCCTAGTCAGTGGGACTGACTCAGCAGGAACCACTTGGGTATTTAGGATATGGGAGCCCTTTGATAGGGCTGCTCACAGCCTGCACTGAGTCGATAGGAGCTGGCCGAAAGGCAGTGGGGTGCAGGGGTCAAGACCTGCCCTTCCCACTTACTGTCTGTGACCTTAGGAGGTCTGCCTCTCCTCTCCATGACTCTCCTTTCCCACGGGACAGAAGGATAGTGATCACAGGTCCTGCCTCCACAGGCTGATGTGAAATATACATAAATGCCTAGACCCCAAGCTGGTTCTCTAGGCCTATTGGTGATTATTACATAAATAATCAGTGTGATTATCTGGGAGCCCAGGTAGGGTTAAGATACTTTGGATCTCAGCAAATCCTTTACAAGCCACCTGAACATGCAGCTTTATTAGATCAATGACACTTTTGTATTGTCGTTATTGTAATATCCCAGCAAAAAGAAGAGAAATTAATATTTACTAAGAACATAGCACCTGAAACCCTTGTGCATTCCAAACTGCCAAGTCTTTACACACACACTAAACCCTATGACAGTTTTTATTGTCTCTAGTTATAAATACGAGAATAGAGACGCCAAACATTAAGATGTGTCAGGATTCACAGAAGGCAAGAATTGGAAGCCAGGATGCCTGCTCTCTGGCTCTGCAGGCAGTCCCCTCGTGTTAGATACTTCCAGCTTTTGTCATATTTCCTTTAAAAGGTGCTGGTATCCACCTCCCCTCCCCACCACCTCTGGATCCACTCTTGTCACCCCAGGTCCCATCCAGCCACCTGATATGGAAAGAAACTGGAGCCAGAACTTCTGTTTTCACCAGAAACAAATTTGGCCATGACCTCTCCAGCCTGACTCGGATTGAGCTTCTTGTCTAAGCACCCAATGTCCTTGCTCAGGTATGGTTTCTGCTCTGCAGAAAACGCGCTGCCACCTTTTGGGATGAATTTGGGAACCGGCTCATTGCAAATGCACGAAGAACTTGAAATCACAAGCATGGAAGTTGGGGTAGGACGACAATCACAGCAATACTTTTATTATAAAGCATCCCACTCAGTTGCATATAAAGGAAAATGCCAACATCCATGGGATATTTTTACAATCAATCTTTCTGCAGTTAGTTTTGAAGGAAGGAAAAAAGATGGAGAAAATTGCAAAGTCATTCAAAGATGGTAACCCTACAGAATTTCTCGAAAGTGCAAGGTTGTCAGAAGCCCATTGCCAGGGCATAGCTCCTATCATTTGGGGATATTTGCCTTCTCAGATCTTTAGTACTGCCATCAACAAACACACAATGAGAAGAGGGAGGCAGGACTCAGTTAGGGACAGCCCTGAGCTGCAGAATCAGAGGACGAAGTGCGGAGCTATTTAGAAGAAATTCAGGGAGATGAGTCTGGATGAATTCTAGAGGGTATGAAGAGGACAGGGGCAGAAACTGAATGAAAAAGGTAGCTCAAGGCTCATGATGAATGAGCACTGTCTACCCTGTCAGCAACCTGAAGTCATCAGGGCCATAGACCCAGTGCTCAAGGCCTACAGACCCTGCAGGACCTTTGAGATCTGAAGGAAATCATTAGCTCTAAAATAAGGGGACAGTGGTGTGCCTCGGCAGCTCAGTCAGTTGAGTGTCCCACGCTTGGCTTCAGCTCAGCTCCTCAACTCCTGGGTCATGGGATCGAGCCCTGCATGGGTTGTGCGCTCAGCCGGGAGTCTGCTTGATCTCTCCCTCTGGCCTTCCCTCCACTCACACTCTCATTCTCACTTTCTCTCAAATAATAAATGTTTAAAAATAAAAAATAAGAGAACCACAAAGGATTACAACTCTACAGCAACAGTGGCGTCTTCCACGCTGCGGACCCCTACGTTCCCTGTTCAACACCAACACCTGGAGGTTCCGTAGTCATGCCAACTTCCATTTAACCACTGCAGTGGGTGCAGTTACCGGTTGATCAAGCTCAGGGCTTGGAGGCGCCCTGGCTTTTCTCTTCCATTCTCGTGCCTCCTCAGGAAATCGTGTAGCCCTCCTTTCAACCGATCCAGAAATCCTATCTCTTCCTCCCATACTCCCATCTTTCACCCAGATGGCTGTAAAAGTCCCCTAACTTGATGTCTCCCTTTCCCATTGCCCCTTCTTTCCATTCCCAGCCCAGGGAGGGAGTTCTTCTAGAACCCCAACGGGAGCGCGCGTGGCTCACACCCCGTCGCGCCGCCAGGTCTCATCAGACCAGAGCGGGGATCCTCACAGGGGTCCACAAGATCTCTCCCCACACCCCCCATTCCAATCGGATCCGTCACGGAGGCCGCAGGGCCTTCAACACAGCGTGCTGGAACCCGCCCCTGAGCTTTAGCTCCAGAGGCCCCTCCTTTTGGAATGCTTTTGCCTCAGATCTCCACTCAAGTTCCCTGCATCTTTTCCGTTTAGTCTTTGATCAAGTCTCCTTGATCGAAGCTCATTCCCAATGAGCTTCTACTCGGAGAGCTCTATGTCTCCCTGCGACCCGACCGCATCCCGCAGCCAACCACCTTGCAGTGCTCTATTTTCTCTATTTTCCTTTTTCTTCTTTCCCCCAGCACTCACCACCTTCTCACATACTGTATAGTTATTGACTTATTTTTATTGTTTGTCTCCCCTGACGGGAACATAATCCCTGTGAGATCAGCGCTCTTTGTTTTGTTCAGTGGCGTGTCCCGAGCTTCTGGAACTGTTCCTGGCTAGTGATTAGCGCTCAATAAATATTTGTTGAATAAACAGTAGATGAATTAATTTGGCAGAAGCCTGGAAGATTTATTGGAAAAGGATAAGGAGTAGGCAGGTGGAGATAGCCATCTGAAATTCAGCATTATGCTGAAGAGACAGATCTGGGCTAAAGATACAGAACCAGATGTAGGCATAGAAAATGCAACAGCACAATAAATGTATGTACAGTTTCAACTTGCTTTTTCCACTTAAAAAATATATCAATCCTCTTGTTATGTGTTGCAGTTTTCACAAGCATCATCTGAAATGATTACACTCTTCCACTGAGTGGTTACATAATAGCCATCTCCCTTCTGTGGGCATCTTGACTTTAATTTTTTACTATTATTAATGATATCACTATAAATATCTTCATGTATACATTTGCTATATTTTGAATCATTTCAACTGTATAGACTGACAAAGGCTAGCAAAAACACAATTTTATGATTCTCCATAAGATTTGTATCCAATTTCCTCATAACATTGTTGGAATGTACATATTCCCCCACAATAGGGAAATATTGCCAATTAATACATGGAAATATTGGCTTGTTATCTTCAATAAATATTTCTTTTTCTGTATGCTTTGTTTTATTTGCATCCTTCCTTATTTACTTGAAGTTGACTGTTTTTGTTTTATCACTTTGTATTGATTATTTGCCAATCTGAGAGGTTTAAAAACATTATTTTAATTTGCTTTTTCCTATTAGGAGTAATTTGAGTGTTGTTTCATGTGTTCAAGAGCAATTCATATCTCATCTCCTTTGAATATTTTATATCTTTTATCTTTATGTCCATTGCAAATATTCAACTGTTCATTCAATTTGATAATTAGTCTCTTATATGGTGATCAACTGTTGTCAAGGGCCCTGGGCCAGCCAGGACAGGAAGCTCTGCTCCCTGATATCACACAGGGACCCTGGGACCCAGACTTCTTCCCTCCAGTTCTGTTAGTCCCAAGGCTGTTTACTCTCCCATGGTTACTGCTGATCTTTAACCACCAAGTCTGAATTTCAGTCTGCAGGAAGGGATAAAGAACCAAGGGCATGCAGTTTTCTGTGTAAAGAAAGTGCCTGGGTTCTTGTGTGATTCTCTAGTTGCCAGGGAACTGGGGAGCACAGCATGTGTTGATGGAGGTGCTCTCTAAAGCTGGGGGGGAGCTATTAGTAAACAGGGAGAGGGGAACAGATCTGGAGGGAAATTAGCAATCCGTGCTACAGGAACTAAGTAGATCCTCTCCCTCCCCCAAACTGCCAAACACTTAACCAGACACCATTTATTAAGTAAACACACCTGTCCCATTGTTTAGGGCTGACCCTCTCTCCATATAACATTTAGACCAATAAAAGCATTGTCTCCTTGGTTAGGAATCTTCGTTATGTATCTTTGTCTCGCTGTTGTAATTTTTTAACATTTATCAAGCAAAGGGATATTTTTTTTTTTGTCAATTAAGTCATCTAAATGAGACTATTTAAGTTTTCAAGGAGAAAACATTGACCTCTTCTTGTAGTTGCATTAACAAAAGGAAAACATTATTTTTAGCTCAATGGATAATAATGCACATTCAAAAGACAGTTTAAGACTCTAAACCTGTCTTGTCAAGAAAAGAATAACATTCATAAAATAAATGTAGGACTATGTTTAAAGTAGGCATTAAATCCTCTACTCAAGTTTTAATTAAAAAAACAAGCAAAACAAAACAAAACCTTAGTATATTGGAATCTAAACAAAGTCATGATATGAACAGGCTATTTTTTATAATGTGAGCGAATAGTGGTCTCATTTCCCTCCGCACTGAAAATGGTACAGAGTGAATGGTGAAAGATTGATAAGGTTTGAAATTTCTGGGGCAAAAGTGGTCGAGAATGATAAAAAATTAATAGCAAATGAAAGTCGAGTTTCTCTTGAGGTGCTAGGATGCACGTCTGTCTCTTGTGGGAGTGGTTTCCACAGCTCATGGAAAACTTCATCCCTGCCAGCTCCCTGACATCTTTGCACGGGGGAGGGACAGTATGTCACTGGGAATTCTGATAATCTTGGTATATAGGCTCAGATGGCCAGTGGCCTGAGACCGGGCATTATCAGAACTTTAAAAGTAGGAGTCCTTTCCTGAGATTAACGAAGTAAAATTTTGAAAAAAACGGAACTCTTGTGGACTTCATCCACTTTAAGACAACTAGGATTTTCCCTCATTTCCAGTCTAGACACACGGCTTTATAGGTCTCTCCCAACTGCTCCTTTGGAAAGAATTTGAGATGCCATCCAATTCATCTTGCTGCCGTAGGGCAGGATCATAATTAAACTCTCTCAGAGAAATGACCATCCATTTTCTTTTTAAGGCTCTTCAGTGAAGAACAGTGGTGAGAATTTTATTGATGGGGTTGCGGTGGGGAGGGCTCCACACTTAGGGATGCCTAAAGTTCCAGGCAGCGAAAATGAGACAGGAAGGAAAAAGAGAGCGATACGGAAAGTCCTGAGGGCCACGGGAAGACTTTCTGATGGTATCCTGCTCTCAAATGAAAGGGACACCGGGCCCTGAGCACTGCAGGTCCACGAGGGTGATGCCCACAGCAGAAAGTGGACATTTTCATAATGCCAAAGCAGAAGGCCATTTCGAAGCTTGGCGCATCACAACTGCTGAGTGGTTTCTGGGGTAACTCAGCTGAGGTGAACAGCTCTGGTTTCTCAGAGATCACAAAGGAGGCCAGAGGAAGGAATGGTGCCCCCCCATGAGCCCTTCGCTTTGCCTGCCACAAAATTGTCCCACTTCCTGTTCAAAGAAGTGGAGGAAGTGAGGAGGAGGGTGGCTGGTGGAGGCCCACAAGATGGCGCGACCGGGAGGGAACCGGGATTACAGTCGGGGAAAGAGTAATTTTGTTTTCATTCACAGATTTTATCTGCAGTGTCAGAAAATTCCAACAGCTAAACACAGAAGAAAATTATTTATAAAATATATAAAATATTTGTCAAGACCCTGAAGAGGAATAGTTTTCTAAGAATCGAAGTGGCACAGCAATTCATAAAAGAAAGATACGACTAAATAAATAGCATGTTAATGAAAATCTGTCAACTAGGACAAATTTGGTAGAAAAATGCTCAATATATTTATCAGCTAAAGAGGTCATATGAGTAAATAAGAACATTTAAACCTTGATAACCAAATGCAAAAGAACACAAGGCAATCATTTGTGATCAGGAAAATGGAATTAATGATCAAAATATGATCCCCACCAGTGATTCTCACTTGTAATTGAAATTGTGTAACTGAAAGCAACAAAGTGGCCACAACTTTTCACTTTTGAATTTGAATTAAATATATGTATTTCCCAAACAAGCTGTGAAAAATTGTATGGGCAGTAAAAAAAAAATACAACTATGAAAGTAAAATGTACATTTGAAAAAAAGTCTGGAAGGAAATGTGTCCAAAAGTTAATCATATCTGGGCTATGGCCATAGAATGATGTGAGATTTCTTGAATTTAAAAAAAAAAAATTGAGGGGGGCTAAGGTTTACAAGACATCTAATTTTTAAAAAGAGACTCAGGTAGTAGATTCTTTGAAATTCCCAACAATTCCAGGAAAAGGAGGTGTTGGTAATTCAGGTAATCAGAGCATGTTGGAGCTGAGAAGGACCACCTAGACATCTCAAGATGTCACCACCTAGACATCAAACCCATGTCTTTGGTCCATTCTATCTTCAGATCCAATTTACAGGTGTTATTCATCAAATGTCAAATGTAATACCTCAATAAAACTGTTAAACATAAAGTGCCACTGCAGCCTACATGACGAGCATTCTCTGAACAAAAGTGAAAATGTCCTTTTGGAATTAGTTTTGGATTATTTTAGAAAGTTGGGAAACGAAGTTGAGCGTCATGTAGAAGTCTATAGGAACTACGGGTGAAACACCTGCATCCAGGAACCCAAGAGAGTCTCAATTTATCTGAAACTCTTTTCTTTGGGGAGTACAATACCCCTTCCCTGCCCCCTGGTGACAGAAATGTACCTGCAGTGACCTCAGTGTCCACCCAGACACACAAATGTACACACATAACATTTTTCCTGAGGTTGGTCTGTGTATGTCGTGTCAGGGCACAGGGACAGGATAGGGGAAGGGACAGGGAACCTCTCTGGGTGATGACAACTATCCTGGCTGGTACTGCAGGGATGTCCATCCTCTTTGGTCAAGTCAGACTGCCATGGTTTGCCATGGAGTTCCACCTCAGGCTTCACAGGGTTCCACTGGGTCTGGCCATCTGCATGTGCTGTCCATGGTATCCTCTGCTGGTGGGCAAATTGGGTACTCTTGTACTCCATCAGGCTCTAGGGGGCTCTAGAAGTGATCTAGAGCTCCATGTGATAGGTCCCAAATGGAGGGTCTTGGCACCTCCTGGGGTAAGAGATCCCAGGAGCCTGGTGGTATTTCCCAGTATTAACTTGTGATTAACAGTTGAGTGTACATGCTTCTCCATGCCTCTTTTATACTACAGAACAGATAAATTTTACTTTAATAGCTTATAGAGCAAACGTCCATATTGTAAACTATCCATTGATCTCTACCATAAAGTTACATTGAGATTGCTTTCCATGGAAAGAAAGATCTCCAGAAATATTGAATGGAAGACATTTGATGGGAAATAGTACAATAGATGTAAACACAGGATAACAGACTACCCTCAAAATTACTTAAATGTCAGAAATGTCAGTTAAAAAAAATAATGGTTCTTTATCTTTCCAATTCTGAACATCTGAAGTTTGATGCATCACACTTACTTAAAAAGGAATATAGTTGCATTAAATGAAAAATGTAAATTTAAATATTAATAACATTTTGTAATTTGATGATAGAAAATAGAGACACTTAGGTATCATTTTTAGGCACAAAGGAGGCAACCGAGAGGCCAGTAGCTCATCCCAACTCTGTGTCTGCCTTCTGGATTCCCTGAATCCCTTGATCATGGATCTGCTCTTTCTCTCTTTGGTTTTAGCTCTAAGCTTTTTCCTCAAGCCTGTGTCAAACCAGCCTTCATTCAGCGTGGAAGAAAAATCCCCTGAGCTTATGGCACAGGAACAGAAAAGTTGGGTGTCTCCTCTGTACTGCTGAAGTTTATAAGTCAAAAATAATGCATGTTTCAAGAGCTGCTTGGGGAAGAATTCTAATATCTCCAAGGACTCGTATTGAGGATCTGATCAAGGATGTGTTGCCAATTGTTTGCATTATAAACAGATAATTACCATATTTCAGAATTCATCACATTCTAGGTCAAGAATGATTTCTAAAGACTTAAAAAGAAAGTTTGAGATGAAAGGGGAAAGCCCACCAACTCACCCTCATCTTCAGTTTTAGGGTTAAGGTAATGAAAATCTATTCATTTGGGCTAAAAATAGGTGTGCCTCTTTAGTTAATGTACAGAGCCTTAAAATAGATCTTGGCATAACTCCTTCTTCTCTCTGCAATCTGTACTGAGGAGAGGTGGGGCAGCTGAAATCGCAGGGAATCAAATTGCTCTTGCCACTGCAATCCCTAGCATTCCTGTGGAGCTTGGAATGTTCCAGTAGAGAGGTTCCGTCAAAGCTAGGCAAGACTGCCTCCCAATAGAACTTTTAACCAAACACAATCTGCACTTGGAATGAGTCTGGAACCATATGTATTTTGAGTTGTAATACTAATAGATGAAACTAGAGCTTTCCTTGCTTGCTGTTCTAGATCATCTTCCTTGGGTGCTTCTCAAGAGGAGTGATAGTCCTCCTTGTCCTCGATTTGAGATCATCACTGCCTCTTGTCAACTCTGTATTTCAGAAAATGAGTGAACTCTTCATACAGCTTTCTCTATGTAAATGTAAATTGTTTCATACCTATATCCAGTGTTTTATTCAACCCATCATGCTGATTATTTTTCAACAGCCAATGTAATCAAGCTTCAGTCAGGTGGTTATCCACACAGTTTCCACTATGAGTGGTGCAGGGATTTGAGCTGTGCAGAGACCTTGGCACAGTCAGCTCCTACTTTGAGTAGCAGCTGAAGCAAGTACAGTCCTGAAGTCTGGACACACGCCAATTAGCAAGTTCCGGAAACTGCCATAGCAGCTAGTCAGGGCAGCGAAGTCTCAGCTGCAATATACTGGCTTATGTCAACCTCAATTCAGAGCAAGAATTCTTTTAACCTTAAAAAGTCACTTTACATGCAGTGAGGCATGGTAATAATCTGACAGGTATGATTACAGAGGAAGAGAGGCATGCTGGGCCTGTGTGGTGTGTCCTGTGGTTGGCCTGTTCCTGTCTGGTGGGCACACTGTGAGACTTTCAGTGTCTGTGGTGATGGGACTGAGTGTGCCCTCCACCACTGCCACCAACATCCCCATGTTCTGAATTGGATGGTTACAAAATAGTGGACACGTAAGGGCAGGGAAGCTGTCATTTCCTTTCAATTTCAGGAACAGAGTGATGTCAGCCATATACACCTACTCACTGTGTGACTTGGGCTCCTTCAGGTTATGGGAGAGGCATGAGGTTTCTGCTGAGCACCCTACAGTCAGCTGGCTCAGAGAGGACCTCCAGTGATCTACACCTCCTGGTGGAATGCCCTTGAGCAATACCCTCCCCCTTGAGTGTGAGCTGGACCCAGTCACTTGCTTCTTATCAACAGAATATGGAAAAAGCTACAGGATGTCACTTTTGAGATTAAATCACAAACGGGCTGTGGCTTCTGCCTCGAGCCCCCTCTCTTTGTCTTTCTCTTGCTCACACTGACAGGAGACAAATGCCATGTTGTAAACTGACCAATGGAGAGGCCCATGTCAAAAAAACTGAGGGAGGCTCTAGCCAACAGCCAATGAGGAACTTAGACCCTCTGTCCAACATCCTGTGTGGAGCTGAATCCTGCCAACAGCCATACTAGTCAGTGAGGAAGCAAACCCTCATCCCCTAGTAGAGCCTTCAGATGAGACCATTGCCCTGGACAGCAGTATGATTGGAACCTCATAAGAGACCTTGACAGAAGCATCCAGCTAAGTTGTACCAGGTTTCGGATCCATAGAAAACATGAGATCACACATGTATCTTGTTTTACATGATAAATTATGGGATAATCTGTTACACAGTAAGAGGATAAGTACATAGCCTGAGGCACAACACCATAATCTGAGATAAAGAGTATTTCAATTATATAATACAAAGTTTTCTCCAGAATCTTTCATTGTACAGACATCTTCATATGGCAGCATAAAAAACTAAAATATTGTCCCAGCCAATAAGCCTAAATATTTACTCCACTAAAAGCTTTTTATCAGAGTTGACAAAATACCAAAATGACCTGCTTTCCATTTTTGTTGTTCTATGTAAATATTCCATCCATCTTTCTGCAAAAGTATAGATGAGCAGCGAATGAGACCAAAAGCAACCAGCTTGAAGGAAGACAAATGAGGACTTAAAAACCAAATAATCAGAAAAGTTGGCACATCTGATTCAGACAATGACTAGAGAAGGCAATTGGATCACACCAGAGAAGGAAATGCTGGGACAGTGAGACAAGAATATGTGTGTGGGGGTGTGTATGTCTAATTTGGATAGCATTTCAGTGTTCTGTTTCAATAATTTTGAAAAATAGAAAAGTTGGTTTTAAATTCAAGTTAGAGGAATAAAGTCTTTAGAAACTGAAAAACCAGTTGGTCTAGTGATTTTCAAAATTCTTTACCCCTCAAATCTCACAAAAATAAAATCTTAGGTAAAGCTCTAGGGTCTGCAACAGAAAATATGGTATTTTGTTAACATAAAATTATTTTACACATCCAAATCATGAACTTATGAAGTAAGTAACATGTACTTATAAAGTAAATCATCGAGAACAATAACAGGAATACAAAATTTAGGAATTGGGACTCACGGATGTCAAGCACAGTCTTCTGGCCCTCTTCCCTGATTCTAGTTGTTCAGAACTAAAGCAGTTAAAATTCACAAACACAACTAGATCCAAATGGTACAAGTTTTAAAAAATGGCTTCCTTGACATCCAGGATACACATCAATTAAGCTAATTCAGAAATGTGATGAATAGTAAGGGAACAGAGAAAGAATAAGACAATTTTAATTATCATGGAGCAGGAAATACTTTTCAAACATAACCATGAACAATATAAAACTGTATTAATATTTTAAAAATCAGACACAGTAGCACAGCTCTTTGTCAAATAGTAATTTGAGGTTTCTAAATAGTCTAATTTACTTTGTTTTGCTTGTTGAGTACAAACATTAGTTTTCAGTTTCACTGCTGACATTTTAACTGTAATTTTAGGCATGGTAACATAGGGGCCTTGCATTGCCAAATTTAGTTCTTTAAAAATATCCATAAGACAGGCAAACAGCACAGTCATGCTATATTTGAGAGTTTCAGCTAAAGATACTTCTATTACACAATAGTAATTTTCTGTCTCATTTGAAGTATTTACATGCCCTGGTGCCTCTCTTCAGTATAACCAGTGAACTTCAATATGAAAAGTAAATTCTGGAATTCACCGCATTTATCACTGTAAATAACTGAAAAGTTTGCAATGGGAAGACAATCCTTTAATAAAGTTGTCAATTTGTAGGACGTTACCCAACACTTAAAAAACAAAGTTGTCTTTTTGTTAACCGCCAGAGCTTGTTATGCAAATATACTGCTTGCATACATATTGGCAATAATTTTTATGCAAATAGTTTTTCTATTCTTCATTATACAGACATTGCTACATTTTTTATGAGGTTATTTGAGTTCTAAGCAGTTAGTTACAATTTTCTTCTCCAAATATGTCTGTGGTGAGTGTTTTATATAGTGATAAATATCCCTTTTATTTGCCTGTAAAAACATATTAAAAAAAACAATCAAAGTAGAGAAATCACCAACATCAATACACTTGCTTATTTGAAATGTAAAGATTTTACTAATCTCAGAGTTTAAGCCAATTATTTCAGAACTTGGGTCTGTACTCTTGGGTTCTATTTTAGACCCTGTTGTTGGACAATGGCAATTACTATATTGTACAAACCTTCCATCAGCCCACATTTCATTGGTAACACCAACAATGCAAGATTCAGTAACATTTTCCACATGTTAAGTATGGTGAGGGGTCTGAGGTTTTACCTAACTTGTAAGCTAAAAAGTTATTATACCATAGCTTCACGAATGCTGGCAGAAGACATGAAATTCCTGGATCAGAGACAAAGGGCTTTCATACTCCCAGATAGCAAGTGACATGACCTTCATCTCTGCTTTTGGTTCCCCTTGTTTCTCAAGTCATTTTGGGTAACTCCAAGTGGTCTAGAAGATTCTATGTAAGGAATGGGTGTTTATCAGTGCCCAGAAAGCTCAAAGCTCAGGGAGCTTGAATTCTTTTTTTTTTTTTTTTTTAAGATTTTATTTACTTATTTGATGGAGAGGGACACAAGCAGGGGGAGTGGGAGAAGGAGAAGCAGGCTTCCGGCCAAGCAGGGAGCTGGATGCAGGGCTCTATCCTAGGACCCTGGGATCATGACCTGAGCCAAAAGCAGATGCTTAATAACCGAGCCTCCCAGATGCCCAAGAGAACTTGCATTCTTATAATGGGCTACAAGACAAGGAATCTGCTCAACCATGGTAGTGGAGGAAAGCATTACCTTCATTATGCTGAATGGTAAGCGAACCTACCACTGGCTGTTGGGAGACACTGCCTTTATTTCCAAAGGCTCTCTGCCATACAACAAAGAAAGGACAGTCTGAAATAAAGATTGTCAAGGCCTCTGTTTGTGAGAGGAGCAGAAACATGAGAGACCCATGGAGAATTATCTCCCAATACCCAACACTATATTCTTCCCCCTTCCTTGAAGTTTTGTAATTTAACTTAAATGATTCTATAAGTGCCTCTTCATTTCCAGATTTTGCTTTTGTCTGGAGAATCTTTAAAGTTATTTCAGAAGAACTCTGCACTTTGAAAATCATTGCTCCAGCCCAAACCCTTATTCCACAATCAGGGAGCTGAGGCACAAAGACATTAAGCGACTTGTCCAGGTCATAGATGGCTAACTGTCAACTCCAGGTAATGAATTACAAATCCAAGCAGGACTAGAGGATGGCCAGATTATCCTTTTCTTCAATCTAGAAACAGCTTGTTTAAAATGCATATGGGCAGAGAATGTCCCGCTGCATTCTACTTTGGGTTACCCGATAAGACAGGGAGAAGGATTGCAGTGCAAGAAGATTATCGGGAAGAGATCACAGACAACAGCATTAGGGAGCAGGGAGTGTGACAAGACAAGGAAGAAAGAAAAAATGAGATTTGTTAGGAACCTGGTGACCACTGTGGACATCTGGGGCTTAATTACCCAGAGAACTCTGGGAGTCAGTGTGGGACATGTATCTCAGTTATCCCTCCGGAAGGGTGAAGGAGTTGGGTATTTGTCAATGAATTCCCATCAGTCATTGGCTGTTGGGACTCTGGATGGTGTTAATGTCCTCACACTTCTTCCCTGCCTTGCACTGGGGTAGAACGGACGCTATTGGCCAGAGAGAGCCTGAAGGCAAAACACTGCAGGTACGGGCAGTTGGAAACCAGGCCTGCGGGCAGGGACATGCTGTATTCCAAGGCTGGATACCAGCTGCTTCTGTTACACTGTGTGCCACCAACCTTTAAGAACTAGTGTAGATTTGAGTGATTCTTCTCCTGGTCCAAATTCTCCATCTCTGCTTTTGGGTAAAGTTCTCCAGACCTGATAGGCATACTTGTGGTTGGGGTTAAGAAGGCTTTTCCATGAACTGGCAATTAAAAGAATACAGAGCATAGTGATCAGGCTGAGGATGAAAGCCTACCTGAAGAGAATAAAAATATTGGCAGAAAAAGAGAGCAAGACAAACAAAAGGAGGTTGAGGAGAAGGAGAGCTAGAACAGAAGACCCACAGTGAAGGGCAATTCTGGCTAACGGAACTCTTCAAGAGACAAGGGACTGTAAACAGGCAGTAGATTCCAGATCTTTTTAGAACCTGTCCATGGAGAGGTAGCTGTGTTAGAAATGTCTCTGACACAGATTAGAACAAAGACTCCAAAATTTTGAGTAGGAGGGTCCCTTTTTACATAATTTTGTCAAATGTCTTCATGTGTTAGTGGTAACTGTGTAATATTCTTTGGTAAGACAACCACAGGACTGAAAGTTACGATGAATTTGGGAGTACCACACAATGAACTTGTGTCTTATTCATCACCACAGCACCTGCATGTATTGGAAAAATTGTAGTTTATGCATGTGCAAGGTGTGCAAGGTTTGCTTAGCCCACAGGTTGGGAAAGTATGCTGGTTCAAGAGTGTACCACAGTGACCCTCCCGGTGATGATGAGCCCTGGTCTGAAAAGGGGTCCTAATGGAAGGACCATGTAACTGTTAAGATATGTGCCCCCAAAATACATCACATGAGGCCTTCCTGAGTCCCCCCACCCCAAGAAATCTGTCTCTTGAATTTCCTCCCACTAGTAGTTCACGCAACTTGCCTTCAGGCAAAACAATAGTAAATAGCACAGTAAAAGGAATTGATGCAGAAAAAGCAAAATCCCATGAATCCGGAAGTGCATCCCTTTAAGGAGAATCCTGTCACACACATGACTTATATTCTTGGGTTATGCAATCCAAGCCTACAAGGCATCTGGCTTGGGATGCTCAGTGGCATTCCCTGACTCCAGGAATGCCTATTTTTATCAAGGCAGATGCGCGCACGTGTGTGTGTGTGTGTGTGTGTGTGTGTGTGTGTATGTAAGACATCATAACGATTCTTTGTAACACCTTTTTTAGGGTCTAAGGCAAATCAGCATATGGCTATCCTAATTTGGTCTCATACCCTGAGATAAGGATTTGAGTACAAGTAATTTATTTGGTAGAGGTTTCTGACTAAATATCCCCCTGAATTCATAGGATGAAGTCCTAATCCCCGATGTGATTGTGTTTGGAGAGGTGAACTTTAAAGTAGTAATTAACATTAAATGAGGTCATAAGGGTGGGGCCCTTGTAAGGTGGTGTACTTGTAAGAAGAAGAGACAGCAGGGATGCATGCACAGAGAAAAGGCCATGAGAGGACATGCAGAGAAGGTGGCCATCTGCAAGCCAAGGAAAAGAGCCTCAAGAGAAACCAACTCTGTGGCCATCATGATATTAGACTTCTAGTCCCCAGAGCTGTGAGAAAGTAAGTTTCTGCTGCTCAAGTCACCTATTGTTACAGCAGTTCTAGCAGACTAAATGAGGAGGTGTTTCTAGAAGCCCACGAGGGAATAGGGATGTGAGATGGGCAAGAAAGGAAAGTAACCAAGTGGGCCATTGTTATGAGCAAGGGGGGGCCTCAATCCTGCTGGGGGCCTCCATGTAGAACCATCCAGAGTTAAGGAAGCTGGCATATTTATTTTCAGATTCACCTCCCCATTGCTTGGATTGCTTGGGGGAGATTAACTCGCTAGAACTCTGCCTTGCCCTCACTTGACATAGGAATTAGCATTACATACATTAGCATGTACGTAAGAAGGGGATCTGTCCAATGAAGCTGCAGCTGGGCTTTGGAGAGGACATATGGCATCTGCTACAATCATTTGGATTAAACAGTAGTGTCTACTTTTAGGCTGCTTTGGTGTTTATAATATTAGTGCGGGTTTTAGACCCATTTCTTCAATAACAACACATTTGTTTTTCTCCCACTTATACTAACTGGTTAGGAAAGGTGGGTTTATTGTACTGCAACCTGCTTTTCTACTTGATCTTGAGAATCAGTCTACAAATAATAGAAATTTAGAGGTTTCGGGATCTAGCACAAATCACACTGGAAATATGTATGTATTGGTGAAATCAGGTTTAAAAGGTATTCAAGGGAATTAAAAAACTTTAAAAGGTCAGCCTCAGTCTTAGATGAAGCTTGATATATAGAGAGACAGGTTTTGAGGTAGATTTGAAGATGGAGAAGGGAACACAAGCTAAGGAATGTGGGCAGCCTCTAGAAGTTGGAAAATTAAGGAAACAAATTGTCTCCTATAATCTACAAAAGGTAACACAGCTCTACCAATGCCTTGAATTTAACCTAATGAGACCTGCATTGGATTTCTGACTCACAAAACTGTAGGGTGAGAAATCTCCATTGTTTGAGCCCCTGACATTGTGGTAATTTGCTATGGCAGCAATAGGAAACAAATTCCCCAGCCAGTTTGACTTGGAGGACCACCTTGGGGAGCTTGTACTTCCCTCCAGCCTGAGTCCATATGGTTTGCAGGTATCACACACACCCCCACACCACAAGGCCTTAGTCCGCTGTAGACATCAGAAGTGATTAATAAAATCAGAGTGAGGTGGGGGAGAATCAGGAACTCTGTTTAGAATTCAATGTGAACTGAAATAAATACTATCAGAGATGAAATGAAATGGTCGAAGTGACAACTGATACCACAGAAATACAAAGGGTCAGAAGAGACTACTATGAATAATTAAATGCCAACAAATAGGACAACTGAGAGAAACAAATAAATTCCTAGAAACATACAATCTTCCAAGTCTGCGTCATGATGAAATAGATGACCTGAACAGACTAATTACTGGTGAGGATTAAATCAGTCATCAAAAAGTTCCCAACAAACGAAAGTCCAGAACCAGAAGGATTCACTGGTGAATTCTACCAAACATTCAAAGAAGAATTTATACTAATCCTTCTCAAACTCCTCCAAAAAATAGAAGAGGAGGAACTCTTCCAAACTCATTTTTTTAAAGATTTTATTTATTTATTTGACAGACAGAGATCACAGAGAAGCAGGCAGAGAGAGAGAGAAAGGAGGAAGCAGGTTCCCTCCTGAGCAGATTGCCCAATGTGGGGCTCGATCCCAGGACCCTGGGATCATGACCTGAGCCGAAGGCAAAGGCTTCAACCCACTGAACCACCTAGGTATCCCTCCAAACTCATTTTATGAGGTTTATATTAACTTGATACCAGAACAAGACAAAGATGTCACCGGATGAGAAAATTATAGGCCAATATCCCTGATGAACATAGATTTTTTAAAAATCCCCAATAAAATATTAACAAATTTAATTCAACAATATATTAAAAAGATCATTTACCATGATCCAGGAATGAAAGGATGGTTCAACATAACCTAATCACTGTGATACATTACATTAACCAAATGAAGGGTAAAAATCATATGACCATCACAACAGATGCAGAAAAAAAATTTGACAAAATTCGACATCCATTTATGATAAAAACCCTCAACAAAGTATGCATAGAGGGAAAAGACCTCAATTTAATAAAGGCCATACATGACAAGTCCACAGTTAACATCATACTTAATGATGAAAAGCTAAAAGCTTTTCCTCTAAGATCAAGAACAACACATGAATGTTCTACTCTTACCACTTTTATTCAGCATAGTATTGGAAGTCCTAGCCAGAGCAATTAAGCAAGAAAAGAAATAAAAGTCATCCAGCTTTGAAAGGAAAGAGTAAAACTGTCGCTATCTGCAGATGACATGATATTTTACATAGAAAACCTTCAAGATTCCACCAGAAATTAGGACTATTGGAACTACTAAATGAATTCAGTAGAGTTGCAGGATACAAAATTGATATGCAGAAATCTGTTGCAATTCCATACACTAATAACACCCCATCACAAAGAGGAATTAAGAAAACAATTCTACTACAACTGGATCAAAATGAATAAAATACCAAGGAATAAATTTAGCCAAGAAGGTAAAACTTCTGTATACTGAACACTATAAGACATTGATGAAAGAAATTGAGGAAGACAACAGATAAATGAAAAACATCATGTGCTTATGGATTGAAGGAACTAATATTGTTTAGAGGTCCATACTACTCAAAGCAATCTAATGAGTCAATGCATTCCTATCGAAATTCCAGGGACATTTTTTTTTGGAAAAAAAAAAAATACAGCCCTAAAACTTGTATGGAACCACAAAAAACCATGAAGAGCCAAAGCAAATGTGAGAAAGAAGAGCAAACCAAACCTAGAGGCATCATGATCCCTGATTAGGAACTGTATTACAAAGCTATTTTAATCACAATAGTTCTGGCACAGAACAAACATAGAGATCAATAAAATAAAATAGAGAGCCTAGAAGTAAACCCGACAAATGATGAATTAATTTATGACAAAGAAGCCAAGAATATAAAATGGGGAAAGGATAGTCCCTTCAATAAATGGTGTTGGGAAAACTAGACAGCCACATGTAAATAAATAAAATTGGACCACTATCTTACATTATACATAGAAATGAACTCGTATTAGATTAAGACTTGAATGTAAAACCTGAAATCATAAAATTCCTCTAAGAAAACATAGGCAGTAAGGTCCTTGACATCTGTCTTGGCAATAAATTTTTGGATTTGACACCACAAGCAAAGGCAATAACAGAAAAAATGTCCACATCAAACTCAAAAGCTTCTGCACAGCCAGAGAAACCATCGACAAAATGGAAAAGCAACTACCAAAACTACCAAATGGAAGAAAATATTTGACAATTACACATCTGATGAGGAGTTAATATCCAAAATATATGAAAAACTCATACAATTCAATAGCAAAAAAATCTGATTAAAAAATGGGCAGAAGATCTGAATATAATTTTTGCAAAGAGGGCATACAGATGGTCAGTAGTTACTTGAAAAGATGTTCAAAAGCACTCCTCATTGGGAAATGCAAATCAAAACCACAATGAGGTACTATCTCAACCTGTTAAAAGGGCTGTTATTAGAAAGGCAAGAAATAACAATTGTTGGCGAGGTGTGGAGAAAGGGAACACTTGTACAGTATTGACAGAGGTGTAAATGGGTGCTGTGGAAAATAGTATGGAGGGTCGTCAAAAATTAAGAATAGAAATAACATGATTCAGCAATTCCAATTCTGGGTATTTATCCAACAAAACTAAAAAACGGTACCAAAAATATGCATATTCTCATGTTGATTGTAGTATTATTTACAAAAGCCAAGATCTGGAAATAATCTAAGTGTTCACCAGTGGCTGAATGGATAAAGAAATGGTGGGGGTTGTGTGTGTGTGTGTGTGTGTGTGCATGTGTGTTTGTGTGTGTGCGTGTGTGTATTGTGGAATATTATCCAGCCGTATAAAAAAATGAAATCTTGCCATTTGTAACAACATGGATGGAACTTGAAGGCATTATGCGAAGTGAAATAAGTCAGACAGAGGAAGACAAATATTGTATGATATCACTTATATGTGGACTTTTACAAACAAAACAAGCTCAAAGACACAGAGAACAGGTTAGTTTGCAGAGGGTGGGGGGTGAAATGGTTGAAGGGAATCAAAAAGTACAAACTTGAGCTATAAAATAAAGAAGTCATAGGGGAAAAAGTAATTCACTAGGAAAGTGATTTAGTGAGAAAATAAAGTAAGTGTAATTTATTAATCTTGGCTGTATTTCACAGGCATCCTGTGAGTCAATATTTGTACAAGAGGTCACAAAAAAATTCCATCACCACCCCGTTACCTTTGTGACCTTAGACAAGCTTGGGGCTTTTTAAGTCTTACCTGTAAGATGGGGATCATCAGCCTTCCCTCACTGGGCTATGAAATTCAGACCATGTGCTTGGCAAGTACTAAGAACACAATAAATGAATAATGAATGATAGCATTAATAATTACTTGTAATATACATAGGTAAACATCTGCATTACAAAAACAGTATTTCTAAATGGTTTGATCATACAGCATGCCTTCAAAAAACCATTATTAACTGCCAACTTGGTATGAGATGCTCTGGGGAATTCAAAGAGATTTCTTGCTCTTAATCTCTCTTGCTCTTAATCCATTTGTCCTGTTTAAATATCATAAAGATGTAAATGATCGCCAGTCAAGGCATTTGTGGTTAAGTGCTCCAGCATGGGTGTGGAGGTGGGGGGTGGGGCAGAGAGGGAAACTCCAAGGCGAGTTTACTAAATACTGAATGGAGAATGCTTCTGGAAGGGAGGGTGTCCCTGACTACTAGGTACCAAACTAGACAGTATCATTTCTCAAACAGCCATTTCCATAAAATGCCCCATGAAATGCACGGACCATAGAGCTGTTCTGAGAGGCGACACAGACAGCAAAGTGAAAGCAATATCACATGGCGGCATTTCCAGAACATACTTTCTCATCACCTCATTTGTATTTCAGTCAAGAATGGGATGAAAAAAGCACCGTTCTCTTCACCAATACCCAAGTTGGGAATTGCTTTCTAGTTTAGAAGTCTTCCCCTTTAAAATATGTAGGTAAAACACTGAATAACGAGACTTTAGGTAAGTGAAAACCTCATTAAGTGGCAATCTCCCTCTTTGGGAAAACAAATGCAGGAAAACACATGAATTTCGTTAATTTTTTAAAAAGTCATTTTGGCACGTGGTTCTGCCTTAGTACAGATTCTGCCCAAGCCTCCATATATTTAGCACTGTAAAATGAAGGTACCTCTTCAGAACGATGACTCTGAGGCATGACGTGCACCCCAACATCAAAGAAAGACTCATTTCATGTGCCACTGCATTTTTTAAGGTAAGATATCAGCTTGCTATATATATATATATATATATATATATATATATATATATATATATATTTCAACTTCTGTTCCAGCTAAAGGGGCTTTCTGGTTAATCCTCACCCAAAATGAAAATTTAATTTAGCAGAACACCTCCCTCCTGAGGCATCCTGATTAATTGAGGGTTTATTGTATCTAACAGAAATGTTTCATATGTGATGTTCCCCTAAAGGCAGATTTCAAAATGGAAATTTGAGCAAAATCCTCTTAGCTTGTCTAAAGTTATGGAGCTCTCTTAAAAGTTTTCCTATCTAAAATGAATTCTTCCCTGCTGCTAATAATCACAAACAATTTAAAGTTTGATCATTTTTATATGTCGGAGCAAGCTGACTTCAAGTTCGAAAGTTATACTGTATAGATCTATTATCACAGTAAGTGTTCCTGGACAGAATGCATAGGACAGACTGGAGAGCATAAGAGTACACTTACTGCTCTTTTTCTTTTTACCCTAAATTGGACCCAGCTTTAGACTATCACCTTGCCTGTTTTTCTTTCATTTAAAAACTTAGATAATGCATTGCCATTTCCTGAAATCCAGATCATAATTCAGAGCTAGAAGCAGGAGAATTGCATTGACAAGACATAGAAAATGTCTTTTTTTTTTTTTTTTTGATTTCTATGAACCTTACTCTTTGTATTTGTGATTTTTTTTTTTTACAGAAACTTAATCCTGACAGTGGCTGAGAGATGAATTTCATGGGTTCCTAGCCAGTCCCCTCTCGAATCTGAAGAAGTAATGAGAAGGTACTTAGGAGTTTGGGTAAGAAATTACCACGCCATTTCCAGACTCATGTTTCTGTCCCATCCCCCTCCGCTAATGTAGGTAAAATGAAATAGTGAAATCTGCAAGTCCACAGTATTTGTTTTGACATTCTTACAGGGAGTTCATAAAGGTCTCTTTTTAGGTCTCCTCACTAAAGCTCACTGTCCTCTGTTGCCTTTGGCAAATTCACGGAGGTGCAGAATTTCCATCAGTTATTACAGATCTACAAAGTGTCTGCTCATACTGGGTACAGGAGAAAAGACGCTGAAGTAGCCGAGGAAAATTGGACTTGGTCTCTGCCCTCAGGATGATTCCATCCGTGCTAAGATGGATGCCACAATTATGGGGCAGTATGGTTCATTACTCCATTGGACTATTCCAGACCCAGAACACTAATAGCTACTCTCCTAGCCAAACATCACTCGAGGGCAAGAACTGTGACTTGCTCATTTCTGTACTACGGGTAGAACAATGTCTGTGTAGTAAGTTGGCAATAATGTACATTCAATTTAAGTTAAGGGACAAAACCAGAACCGTTTATCCCTCTCAAACCAGTTTACCCTGCTTTCCTATTGGTGATATTGACACCATCATCTTCGCTCACATCCAAATCCGAACCCTGAACCCTAAGGTTATAGTAGATGTCTTTTCTCCTTTGCTTCCCCACATCTGATCACTTGTCAGTTCCTTGTGAGACTTTCCCCTTAATTTCTCCTACACCACTGCCCATCCATAGGCACCACCCAAGTCTGAATTATTATGTCTCTGAGTAGTGCAACGCATCACCTCTCTTCCTACCTCCAGGTGTTCCTTGGTAGGCACGCCTAATGAGTTATCCTGCCACCAAGCCCGTTGATTCTTAACTACCATATCTCCTTGGTCTGATCTCCTCTGGATCCTTGCTGGAGTCCTCTGCTCCATGGAGGCAACTGGTGGCATTTCCTGTTCCTATGGAAACCTCCCACATTCCCCCTATGCTCAGGGTTCTAAGTTCCCTGCACCGGGAATTTCCTCCCTGTCTCTAACTTCAAAATCCTATAGTTTGTGTCATTCAGGGGTTTGGGTAGCAGGAAGGCGAAGTGCCTCTGGTTACCTTAAGCAGAACAGGGATTTATGGGAAGGATATTAAGTAGTTTGCAGTGGGGCTGGAGGAGCTCCGAGAAGGGGCCAGGACCGAGCGGGTTAACATCTCTGTAAGGAAGTTCTGGGACCCTTCCCATAAAAGCCAACTGAATCTTGTTTTCTTCTTTTCTGCCACACTCTCCAGTTTCAAAGTCCTGAGTGAGAAGTTTCTATCGGTCAATCCCAGACGATTTATTCTCACAGGGAGAATAAATGGATGGAGAAACCCACTCTGCTTCCCCCAAGGTCAGCCGGGGGGGCCTCCCTAAAACCAGGAAGGGGGCAGGCTAGAGGATGGCCAAGGTCTCTCAAGGTCCACTCCCAATGCCACCATCTATCATAAAATCCAAAGATTCCTCTGACTCCCAGGACATATTTCCCTTGGTGCTTTTCATATTTAGTTTTATATTAGAGTTATTTGTGTCCTGGTCTTATCCTTCCTCTGAGATTAAAATCTCAATTTATCCTCATTTCTCCTGAATTCTCTCTCATAATACCTTACAAATAGAAATATACCAGATATGTTTAATTAAACTGGATGTTAAGATAGAAGGTCATAGAAAAGCTGATACAAATGTTTGCCGTGTGCCAAACACACAATTGAGAACTGTTTACATTACCTCACTTATTCTCAGCTTTTTGTAAGAGTAGCATTACTTCTATTTGAGACCCAGAGAGGTTAAATGATCTCAAATCATGGGCTTGTAGCAGGCTGTGGGCTGCTGAAGTCTGACCCAACACCCTCAACCTTACCTTGGGTTTCCATGAGTCCAATGAGGAGGCTCTGAATAGAACTCTGAAGGAAGAGGAGGGGGAAGAGGAGTTCCTTCCTGTGTCTGCACTGTTGAGGCAGAAATTGGTGTGACTATGTGGGACACAGAATGAGGAGCAGAGTCACTGGAGTAAATTTACTGGAGTAAATTGGGACAGAGTCAACAATGAGATTGCTGTGGTAGGACTAAGTTTGAGAAGGCTTTGAAAGATAAGTCTTAGGATTTAACGCTGAATTGATTTGGGGGGAAGGGCTTATCCTTTTTCTTTTTATTATAGCGTGAGAGAGGAAGGGAGAGAGAGAATCTTAACATGGCAGGGCTTGATCTCCCAACCTTGAGATCATCACCTGAGTCGAAATCAAGAGTCAGATGCTTAACCAACTGAGCCACCCAGGTGCCCCAGATTTATACTTTTTCACTTTCAATATTTCATTATTGGAGACATTTCAAAAGTAAAACAAACTGGGCATTCTATATAGTAGAAAGCAGAGACATACATTTTCAGACAAAACAACAGCTGGAAAGAAATGTCTCCCCCATGTTGAGCCTGAAAACTGTATGGCTGAGGAAATGATTATAGGCCTCTTAGGGCTCAGTTCCTCAGCCTTCTCAGGAGCAGATTCTCAAGCCTTCAGCTGTCAGAGAACTTTTGAGAAACTGTGGTGGGCAATGCAAAGCTTTTTTTGAGCAGGGGCGAGGTAAGATAGATGCAATTTTTAGGAAGACTTCAGCGACACTGATATCCAGCATAAATTTGGGAGACGGGAGGAAGTGAATGACAGGAGGCTAGCTGGAAGGTAATGGGTGTACCTGGAAAAAACAGGAATCTTAGAATCAGTATGTTCAGTTCTGACCCCAGTTCCTTCACCTAGTTTCCATTTTTTCATGTATATAATGAGGATAATACTATCATGTGTGAGTTACAGATGATATATCTATATATATATTATATACATATCATCTTTATACATATATATATATAAAGAACTAAAAGAAGCTTCATAAGTGTTATCAGTAATAATGTAAAAATTTGGAAGGTACCACTGGAAAAGGAAAAGAAAATAAAAAGAGCTGTTTCAAGATCACCAGGACTCAGAATCATGAAGATTTAGAAGGGAGAGGAATCCCAAGATCACCTAGTGCCCTCTTCTCACTGCCCTTGGGGAGACCTTGGGAGAGGTAAGGAGGAAATGGAATTGCAGTGAAGTTCCTCCCAGAGCTGAGACGCCTGGTGGATTCTTGGCCAAGCCTGAGACTGTAGTGGAGGAGCTACTTTGGAAAGGAGATAAATTTCATTCTGAACCTGGAGATATTGAAGAGTTGATGAGCTCCAAGAGACAAGTTGGGGAACCCTCTAAGGTTACAGATCTGGGAGTTAATCACTGACCATCCATACTGGAAGCATATCAAAAAAAAAAAAAAAAAAAAAAAAGAAAAGAAAAAAAAAGAGAACTCTCTTTAAAAAAAAAAAAAAAGACATATCAGAATAAAAACAAAGGGCCAAATTCGGCTTTGGGACTATTACTGTTAGAAGCTGGAAGGACAACATGCTCTGTAAGGGACAGATGTGGAAAGGTCAGAAAGGTAGACGTGTTATATAGGTGAAAAGATGACTGAATTTCAGGTAATAGCAGAAATGCCATGTCCTTCTGAAAACTGCATAGGATAAAGATTAGGAAAGGGACTCTGGATTTTAGATAGAGAATGTCCTCGGGGACTTTACCTTTGTAAATAAAGGAAAAAGGAAGAGAAGTTCAAGAATGATGATTCAGTGATGGTTTACAAAGCAGACAAGTTAAAAACTGGGTCAGTGTTATTATATGTATTTTGGGTAAACTAATTTAAAATTGGGCCAGACCATTTATCATGATTCTGCTTTCCTTATTAATAAGACAAAAGAATGACCAAGGTACCTCTCTCCCAAGGTCAAAGAGAAACCAGCTATCCAGATTCCTTGATCTTGGACCCATCGCTGCTCAGTGTACTGTACCTACTTCCAACTGGTCACCTACTGAGTGCTCCCTATAGAGAGGAAAGGTGCCAGGGACTGACATAGGAAGTAGGTAAATATAATCTCTTCATTTGTTAGATTTTAGATTGGTTAAGAAACACCTGTGCAAGGTTCCACGGTCGAACAAGCAGAAAGTCAAACACTGTACTGTGACTTCAAAGTTATACTGGTCTACTTATCCTATTTGGGTACTTCCTTTTGGGAACAAGGCAGGGGATGAATGATTCAGATGATACAGCCTTGTCACCTTGGGTAAATCCTTATTGCCTTAATAATAATGAGAAGCCAGGAGCCTAAGAAAGAATCTCATTAACATGGATCCAGGCTATTCAGTCAGGAAATCAGAATCATTTGAATAGTAGGATTTCCTTTTGGAAAGCCAGATGGGAAGGAGACAGGAGAACAGACATCTGGATGCCTGTGCCTGTTCTAGGAAAACTTGTCTTTTCCCTTCCTCTTGGGTTTTAATCTTCCTTATTTGTTTACAAGTAACCCCCTACGTGTGGCCAGGTGACTGGACCAGTCCCACTACCAGTGGCAGCTCCTTCCATGGTTCTGCCTGGTGGGCACGCTTGAGCGGGATAGTGGGCACGGGGGCGGGGGGGGGAGGGGAGGGTTGAGTTCCCTCTCTTCCTCTTAAGTGCTTCCGACGGGAATGATGGAGTACCAAAGTGTTTGTTTGGGAAAGTAAATAGATACAAGGCAAATAAATAAAAATGCCCAGAAGCAATTACAGAGAGGAAGTGACATTTTTATGTAAGTCACTTTTCTGATGGACCACAGGCCTGCTTTGCTGAGAGTGCCGTGGGAATGCTTCCGGGAGGGGGCCGGTCGCCAAACAACTAGAGCGTCGTGATAAGAAAATCAAACAGAAAGAGGATGGAAAGGGCACCCAGCAGTTACTCGAGGCTGGAAGTTGCTGCCTTTATTTCCTCTCTGTTTGGCTCACCCCCACCGCTGCCCCACTCCCGGAGCCAGCAGTTTGGGGAGCGGGAACCTCTCCTCCCGGTCGGCGCCGACCCCGCGCGCCCGCCGCGCCCGCCGCTCCGGAGCGCCTAGTCTCCTGGCCCAGGCCGAGCCCGCGGCGCTGCCTGCGCGCCCCCAGGTGGGTGTCGGGTCCCCGCTGCGCGCGCGGGCCAGGGCCGGCCCCTGGGCGGTGTCGCGGCGCGGCCGGGGAGGAGCGGCGGGAGGAGGGGGAGGAGGAAGCGCGCGGAGGAGGCGGGCTCAGCGCGCCGGGGGAGGGTCGCCGCCGCCGCCGCCGCCGCCGCCGCCGCCGCCGCCGCGGGGATCGTCAGGCCGGAGCCGCGCGGCCGAGCGGGCGGCAGGCGGCGGGGAGGGCTCGGCGGCGGGAGGCTCGCGGCGGCCGGGCCGGCGGGGTCCGCCCGGGCTGGCAGCGTCCCCCGAGCGGCGAGAGGAGGGAGCGGCGCAGACAAAGAGCGGCGCCTGGGCGGGCGCTGAGCAGCCGCCGCCCCGGGACCCGCGCCGCTGCCCTCCGGCCTCGGTGGGCGGCCCACGGCAAGGTAAGCGCTGCGGGCGGGCTCGGGGCGGGGGCCGCGAACTTGGGCCGCGCGGCGGAGTTGGCGCGCGCCGGGGGAGGGGCCGGGGGGCCGGTGCCCTCGGCGCTCCGCCGGTGGCCTGGGGCCCCGCCGCGGCCTGGCCCCCCGCGGCCGCGACTGCCGGGCACCTCCTGGCTCCGCACCTTCCCGTCCGCCTTCCGGGCGCCCCCCTTCACCTTCTCCGGGCCGGCGGGGGGGCGGGGGGCGGGGGCGAGGGCGGCGGGCGGACGCAGGAGGGCCTGGGCGGCGCGTTCCCGGGACCAGAGACCCCCCGGCGCGTGGGGCGGGGAGGCGGGGGGTGCGTCCGGCCTGTGGGCCGGCAGCGGCGGGCACCGAAGCGGGGGCCGGCGTGGGACCGTTCGGTGGCCGGGGTCGCCGTGGCGAGAGTCTCCGGAAAGAATAGCCCCGCTTCTCCCGGCCACGGCGCGGGGACGCGGGAGGCCGAGCGTGGCCCGGAGAACTTACTGTGTTTATGGCAACTATTTACGATCCCGCACAAAGCTTGCTGTCACATCGCATAAAGGAGGTCCTCGCCTGGGCGAGGGGCGCTTTGTGATGGGTTCCAGGCTCTGCGTCCTGTCCCAGATTTACATGACTCTCTCACAGCCACCTGAAAGAAAAGTTTCTCACATCGCTCTGCCCTCTCGGTTTATTCAGGGTGATTTAAGCACCGAGTGGTTCTGGAAGAATTCGGTGTGTGATTTTTAAGGCACTGAAGGTAACTCCCTTGTGAGCGCAGTTAGCGTGGCATTGTGTAGAGGTATCTAATTTGCAAAAACGCTTTAATTTGTAGACAATAACGATCGCTGAGGAAGGTCTGCGCAGGATCCGGGCGGAGGGGGTGTCATTGACTGATGAACCGCAGGCACCTGACTTTAACTAGCAATTGTAACAGCTTCAGGGACAAAGCAGGAACGTGTATGGTGGGCCTCTCACTTCAGACAGTTCCGGTTGGCGGTTTCCCCTTTATTTGGTTTTGTTTATTTTGCCAACAGGTTTAAGGCTATATCTGCCAAGTTTGTGTCTGCATAATGGGATGAGCAGGCCCCAGCGCTGGGCCCCAGGAACCTATGAATCTTGCAGGCCTCCTCCTTCCATTGACCCAAACAGAAACTGTACCCTAGAGGCTAGTGGGCATTGACTTAGCCCAGGACCTGCAGGTAGGAGAGGCCCTTCCTGGTTCAGGCCCAGCCCTGGCTTCTGCCTTCTGGGAAGGGATTTGGGTAGGAATGAGAGTAATTCGGGTGTGTTTCATACCATTGCGTTTGATATTGTTAGCAGCCCTGCTTTTCAAATCTTCAAATGAGTGAAAATGAAATTAACCAGGGCTACTGTAACTTAATCAAAACAGATCTAAACTTTGCTTCTGAACACCTCTTAATGCCCTTACCAGGTAGGTGCTCCTAGATAGATGGGTAAATTAACAGGATTCCAGCATGTGCGGTGTTTATAGACCTAGAAGGGGAATGGTGGTAGTGAATGCATGGAGAGAAAATGGGCTTAACTGGGAGCTGGGGCTGTTGATGCAGGTGTTTGGAACAGGGATTTCCCAAGAAATGGGTGTTAACCAGGCTGGTGAAGCAGTGACCAGCTATTTCCCAGTGACCAGGGAAAATCCTACCTTAATTATTTCTCCTGTTGAGATTGGTGAGGTGTACTTTTGATGGGAGAGAAAGGCCGGATGTTTGTGGTCTTCTGGCTGCAACTACTTGGAGGCTGACATTGAGAACTTCAAGCGGTGGGGAGCTTGTGGAGAAGATGCTTGACTCTCCTTCCTCTCCGCTAGGCCTCATCTGGGCTCGGAGCTTCTCAGCTGCTACGGAAACACATGACAGTGTTGATCACCGAACTTAGGATCAAACTGGGTGGCAAATCAATACCGGTGGAACTGACCACTCCATCACCCGCCTCTGCCCACTTGTAGAGAAACTGGCCCCTATTTATTTATGTATTTATGTATTTATTTATTTTTAAAAGATTCTATTTGTAAGTAATTCTTTACCCAATGTGGGGCTGGAACTCAGAACCCCAAGATCAGAAGTCCCCTACTCCGCCGACTCAGCCAGCCAGGCGTCCTGAAATGGGCCCTTTTTAAATGGGTGGCCTGTTTAAGGTGCATTTCTAAGAACTGTGCTCAGTTTCCAGGCTTCGAGTTTTGCTTTATTACATGCTATATGCTTAACTTCTCTCCTTCCCTGAAATCTGTGACCCTACCCTGTCATTTGCATTGGGGGATTATTGAGGTTTTCCAACCGGCAGCAGATCTTATGTACACAGTATTTGAGAAAGGCATTATCATCCATATTAAATACACCGGAAATCTTCCTTGCATGTGCACAAACTTGATAACCTTTTGAAATACCCTAAAGACTTCCTGATTGCCTGGAATAACCTGGAGTCCTTTACTTGATAACTTGCATTAGCTTAATTTGCCCTGGCTAAATGAGGCTGTGTTGCTCTCTGGGATGCACATGCTTCCAATGGCCCAGACTAACTTGCAGTGTGTGCTGGGGGCAGAGAGGGCTTGTGGACGTGGTTCTCCATCATTCAGAATGAGGCTGGCTAGCTGAGGAGCTGAAAATTGCTTGCTGGACCTGCAGGGGAGGGCAGTGGGCAATGTTTGGGAAAACTAGTAAGCTAAACTTTTTTTCACAAATGAACTGGAAACTCCCCACGACTCACCCAGAGGCTTAGGGAATTAGTTTTCCCATCCAGAGGGATAGCAAATGGTACTTCCAAATGGTTTCTCTTTCTTCAGATGAGTGATGGAAACCTTTCATGGCATGTTTTCAAAGGGCCTAAGTTAAAAAGCGCTATCATGTGTGTTGTTAAATGCTTGAGTTCAGACAACTTAGAAAGAGGTCAAGACAGCCTTTAACTGGTTATCAAAAGTATGCAGCTAAAGTAAAAATAGTTTCCTAGTTCTTTAGGCCGTTTTAGTAACACAGTTTTAAAAATTAGACTGTTTTTTCTTTTCCTGCATTTTACTTTGAACAGATCTCAAAGTATGTATTTCTGAAGGTATAATAAACATTAGCAAGTTATATTCACTCCCCCCCCACACATACACACGTCACAGTTTGTCCTATGATTTCTTGTGTTCATACCTTATACGCATGGTTCCCAATGAATACTAACTAAACACGTGAATACCGAGTTCTGAGCATGTTGAGTTATTGGGGCTCTAGGTTCCCACGGAGATGTGAGTAATGAAAGATCTCCAGGATCTTTGTACATCTGCTCAGAACCTATGACATCGTGGAAGGTTTTGTCCCCAGGATGTCCAGACAATGGGTGCATTTGGTCTGGTGGCCTCTCTATTTGCTTAGATCTTGGTCAGAAGAGTCATTTATAGTCCTGCAGCTAAACTTAAACCAAAAACCAAAACAAAACAAACCCAACAAAACAAACAAAAAGCAAAACAAGAAACAAACCCGGTTGCATAACCACCTGTAGGTTTGGCTCCGTGCATATGCTTTTCAGTGGATTGTGCGTGCCAGCCTGAACTGGCAGCTCGGGGCAAAGCCTTTGTTGCCTGGCTGGGTCACTGAGTTTGTTAGTTCCACCTTACTTCTTCCTCCCCTTTGTATTTTTCATGTTTTTAAGAGAAGAAGCTTCCAGCACATTCCAAACTTAAATATTGCAGTTTCCTCTTGGTAGTTGTGCTGGTCAGTGGCTCATGAAGATCCGAAGTGCCGTAGGCAGATAAAAGTAATCGGTGTTAATACTGACATGCTAATTAAAGGTTTACAAATGGCGTTCCACACATGCCATCCTGTTTCATATTTGAAATAACATGGTAAAATGGGATCTGGTCCTTCTTTCTCCGTGAGGAGTCTAGAGCTCAGGGACAACAGCAGGGAGGACAGAGCTTGAACTCGAGGGTGGTAAGTGCTTCCCATCGGAGCCCTGTGCCCTTAGCCCTGTGGCTAAGCAGATGGCAGGTGGGGGACCCCAGAAGGGTGCTGGGGAGCTGTTTTTGTAAGGTTATGATGTGCTAGCTCGTCCTGCTGGGAAGCGGAGTGCACAGACCTTGCGTGGATGCCTTTGTCACGTCGCAGGTGCGACCAGGATCTCCGTGTGCATTGACTCTCTGAAGGTGAGCTGTTTCGGGGAGACCATGTCAGTGAGCAGTTCGAGTGAAACTTTTATCTTCGCTTCGGTGCTGGGAGCCAGCATCACCCTAGACAGTGCCTGCAAGTGGAAGTGTGCTTGTTCTTGCTCACCGTGTGCTCTGGATACAGAAACAGAACCGCACAGGCTGGGTGCAAAACAGAAATTTGTTTCTCATCCTCTGGAAGCTGGGAAGGCCAAGATCAAAGGCCGGCTGTTTCAGTTCTTGGTGAGCCTCTCGTCCTGGCTTGTAGAAGGGCACATTCTTGCTTTGTCCTGTGTGTCCTCTCTTTTCTGCCTGGAGAGAGTCTCTGGTGGCTTTTCCTCTTACAAAGTCACCAGTCTTGTGGGATTAGGGCCCCACCCATACGGCTTCACTAAATCTTAATTACTTCCTCAAAGGCTCTGTCTCCAAATGCAATCACACTGGGGCTTAGAGCTTCAACATACTGGGAGGGGGCTGGGTCAAGTCAGTTCATACCAGTGTGTAACTCTGTGTTGGGAAACAAGACTGATCATCTTGGGAAGTCCTCTTGCTTCCTTCACCCAGATCTGGAATCTGGGTATTTGACGACACCTGCCAGGGGTGGTTACAGAGCAGAGGTAAGGAGGGGATGGCAGCTCATTCCTAGCCACACAGCCTCAGCATAGGGAAGGATCCTTGGCACCGGGCTTCCAGATGCTGGTCAGATTTTAGGTGGGATGATTAAGGGGAAAGAGCAGTGCTGACCTAATGCAGTTATGGATGCTTCCCCTCAGTGGAGGTAGGTTTTTTTGGGATCAGGATTGTGATAAAATATCAGATCTAGGGAAAGCACTGGGTTTGTATGGCCGTGAAAGCGCTTCTTGGCCCTGGGTGAAGAGAGCAAAGTGGGAGGGCAAGGCCATCCCCTCTGGGCCTCTGTTGCTGTGACCCTGCAGCCTCCGGTTGTCAGCAGGGGTCCCTTCGGTCCTGGTGCAGGCCCGAGTTTGCTCAGGTACAGCCTGAGCGCTGTATGCCCGCTTCTGGCTCAGGTCAGTTTGGGTTGTGCAGGATGATGGCAGAAGGCAGAGGGAGGTCTGTGTGGCAGACAGCTCTCCCGCTCCGGATCGGTATGTTCATCGTTTATTCACTTAGTCTGTCATTCACGTGAATTATCCAGCTTCTTACTGATCGTGCCCACCTAAAACTCTCAGTTTCACAAGCAGATGTCTGCATGTCCACTGTCTCTTGACTTGCAGGCCTTCTCAGTTAAGAGCTCCATCAGTGACTCAC
Source organism: Mustela lutreola (assembly GCF_030435805.1). Classification (NCBI taxonomy): domain Eukaryota; kingdom Metazoa; phylum Chordata; class Mammalia; order Carnivora; family Mustelidae; genus Mustela; species Mustela lutreola. The sequence continues at coordinate 59,807,403 of NC_081298.1, read as the reverse complement.
TCAGTCATCCCTGAATACCCACCTCCCCCATCCCCAGACTTAGTGATCTTCCCACCGGAAGCTCTCCTGCCTCTGAGTCCTGCTGTACTTTTGATTTCCTCTTGTGCATGGACTGTCAGAGTCCCTTTTGATCACTGTTGCGGATCCGTCCGGCTCACCGCACTGTGATTCTAGACTGGCTCTGGTCCACATCAGACCACTGTCCCAAGTCCTCTGTGTGGCATGCATGGGTCTGCACACCTGGGCTCTCTTTGTGTTTCCCCCAGCTTCTAAATTTACCCCCCCCAACCCCCGCCTCTGCCCTGTACCCTTAGCCACTATAGTCATCTGTGTCTAGACACTGAATGGCACTTTGCTAGCGGCGGTAACAAGACCAAAGTTTATAATCACCTTCGTTTCAAAGACTTGTGTCCCCTGGGCTTGATTCAGTGTTACCCTTACACTAGTGGCATCACCGCATAGCTGCAAGCCTGCACCTCCAAACCTTGCACGCCCCTGAGAGGGGAGAGAATGGGTGCAGCACGTCTTGTGTGTCTGCTTTCATGTGACCTGTTTCCCCGCAGATGCCCTTTGAAGTGATTGTCAAGAACAGTGCTGTTCTGTTGAAATCTGCTGTGGGCCACAGTTGTGAGCCATGGACATAATTTTCAATGTAGCCACATTGAAAATTTGAAGCCCAACAAATAAAACTAGTTTTTGTAATATTTATTTTTTTACCCAAGAGCTCTAAAATATTTTTATTTCTACGTGTAATTGATAGAAAGTCTTATTAGTGAGATAATGTACATCGTCTTCTTTGTGTGCGGTCTTTGCAATTGGCCGTGTTCTGCACTAATGGCCCATCATGTTCCTTCTTGCCCTGGAGTGGCCAAGAGCCCGGTGAGGCTGGTGGCCGCCATATTGCAGAGTGCAGGTGGGTCTAATTCTGATGATTCCATTTCATTTATTCTGTTCATTCCAAAGTTGAGAAAGCTAAAAAGACAGAGTGGAAACAATTTCGAATAATAGTAACGGCAATTATTATTACTCCCGAGTGGGAAAGGTGTAGTCCATGTAGTTACAGGGAATAATGTAAGATCTCATGCACTCAATTTTAGAGGCTAAAGTCAGATTCGATTACATGTAATTAAAATACTTGGTACATTTTACAAAGATTTTAAAATGTGTTTTGGATTCTAGAGGCTAAATTACCAATGTAAAGTAACTTTTGGGTATTAGGATTCAACCTAATTCTGATGGATGTGAAGTATGTGATTTATAAGTACTAAAGCGAAAATTGTATTTTCTTTAGTGATTAGTTTATCTGTGAACACATACACACAATCACACATTGTAATTACTGTTCTAAGTACTTCATACAAAGTAATAACTCAGTGAATCCTCTCAAAAATTAAGTGTTTTTTGTCCTTCTAGATCGGGGTACAGGGAAAGAGCAGGTTACCTTGCCTGAGTGTCCACAGCTAGAAAGCGGCAGGTCTGGAACTCCGACTCAGACCACCTGATTTCAGGGTCTCTGCTCTCAATCCCGAAGCTAGGCCACCCATCTTTTCATTGAGATGTATCTGAAAATATGTAAACAGTACTATAGACTTTTATTAGGTATAATATTTGAGAAACTTTGATGGAAAACCATTGATAAAGAGTGGAGCTTGGATATTGGTTCATTCTGGAACTTCTTTGATCAGCCAAGCAGTGGAGGAAAGTCTGAGCTTGGGAAGGACGGAACAAAGAGTTAGAGCCGCTCACCTGGCCATGGAAGGCTAGCTCTGCGGGGTCACAGGGAGCATGACTGAGCACCCTTGGCCTTGCTTCTCCTCTCGGCCCGTCCTTGCTGTATCCCTGAGGTCAGTGCTCCTCCGATGGGCAAACTTGCCAGTTCTGAGATGGACATCAGCATCGCTGGAGGGCTTGCCTTAAAACTCGGATGGTTGGACCCACCACAGAGGGTCTGATGCAAAGGTCTGGAGTGAGGATGCCCTCTTCTGCTGAGTTTTCAGGTGACCTGTGTTGGAATGGGCACCACACACTGAGAAGTGGCACTGAGGGATTTGCAGTAGGGCACCACTGAGTGAGGAGGTTTCCATGTTGAGTAGTAACAGCATTACTACAGTAAATTAACAGTAATTTAAGAGTGACCCACAAGCCTACCTCTAGCACTGTTGGGCAGATCTGCGCACGAAGCCCCTTCGTATGTGTCTATTTGGTGGGTCCCCACCCAATGTCATTCACTGTGGGGACTGCAGAGAGAGGACTGGGGATTCTCTTGCTCTTCCATACGTAGCTCCTGTTTCCTTGGGATGCCTTTTGGGAGGCCATTGTCAGTTGCGGCTGTGTCTTAATGAGTTTCTGTGTAGTGAAGAGAAGGGAGGGAGGGAGGGGCCTGGAGCCTGGAGCCCAACACACCAAACGCTTTGCTTTGGTGCTTTGATGATGTCTGTGTCTTGAAGAATCCCAAAATGGTTTTGAAAATCTCCTTCTCAGATCACTAGAGAGGCCAGGTCAAGTGTCAGTCTGGATTTTCGGAAGGTTTCTGTTACAGGCTTCTGATGGGGGTGTTGACATTGGTTGCCATTCCAAGCCAGACCGTCCTTAATCTAACCTTCCATTTTGGGGAGACCCTTAGAGGCTGTCAGAGCGTTGGCTAACCTTTTCCCAGAGCGGGTAGCCCTCACGTGGAACGAAGAGTCTGGTGTCTCTGTTGGGGAGGCGCCTGTGTGTCTGTACCAAGACTTGGGAACACAGTGGTTTCAGAAGGACTACACCTTGAGCAGCTCCTCTGAATTCACAGGCTTGGATTTGCAGTCAAGTTGTTTCTCCTGTGGCCAGCTCTGTATGTAGCATGTTCCAGGAGGAGTAGCGGCAAAGATTGCTTTACTTAAACAAGCATAATAATTCTCCCAGCAGTGGTGGGGGTGGCCAGCTAATAACTGTTCCAAGAAGCTGAGGTCACACTGAGATGCCTAGAAAGTAAGACAGCCACTGTCTTACCAGACAAAGCCCATCAATGTCGACATTGATTTTCCTTGGAGAATGTGCCTCAGTTTAATATCTCAAGAATTTTGGCTGAATATTTAAGGATGTCTGCAAGTCAACAAATAGTTTAATTATGTCACTCAGGAGTCGGGCTGCAGAAGAGAAGAAAGAGCAGTTGCTCTTTTCCGTTCTCGTACGTCCATTTTAAGGACAGTGACTTTAAAAGCTTGTTTCCCTATTTGCAAGTCTGTTGGTATTAGGGGGGTGGTTGGGAGAGGTCTGGATCAGTGATAAACAGCCCTTTTACTGCTCTGAGTGACAGAAGCCAGCTTGGGGATGTTAACATAAAAACTGCAAACTGCTTGAGAATTTTTAAGAGATCAAGAAATAACAAGGGATTCAGGGAGTTATTTTAGAGACAGTTTCAGGAAATTTGATACAGGCGAATAGTGAATTTTCATCAAACCACTTAAAAAAAAAAACCTATTGAAGAACAGAATCAGGCAAGACGGAAAAACAGATTTTTCTTTCCATTTTCCTGGTTCTCCACTCCATGTTTCACCTTTGCACGTGACTTACTTAATGTACACCACCATCCCGACCATTTATCTTCAAGTCTGTTTTCCATCTGTCTCCAGTACCTGCTCTTGGATGGTTTTTTCCTTTATGTGCTTCTGGTATAGCCTTCCTGGGCCATCCCTAGCTTGTAGTTCGAAGCTGTCCCTGCTACCCCTTTATTAAGCCATCTGTCCTGCTTTAGTGCCTTCCCCTACTTTTCTTAGTTGGTCTGTTTTATATGGTTCAGAAGATAAGACCCAGTGGTGACTGTAAACACACTTTGCCATTATCCTCTAAAAAAGAGAAAGGGGAGTGGGGATCACACACACTGGGCTGTCGTAATTTCCACTTTGGAGCTCACTTGATGTGTCACAGAGGAAGCCTCCAGTGTTGACTGCATCGCTGCTTAAACTTGGCTGTGCCCTGCGCTCAGCTCTGGTCAGGAAAGCAGATTCCACCTGCCAAAAGAGAGAGGCAGATCCTCTTTTCCTCTGTGTGTCAGGCTGGTGGGGGTTACATGTTGGAGGAAGAAGGTAAGTCTTCAACGCCATGCACATTAGTATGTGTAAATTCCCATCCATTTTTGGATCTTACTGGCTATTAGGTATGGATTAAGAAATGAAAGCCTTTCCCTTTTACAAATACAGAAATCCCTTTTTTTTAAATTGTTAGTATTTTAAAAAACTTCATTGAGATTTGAACCTCCAGTCCCATATATAGATGAGTGGTTCTCAACTGGGGGTGATTGTGCCTGTGTAGACATTTTGCAGTGTCTGGAGACATTTTGAGTTATCTTGACTGGGCAGTGCTCCTAGTGTCTTAAGTGGCCAGAGGCCAATCGTCCTACAACCAACAGGACAGCTCCCATCACTGAAAATGAACCCGGCCAGAATTTTGGTATTTAAGCAACCTTGATGTCAGTGAATGCTTCTCTACTTTAACCCTTAAATTAATGGCACTTGTATTTTTTACACAGTTGCCCATATGGCGATCATTTTTTTTTTCACCCATTTTTATAATCATGAAAATTATCTATTTAGAGAGTTAGACACTATTTATACATCTTAACAGTTATATAAAGGAGAAACCTACTTGACTATAAGGGACTTAACCACAGTTTATCTGTAACACCATTTGTGGTAAAATATGGCTTTTTCAAATTTTCTGCTTCTACATATTTGGACCATATAAGTATATAATGTTGATTTGTTGGAAACATCTTGAAATCTGGCTGAACTGTGATAAAAACATGCTCCCCTTAGAATGTCCACTTACAAGGAAGTAATGGGGTCCCTTCTCAATTGCATTTATTTATTTGAGGAAGAGAGAGAAAGCAAGTGAGCAAGTGGAGGGGTGGTGGTGGTGGGAAGGGAAGGGGCAGAGGGAGAGAATCTCAAGCAGACTCCCTGCTGAGCACAGAGCCCAAGGGTGGGCTTGATCTCAGGATCCTGAGATCATGACGTGAGCCGAAACTAAGAGTCGGCTGCTTAACTAACTGAGCCACCCAGGTGGCCCCCGCAATTGCTCTTACTAAGTAATCAGTTTTCAGAGGTTGGTCCATTCAAAATCTTTTTACGTAGCTGAGAATCCTTTCAACTGGTGACTGTCCATAGGAAAAAGGTTTTTGTTGTTATTACTAAACTTCGTAAGATTCTAGGTTCAACCTGATAATCTTTGAGTGGGTCACATCTGTTAGCTTTCAAGTGTTTCACTCCTGCCTTTGTATAGCTCTGAAAAAATAAACACTTCAGGGGAGAGCGAGTAAAAATACCACAAATTAGACCTTATCCAGGGAAACGGAAAGAGAAAATTATAATTTGGCTGTTAGTCTCTGTCTGGGTTAGTGGCAGAGCTGCCTATTAGCCAGCCCGGAATATGACGTTGATGTCCACACTTTTTTTTTTTTAAAGACTTAAACTCCCACTTGACCAAGTCCGATAAGCCCAGGAATTAAGAGGGCTCTCAATTAGAAATTTCCTTGGCTTTATCTAGATCTATTTTGTATAAATCACTTCCTGTTGTACTGCTCTTCCTTTCTACTTTTACTTTGTTGCTTCTTATCTTCTTTCTTCCTGTGCAGTTATGGGGATAAACAAAAAATCAGCACTTTGTGAGTTTTTGAATTTCTGTTGGTGAAGATCGTTGAGAGCATGATCAGTCTTTTCTTTTCCAAAATGCTCCCATCCTCCGTGGACTGAGAAGGGCCTCTGAAAAGTTGATAGTAACTCTTTGGACAGACTCAAGCATTCTAGGTATGAGGTCTAAAACAGTGTAACATATCTCATTGTTCTTTGCCCAGGCTGGGTATCATTGGATTCTTCTAGCCTGGGTGGAGGGAGGCAAATGTTGTCATAAGCTCTTGTGTAAATGAGGAGAGCGCAGGTCACGGGACAGTGGCTGGCCACCAGGGGTCTTGTTGTGAGTGGCCCAGAGGAGCCTGGTAAGGCTCACACTCTCAGCAGTGCATTGGGTCTGGGGTGTGTGTGAGCTGCTGGAATCCAGAGCTGGGGATCCCAGCTGTCCTTCAGGCTTTGTGTGCACGTCTCCTCCCTGAAAATAAAAGGTTGGCCTTCCGGTAGTGACTTCTTGACTTTTAATTATAATAGGAGCTGGAATAACACAGTGTGGTCCTGAACTTCATTAACAGCTGGTCAAGATTTGAACTGCAAAAACACAGCTTCCTCTGAGGAGTGGAGGTGTAGACTCCTCTCCGCCTACTGCTTATTTGGCTCAGGTCGTGCAGCAAACCCGTAACCTCCCAACCTCTGTTTTGTCTTCTGTGAAACAGGGCCATAGGACTCCTGTTTTTGAGAATCTTGTATGGGCCCACTGTTCCCTGTTGAAAAATTTGAACCGCACCGTGCCTTTTCAGAGATGTTTCTCCCCAGGAAGGGGGCCCAGCTGAGTTCCATGGTCAGTTTTGTTGCTCTTCCTTTTTGGTGAATGGCGTTTGAGGATGGCAAAGGCATATGCGCAAGCGTAGAAAAGGCTGCGTTATTCATGCTCATCTGACCCACAGACTGGACCGCCTTCCCCATTTTGTCCAGCTGCATGGTCGCGCAGCTCGTGCTTTGGAGTGCCAGCTATGGGAGAGGCACTGTGCCGGGGGCTTGGGACCCAAAAACTGGCCATCTGGGATCTTAGAAGCTGATGCAAGCTGGGCTCACTGGTTCCCACTTAGCTCGCAGCCCAGCTTACTCGCCTATGAAGTGACTGTTCCCTCTGTGTGGGATCTTGTAGTGGGTACAAGGAGGCATGCGGGGGAGTCCCCAAGGCCAGGTAGACCTCCCTGCAGTTCCAGGGAAGGATAGTGTTTTCTTTGAGATTTGCAAGAACTTCTTCGCTCTGCACGCGGCCCCAGAGACCTTGCCATGGTCCCACTTGCCAATTGTCAACCTCTGTCACCGCTGCCACTGGGCTGGTACGCTGTTCCCGCTTCCCAGGAAGGGCACTGTTCTTGCAGGGCCTGGCGGAGGCTCGGGCTGCCCCTTTGCTTAGGATGAACACTTGATTTGGGGGGGTCAGCTAGTCCCTAATTTTCAGAGAATGTGAACTCTACTTATATGTTGTTTATTTGCCCGAGACTTTAGATCTTAAAAACCGGTAAGGCCAGGCGCCTGGGTGGCTCTGTCATTAAGCCTCTGCCTACAGCTCAGGTCATGATCCAAGGATCCTGGAATCGAGCCCCGCATTGAGCTCCCTGCTCAGTGGGGAGCTCCCTACTTCTCCCTCTCCCACTCCCCCTACTTGTGTTTCCTCTTTCACTGTGTCTCTCTGTCAAATAAGTAAGTAAAATCTTTAAAGAACAAACAAAACTAAACAAAAAACTGGTAAGGCTACTTTTTGGTGCTTTTAAGGAAAGGCTGGCATGGGGTATTACACTAATACTTCCTGACTCATTTTTTTAAATTGGTAATGGCATAAATGCATTGTGCCATTACATTTTAATCCAGAAAAGATTTATTTAGTCAGATTATTACTTCACTTGGGTTAGTAATGAGTATTATAAACCACTCCTGTCCAGACATTTCCCAGTCTTATTTTGTATCCTGCTGATAGTCTGGTTTGAAGTGTGTCTCCTTTGAAACTTAAGTTCTTTCTTACTTCATTATAGATGTTCTTTTTGTATATTTTAAATGCAGAGTTTCAGATTGTTGACTTCTGCTTTATCTGGTACCCAAATCATTGTGCCATTTGACAGCGTGTTGATATGAAACTAATTTCTAAAGGTGGGCCAATTTCGTGTTTCTGTTCTCACTCTGGTTAGTGTCTAGAAATAGCTTAATGGTGGCATGCCCAATAATTAAAATCATAATTAGTGATTTGTCTTCCATTTCATACAGAACCAGCTTACATTTCACTTTTGATGATGTGGATTAGTGTAAAGTAGTTTTTGTGATATTCTGTAATTAATTTGTGATACACTGTAATTAATGCTTAGTGCTCAAATTAACTTAATTTGAGAATAATGAGAACGTAACTTGAGATATGAGTATTGTGATGCACTTTTAAAGATTGGTTGGAATACATCGATTCCTGGCTCTTGGAGGCCTGAGTAGGAGAGAATTTAATGTATGTTCAATTAGTTTGTTCTGGATCTCATTCAAGGGAGGCAGTTTTTTGTTGTTGTTTACAAACTCATGTAGTCTCTTACCTTACATATTCAAGTACATATAGCATGCTATTTGAAGAACGGCATAAAAATTGTACTGAGTTCCAGCCATGTAATAACCTTATTTTATTGTGTTAAGCTAATTCGGTACATTTATCTCCTTTTGTTCGTTCTAGTTTTTACCCACTTGTCCAAAGTACAGTTTGTAATTCTTGAAAGTCGTTCATGTTATGCTTTGCATATATGTATTTATGTATAGTACATATATATTTTTAAATAAACCTTTAACTTTGGAATAGTTTTAATAATTTTTTTAAAGTTTTAAAAAATTTAAGTAAGCCTTATACGCAACATGGGGCTCGAACTCACAGCCTCAATATTAAGAAACACATGCTCTTCCAACTGAGCCAGCCAGATCGCCCTAATTTTAGAATAGTTTTAGATTTACAAAAAAATTCCAAAGATGGTATTGGTACCTTATTGCTAATTAAAGTCTGTACTTGATTTGGATTTTCTTGACTCTTACCTAATGTCTTTTTTCTGGATCCCACCCAGAATTCCACATGACACTAGTCGTCATGTCTCTTGAGGTTCCTCTTGGCTGTGACAGTTTCTCAGGCTCTCCTTGATTTGATGACCTGTATGCTTTTGAGAAATACCAGTCAGGTGTCCTTTGGAACGTTCCTCAGCTGGGATTGGTCTGATGTTTTTCTTATGATTAGACTGGAGTTACAGGTTTTTGGGAGGGAGAGCATGAGGTCAAATGCCATTTTCTGTGCCTTGTCTCAGTGGTATACATACTGTCAATGTGACTCGTCACTGTTGCTCTTGACCTTGATCACCTGGCTGAGTGTTTGCAGGCTTCCCCACTGTAAAGTTAACTGGTTTTTCCTCGTCCATATAGCAAGTTTGGGGAGGAAGTCACTTAACACAGGGAGTTATATTCTGCGTCCTTGAGGAGGGGCATGTTATGTCTGGGAGTGATTTGAAATTCTGCATGGGAGATTTATGTATTCTCTCTGAGGGAGGAGGGTTTTCAGTGGTCACAGTGTAGCACTGCCCTTGGTGCTGTTCCAGAGGAGGGAAGACTGGAGCCGCCTTGCTTCTAGAATGTGGTCCTGGGGTATGTATTAGGCACACAGATTCCTGGGGCCAGCTTTGGCCCTACTGCCTGAGTCTTTTGGGAAGCACTGGTTTGGGATTCTTCCTGTCGAACCAGTGGCCCAGGTGGTTCTGGTGCTCTATATTATCATTTGAACCCTCTCTCCTGCCAGTAGCATCTAGTCCTGTGGCTTTTGTGTGAAGGGCCTCTGGTCTGATCACCCCCACGGTTTTAAACCCTTCTGGATAGCGTAAGTGCTTCCCTGTGTAAGCACAGGGTCATTCTTGCCTCCGCGTGATGCCCTCGGAGCTCCACAGTGGGCAAGGAAAGCAGTTATAACCACGGACCCTGTGGGTAGGGCAGGTCTGGGCCGCAGGAGAGCAGGCCTCAAATGCTCAGGCCTGTCCAAAAATGCTGTTGTCGTGTGTGTGCCCATGAGAGCACGCGAGGGACTATTTGAAGGTGGGGGTGGCCTGTGGACGCTATCCAAATTTGGGCAAATAATAATGGCCGGCAGATGTCCATGGTCTCCTTGGGTGCCCAGTGCCTTTGGCTGTGCAATGGTTGTGTGTCTCTGCGGTGATCCCTGATTGCAGGGGAAGGTGGTGGCCCCAACTGGCTTCTTCTGTTGGAGGAGGAGTTTATTTAGTGTGGAGGGAGGTCCTGCAGTGGGCTCAGCCCATGCTGTAGACACAGGACCAGAGTCTGCTGCTGTGGCCCTGCCCACCTGCCCAGGTACTACAATAGAGCTCCAGGTGTGTATATGAGCAGAGGTCCAAGCCCAGGTGGGATTTGGCTCAGAAGCTGGCTTGGGGTCGGAGAGGGCCTTGGGAGGGCCCTTTTTACTCTAGCCACTGACCAGAGGTTCTAGAGAATCTTTCTCCAGAGCGAGAAGAGTGGTTGACTTTTCTTTTTGGTGCAGAAAGGGTCAGAGTCAAGGTCAGGAGCCCATTTGCTTTCCTTTTTATACCTCCTCTCCCCATACAGCAGTGGTCGGATTTGAGGGTTGGGGATGGAAGGCTTGCATACTCTTCCACTTCCCAGAGCAACATGGAGCAGAGAGATTCAACTGTACTCATTCACACAAATACAGTTTGTATTAGTGCATTTGTTTATTAACATTATGGGACACGAGCATTTGCAGTGGCCTCTTTGAACATGATTTCCTTTGAAATCCACGCCTCTGTGTTCAGTGTATAATTTACACTTTTGACCTGCAGATTTCTTATTTTTAAGAAATTTCTTAAAAAGAAAGATTTTTAAGAAATCTGGTCTTTTTTTCTAAATTTTTGTTTTGATCCAATTTTGGGGAGGTTTTGTGTAGAAGAATCACTCGAAATGAAAACCAAAGACTCAAGTTTTGTTGGAAAACATTTAAGGGCACTATTTCTACTCAGTTGGCTGGTCTTGGGTTTTCTTTAAAATACACGAGCTTTTTGAGAGCATAGTTTCCATAGAGTGGTGCTGAACGGAGTGATCGCTGAAGCTTTCTTCCAGCTCTCAAGCTGGCAGAGGCCTTACTCTAGGAAGTGGGTCGCACCTAGTAGAGCATCAGACTGGGGGCTGGGTCCCCAGCCCTGGGCTGTGCCCCCACATCAGTAGGCCTTGCTGTTATTCACATCAACAAAAGAGCCCTCTGCTTCGAAATGTCCCTCCTGCAGTCCCTTGCCCCAAGTCTGGACTCCAGGGATTTGCTGAATTCGATGGCCCAGGTTCATGGCATCATGTGAAATTCCAAGTGACTCCCCAGAGTGGAAATCCTGAACCCAGGGGGACTGTTTGTGAGTCAATGGACTTGGGTGGTGGTGGGGGTGGTCCAAGCACACCAGGTGGGAAAAACTTACATTTTTATTTTCACTAGTTGTTAACTGAAATTAAGTATTTCCCCCCATTGTGAATGCAGATCACACAATCCTTGACATTCACAGTCCTCCCAGAAATGACTGGGATTCTCATAACTGCATCATGGTGGTTGCTGATATGTTGAAACTTGAGCTACTCTTATCGTTCCTTTGAAATTATGGTGGTTATTAGATCTGCCGAGACGCCCTTTGTTCAGTGAGTTAATAAAGGAGCACATATATTACGATATCTCAAATGTGTTTTTTAAATAATATTTTAATAACTGTGCTTTAATCCAACTGCATAAAATGAAAACCATTTGGAAGCCTCGTGAGAAGGAGTCCTGCAGCCTCACCAGCCTGACTTGAGGGTGGGCGGGCATGCACAGGAGGGCAACACCTCTCAGGGACCCGTTGCTCTTCTGTCTGAGGGGACAGACAGCTTCTGGGCTCTAGCCCTTGGGCTGGAGATGGTCTGCACAGGCCTTGCAGAAAAGTGATTTAATTTGTTGCCTGGCAGAACTCTTCTCAGTCCTCAGTGATGGCAGAACATCTCCCAAGTGGGAGGAGGAGGGGAAATCGTTTCTGTAAAAAACCAAACCAAAACAAAAAACTAAAAAGAATTTTACTTAAATTAGATAAAAAGCCTAAATCATTTTTTTTTGTGAATTTAATCATTTAAATTGTCAAGGTAGGAAAATATATATTCAGTTCACTAGCTAAAAGAAAATGAATATAAATATTGTTCTTGGAGTTTTGATCATTTAATAGAGCGATGGGTCGTCATGGATTTGGTACCTGGGGGTTTAGAGTAACAACCAGCATCAGGAAAATGTTGATGACTAAAAAAATCTGTTGTATAAAAGAGCTGGACTTTTTTTTTTTTTTAAGATTTTATTTTTATTTATTTATTTGACAGAGATTTATTTGACAGAGAGAGAGAGAGAGATCACAGGTAGGCAAAGAGGAAGGCAGAGAGAGAGCATGAGAAGCAGGCTCCCTGCTGAGCAGAGAGCCCGATGTGGGGCTCGATCCCAGGACCCTGAGACCATGACCTGAGCTGAAGGCAGAGGCTTTAACCCACTGAGCCACCCAGGCGCCCCAAGAGCTGGACTTTTTGATTCGCAGTGGTGGTGTGGCAAAATTCTGACCATGTTTTGCAGAAATGTGCTATAAAAAATAGTTTGGAGGAAGAACTGGTGCATTCCTCACTTGCCCTCTGCTTCTCTGTACGTAGGATTATAAACACTAGCTGCTGGGAATTCCCATAAAGTGATGGAGCGTGTGGAGGAACATTCCTGAAGTATTAATGTGACAGTTGCTACTGTTTACTGAACGCTTTATATTTCATACAGTGTCCTGTTTGATCGTCACCGTCGCCTTCCAAGCTGCCCTTCTGCCTGCATAACAGTTGTGGCAGGCCCTTTAGAAAAGCTACGTGACTTATCCGAGTGTCAGTCCTGACAGCCGCTCTGTTTTCGTGGAGGCATGTTCTGTTTGCACACGTGCACGGAGACCTTTAAGTCCCCGGCTGTGTGCCTGCAGCATGCAGGTGGAGGGCCCTGCGGGCAGGCTGTCATTCGCATTCCTGATCATCTTGGCGCTGGGACTTGAGCACCCCTCCTCCCCTGCCCGGTCCTGCATCCCCGAGGACACCTGTGTCCCGCATACTTGGAAGGGCAATAATCAAGCTGCCTCTGGACCCTGAGGCCCCACCCATCTGGTTGGGAAAGCCTGGTGGGAAGCCCACTGAAGCTCGTCTCTTCCTGGGCTTTTCCCAGGTGGGGTTTGCACTCTGCCAGGTCTGGAAGGAGGTGAGCTGAGCACTCACATGCCATGGAGACTTAGCTTTCCTCAGACATCTCCTTTCTGGCACTGTTGTTTTTTCTTTTAATTTTTCTTCTTCTAATTCTTCTTCTTTTTTTTTTTTGTTTCTGCTTTTTATTTTTTGGTGGAGTTTCCTTTCATGCTAAAGACAACATACTAACTCTTAAAGATGGTATTTGAGGACAAAGATGCCTCCTGCATTCTTAACCCAAGAAAGAAACTTAAGTGTTTGTAACTTGTCCTTGTATTTATAAACCTCTGTATAATTTTATGTTCATCTTAATGTGAACATTTCCCCCCTTTGTTAGTAATCTTTGTACCGTTTCCTTGTTGAGTGGTGCCCCAACGAGGTGACAGAGCCATTAGAGAGAGAGCCTACAGACTTGGTCACTTGGTTTCTTCTACCAAATTGTTTCCAGGGAATCCATTCCTCAGAGAGGGGCTGCAGGGTTCAGTAGTGGGGCGTGCTCCTGGTTCTTGAGCTTTGTTGCCACGATGCCCTTCTGAAGGCTTGCACCAGTGGTGTGGAAGCTTCAGTGTCACCAAAACTACACGACTTTGGAAAGAGTGTCAGTGGCCCCTTCGTAAAGGCATTTTGAGTTCGTGTTGTCTAGAGGACCTCATCTCCGAGTGATCCCCAAACAGCATTACTGCTTTTAAAAACAAATGGACTAGAATTTGTTCACACAGTAGGACAAACTTGATGTATTTCTTTCTCCCTTTCTTATTTCATTTAGATGTTCTTTTTTTCTAGGGATGTTTTCCCCTTTGTCTTTGTCCACCAGGCACCGTTCAGGGTGATCTCTGCGGGAGAAAGCAGGGAGCAGGGGGTCTCTAGGTGAGCAGCCTGGCCAACCTCAGTTTAATCCCCAAACCTTTGCTTTCCTTGGCCTTCCTTCCCCCTGATAGGCATGCAGGGATTTTCCCCACGATTGATTTATTTTTTTTTTAGAGTAGGCTCCACACCCATTGTGGAGCCCAAGGTGGGGGCCTGAACTCACCACCCTGAGATCAAGACCTGAGCTGAGATCAAGGGTCAGACGCTTAACCCACTGAGTCTCACCCAGGCGTCCCACAGAACTGTGTCCATCTGTAGTGAGTACTGATTTATGAGATACTATTTTTAAAAGTTTTCAAATTTGCAGAATAACTGACCTGAGCTGCTTTCTTCCATTTTGCTGCCGCCTGTAAAGAGTTGGTCAAAACTGGGAGTCAGAGTAGGGCTGAGGTTGGTCTCAAAGAGAGCCCTGACATGGTCAAGTATGACTCCTCCCACATCTGGGCATATTTGCCCAGGTGGGAAACAGCTGCATGTGTGAAGTTAGCCAGGTCAGGTACACACACACACACACACACACACACACGTATGTGCCAGGATCATGGTGTTTAACCCTTTCTCTCAGAAACAGGACTGACTTTGACCTGGTCGCCTAGGCCCTCCCTGTGTTTCCTCTTATGTCCTCCACTCTGTATTCCCTTGAGTGATAGTTTTTGATTTTATTTTTGCCGCATACATCATATACATTGAATCAAATCTAATGTGCTGTTAACTTGATACACCTCAATGGCCTACTTGTGGTATCAAAGAAAATCCTAGAGGCCAAACAGTAAGGTAACTTAAAGAATTTGACTTTCCCGGGTCAGCTTGTTACGACAGTGACCTAATTAGTATTTTGTGAAAGGGATCCTTTACAATGTTAGATTTTGGTGCTTTGATAGTTAGAATCATTTAGGAACAGCTGCTTCTCTTCCTGGTGGTGTTAAAAAACAAAATGCAACTGAGTCAATTTTTTGAAGGTCGAACTGGCTTCCTTCAGTGACTTGTGAACCAGGAAGCATCTCATCCTGCAGACAGAAAGGCGCTCCAAGGAACTGTACAAAAAGCAAGACTTGTATAGGCAGAAGAGAAAAGGAACAATGAAGTTATAGTAGACAGAAAAGCAGATCGGTCCTGACAAGGTCACTTTCCTTTAGGGGTTGGCAGGGGTCTATCAGGCAAATTACCTAATTAGTGCTAATGAGGCCATTCTTCATTGACTGGCCTAAGATTCCATTTCTGGGAGCATGGAAACTGTGAAGTTTGGTGACATGGGCCCTGCTTTTTGTTTTTGGTTTCTTTTTTTTTTATTATTTTTAACAATTTCCCTCTTTTGGTGAGACTCTATCCTGAGAGAGGTGATCAAAATTTAAGGCATTAGCACTACTCACAGCCACCACTTGAATGAAGTGAGCTTTGCAGGTTCTCTGTGGATATTCACAGGTGATGGAGTTTTTTTGCTGACTGTCTGTGTGGTGTTCACAAGTCATGACTTTGGGTTCACATTCTTTTAGTCAGTCACTCTCTTCATTCCTTTCTTTCTTTTTTTTTTAAATGGTTTTGACATTTCTTTTCTTTCTTTCTTTTTTTTTTTTTTAAAGATTTTATTTATTTGACAGAGATCACAAGTAGGCAGAGAAGCAGGCTGAAAGAGAGAGAGGAAGAAGCAGGCTCCCTGCTGAGCAGAAAGCCTGATGTGGGACTCAATCCCAGGACCCTGGGATCATGACCTGAGCCGAAGGCAGAGGCTTAACCCACTGAGCCACCCAGGCGTCCCTCTTCATTCCTTTCTGATGTTCCATTCTTAATGAGATCATTGGCTTGGTGGTTAGTGGCTGTGCATACAAACACCCACTTAAAGCTTGTGAGAGAGTACAGTGGACCAGGAAGATTATGAGGATTATTTTAAATGATTTACCTACTAGAGAGAGAGAGAACAAAGAGTGTGAGCATGCATGGGGGTGAAGGGAAAGGACAGAGGGAGAGAGAGGATACCAAGCAGACTTCCTAGTAAGAATGGAGCCGGACACGGGCCTTGATCCTAGGACCCTGAGATCACGACCCAAGCCGAAAACAAGAGTTGGTGCTTAAGTCAGCTGTGCCCAGGGTCCCCGTCATTATTTTAAGCAGGATAATTCCCGGTGCCTGGAGTACCTCAGAGCCATGGTCCCCAAGACTCACTGTAGTCAAGATCAAATTCCACTGAAGGGGTCACTCTCCAAAGCCAGCTTGGTCTAGTGATCTTGTGTAGCTGAGCTCGGCTTCCCCAGAAGTGTCCATCAGGGCAGCAAGTGGCATGGATGACGGCACAGACTAAAACAGTAATCAAGAACTATCCTGTTAACCAAGACCAACTTGGGCCAGAGAGGCCAGGAAGTTTTGTTGGCAGTATGGCTGTTAACGGCGGATTCTGCAGCACCTTCAGGAGTTAAAAGGCGAGGTTCTGGTAATAGCCTCTCTTGCACCTGTGGCCAGGGAAGCAGTGATCTATCAAAGGAAGCTCTCCTGGAGTTATGGATACCTCCACCTCTGGCTAATTCCTGCTTGAGTTTGAGGCTCAGGTCTGGGAAGGTGACAGCCTTGGAGACCAGTAAAATTGAAGGGTCTGTGGGCCACAAGGCAGTTTTATTCTGCTTACCCTTGCCTTGTGTCCCTTTCTTGGTACAAGACTTGGACACAAGGTTTTCTGGCTTTGGGGCTGTTAAACTGAGGCAGGGAAATAGAAATCCTGGGTTAGGGAGCCTCACTTGATAGAGAGGGGGGCTTAGTTCTAGAGAAACTGAGGCTTTCGTCAATTGGGGGAAGGTGTGTGAAGGAAGGACAGACCTACAGGATCATCCGCATCATGGCCAGGCCACCAGCAGTTTGGAGACTGGATTATCCCTGCTTGCAGTGGCCCGAGCGTATGAACAATCTTTCAGGCCAGAGCAGAGCAGAGTACGGGCAAATGAATCATAAAGGCCTTTGGGTTCTAAGAATTAGGGAAAGGTTGGTCAGAGAGGGAAGAGGAATGGAGAGAAACACTCTTGATCTGCTTTCTTGGGTGGAAGCAGTCTACCTTGATGTTGGCTGCTTCTCTTCTGAGCCAGTTTGATCTTGAGCTCTCCAGCATTTGCACGGGACCAGCTGTCAGGTGTGGAGCCTTCTTCAGCTGTGAGATAGCACCAGAGTTTCAACACCTTGTAATTTGGTGTCAGTGATCAGGAGTTCCTGCTAGCATCCCTTTCAGGAGTCTCACTTCTGCAAATGCATCAGAGTAAGACAGTAGTGGTCTGTAAATGTCAAAAGACTTAAGGATGCTCATTGTTAGGATTTTTTATAACGTAAGTGGTAAAAATATTTGGTCATTTGTGCAATATACAACATTTTAAGATAATAATTGCAATTATGACTGATAACATTATAGTGGGACATAACGGATTTCTAGGAATTTCATTCATTTTCTAGAACACTTATATCCCGAACCTGCGTCCATACAAGTATAAGATAAGGAGTTTTAGCATCTTTCATTTGAGAGTGCATCCCACCTAACTTAACAGCAAATAAACCTAATTAGTTTAATATTTTACCCAGGTGAGAGACAAATCCTTTGAGATTTTCCAGGGACCCTCTGGGAAATCTCAGAGTTACTTGAAGGTGCAAAAAACCCCCATTTAGAATTTGATTTTAGGAAGTTGTCAAAATGTCAAGCGGTTTAAAAGTCTGACTAAATGGGTCACAGATCATTATAAAATAATCCTCCATTATCTTTTTAACCAAAATGACACAGAAAATGGTGTTAAAGGCAAACACAGAAGGTTACAACGCTGTGAACAAAAGTTAGCTCTTTTAGTATTGAGAAGATTGGGTTTTCTTAAATCACCCAAGAGCTAATGAAGAGTGTGATGCACCAGAAGTTGCTTTGGTTAAGACACAAAATCTTTGCTGCCTAGGAGATTGCTTAAAAGATAAGGAAACTTTCATAGTCTCTGATCTAAAGCATTCCAAAGGTCCAAGAGAATACTGCCCTTTTTTTCCAGGGAGAAAATCAAATTCTAATTTTGTACCAGTGTCGTCTTGCTATTAAAACTCATTAGAAAAGCAAATCCATTTCAATCTTAGCCTGCTTGACCACATGTAAAATTCCCTCTGCGAGATTCGAGATCCCCAAACCTGCAAGTGTTTTTATATCCATTCAGATCACGTCTCATCTGTATGTTTTTCCTCATTCTGGAACAACTAGTCATTTTCCTCTCCTTGTCTACTCTTAATACTCTTGTTTTCCTTCACCCTTGTTTTTTTGAAGCAGTTTCAGGTACTTCTGTTGACTAGAATTCTTAACCCACAGAATCCTTATTTCCTAGTGAAAACTAAGAAGCAAGCAATCGTGGACTGTCTCTTACACTAGCATTCTGGGGATCAGCAAACTCATAAATACATTTCATATCTTGAAGAAGTATATTCTTTCTCCTAGTAAATTTCTCAGTGTTGCATGAAACATGTTTACTAATATACCTGCATACTTAAGTTTCTCTATAATAAACCAAAAGTAGATAAACTGGTGTTCAATAATTAATCAATCAATAGTAATTAATGTTCATTATTTTATCTTATTTGAAAATGATCTAGATTTTCAATGACTATACATCATTTAACTTAACATAACAAAACTCCAGAGTTTCAAGTTACCAAAACCATTTGGAGAAACTATTTAAGTGGACCCATCATAAAACATAATCATGGCTAAAAGTTCACCTAAAACTTTTATCCTACTTACATCTATCTAAATCACTAATTTTTAATACATTGAGATTACTCATGAAAATTTTGTAGACATTAAACAAAGTTCTTATACTAAGATATTTTTCTCGCTGACAAACTTTGTAACAGAGATGAAGTTAATCTATTTGAGTAGAAAATGCAGGCAGAATAAAAGTATTATATTTAATGCTGGTAGCTCTAAATACATTCCTGTTTTAATTAAACAACTAAACCAACAAACTTGCTTTTTTTCTTTTTTAAACCAAAGACTATCCTTATCCTAGATCAGGCAAATCTGAAGAATATTTGAGTTAGTTTTTATATTTCTGAGAGTCTAGAAATATTTAATTAAATACTTATTTTCCTTTATACGAATTAAATAGACCTTTAAAAAAAATTTTTTTTAGCAATACCATCCAGAAGTAGAAAAATATCTACAGCATACATATTAGACATACATAAACATACATACAGACACAAACACAGACCTTAGAGCTGTTGTTTTGAAATTATAACCATACTGGGTGGCTTAGTTGGTGAAGCTTCTGCCTTCAGCTCAGGTCATGATCTCAGGGTCCTGGGATCAAGTCCTGCATTGGGCTCCCCACTCAGTGGGGAGTCTGCATCTCCCCCTCTCTCTGCCTGCAGCTCCCCCTGCTTGTGCTTGCTTTCTCTGTCAAATAAATAAATAAAATCTTTTTAAAAAACTAAAAAAATAAAATTTTAACTGTAAAATGGGTACAATAATGCAAAACTCACTAGTTTCTTAAAGAACAGTTGGATCCAAATTGTGTTTCTAGAAGATAGGATAAGTTAAGGTTAACCATTCTGATGGTTTAAACTTTTTACCAATATTTGTGGAGAAGACTTTCAAGATTTTTCATTTGCCTCCTTTCCAGATATCCCACCCCAACTCCCCCCCCACGCCCCATAGGAAGTACCCCATTTCCTGGAGAGACCAGGTAGAACATTTACATCTCAAAAGCACCGGGAGAGAATGCAAGTTCCTTCCTCTTGAATTTGTTTCCTAAATCTTCTATTTTATGTTGCCTGTGAGCCTTTTAAAAGATGAATGGGTGAGATTTGGGGATTGGTTAGAAGGTTAAGTGCTTTGAATTGCTTCCAGAACTGCATTTCCCTTCTTGCAAGGACTCACTTTGTAAGACAAAGGTAGCTGTTTTTAATTCCTCAAAAAATTGAGTTATGACCTAAAATGATTTGGAAAGGGCTGACCCTCCCATCCAAATACCTTGTCTTCATTTTGTGTCTTTATATTAAGATGGAAATCAAAACATTCCTGTGTGCTGGATGTAGAGCTTTGTCTTGGGAATGTTTTCCTTTCCCTCTGGGTATCTTTACCTGAGGAGAGGGGGCCTAAAAATAGTTACCATTAAGTTCTGAATATCAGCTTCCAATTTGGCCAACTGACCACATTGCAACGTAGAAGATCCTTTCAAATATGTCCAGGTTTCAGCTTGAAAAAAACAGTAAACATTCCTGGAGGTACTGAACTATCCCTCCCCACCCTTGGATGCACAAGGCATTCCCAGGGAGGGTGCAAAGGATACTACTGTTACCCCCCCCCCCCCCCCCATAGCAATAGGAAAAAGACTCAGACAATTCTCAGGACACAAAATGCGATGTACAAGAAGGCTCACAGGTCATCTTTCGCCGACTTCTGCCAGTTTTCTCAACAGTCCCATCTAGAGGCTCCAGAGTAGGGTTTAAAGTACAGAGTGTTATGGGAGGGCGCCTGGGTGGCTCAGTGGGTTAAAGCCTCTGCCTTGGGCTCAGGTCATGATCCCAGGGTCCTGGGATTGAGCCCCGAATCGAATCGGGCTCTCTGCTCAGTGGGGAGTCTGCTTCCTCCTCTCTGTCTGCCTGCCTGTCTGCCTGCTTGTGATTTCTCTCTGTCAAATAAATAAATAAAGTAGAGAGTGTTGCTCCAGTATCTGCCAGAATTTGGCAAGGATTTCCACTGAATTTCTGTTTTAGTGTCCCCTTGGCTGTTCAAGGGAACAACTGATAGGCGTTTATAGAAAATCCCCCAGATAACCCAAGGAGGGGCCCATACTAAGGATCTGCAAGGCAGATAACGGAGGCATCTGTAAGGCCATTATTTGGGCAGACTTTTGTTTGCAGTCGTGCAGTCCCTGCAGAGTGAAGGCAGGTCAGGCCGAGGGTTGGTGGGCTGAGTATTCTAATACGGGAGAATAGAGGAGAGCACTTGGAGTCACATCTTAGGCTTTGGATTTAGGTACCTCTTGTGTCTTTAATTTTTTGTTAGCCTTTTGCAAGGCATCTTTCAGCGAAGCCATTTTGGAATCTTGAAGCCTTTCGGAGGCTTCTGCAAGCCCATGAAAATAGGTATCCCATTCTGTTCTATCTGGGAACCCATGCTTTCAAGTGCATTTCTTAAGTGAATGATGTTGTCTAGGTGGATCATTCTCCATGATGGCCATTGTCGTTGTAGCTTATCTTCATAGGATGTCGTCACAGCCCTTTGATGTCCAACAAGCAAGTTCACTCGAAGTGGGCACACTCAAGATTTGGAGCTAGAGGATCCCATTCCTCACCCAAGCCTTGGTCACTCAGATGCAAATTATTACCTAAGGGGGATGTGGTGCTGGGTTGGGATTGGGTGCTCTACATTGTACCTCAGGGCATGGACATTTTCTTGAGGTTGGCAGGTGACCTAGTGTCCATCTAACTCTAGTTGTGACCAGCTTATCCTCACATGAGTGTCATCAGTGGCAAGCCTGCCAACAGTTTTTCAGCACTTGGCCCGCCGTGCCCACCGACTCTGGAGCTTTGGATTCTGAGATGCCCATTAACGATGGATCTATTATTCCTTCCTCTCATGTGCATAGTAAGAGGGACCAACAGCAATAGAGGAAATGGAGCTGTTTCCACCCGCAGTAACCAAAGAGAGAGTACCATGGTGGAGAGGCCTTAGGTGCATAGCACCAGCAGCTCCCAGCGTAGAACTGTGGGCCAATCCAGCAGACCCCAACAGATGGGAACTAGGAACTAACCGGTGGCTAGGGATCTGGCTTTCTTGGGGATCCATCTGTCAGCTGAGGCTGGTCTGCTAAGTTCCGGGCTGGAACCATGGATCAACCAGGGGACAACTGAGGGCTAACCAAGGACTGGCGCTCTGTTAGGGCCTTCTGTCCGTGTAGACTGACTGCTCAGCCCTGGACTGGAGAACCAGTTAGATTGGGAACTCAACTTGAGCGGGGCTCATATCTGAGAGAACCTTCTTATCCATGAACCTTAGAAAGGCAAGATAGACAGCTCAAAGGGTTGGCCGTGTTTCTCATCCCTGACAATGTCAGAGGTCTCTTATATCCTGCCACTGACACCAGACTATTAAGAAACAAAACTCACCTGAGTCAGGGGTGAAGATCTTGTTTGCTTTATTCAGTGATTCCTGAATTGGGCAACATCCCATTTAGCAGATAGAAAGCAGCTCTGAGAAGCTATACAAAATGAAAGGCTTTTTGTAGGTGAGAGGGAATGGGAAGGAAGAAATAATACTAGACAGAAAAACAGGTTGGTTCGTCGTGACAAGGTCTTTTTCCTTCAGGGGGTGCTGGGGTGGGAGCAGGAGGAAGGGAGATCTGTCAGGCAGATTATTAGACAATTCCTCACTGACTTTTTTAAGATCCCATTTCTGGGAGAGTGGAAACTTTCAGTTAAGTTTCAGTTTGGTGACACTGGTCATAGTGTAAGCAGCTCCATTTTGGACCTGTTGTCTTGTTTTTAACTGTGTAGGGCAGGCAGTGGCCAACAATGGCCTGCAGGCCCAATCCGGCTGCCTGTCTGTTGTGAGTTGGTTTTATTAGAGCACAGCTTGCCCCTTTTGTGTACATGTGGTCTGTGGTTGCCTTCATGATACAAGGGCAGAGTTGAGTCATTGCAGCAGTGACTATGGCTTGCAAAGCCTAAAATATTTATCTGGTCCTTTCCAGAAAAAGTCTGCCAGCCCTGCTGTTCAGGAAGGAATGGGGTGCTGTCGGAGTCCTTGCTGTGTGACTTCACTGGTGCAGGCAAGGTTTGGTGTCGCCTTCTGTGATAGGAAGAGGGTTCTCATCATCGAGGGGATTTAGGGTGAAATTGTCCCAGGTACTGGGTGGTTCCCAGCACAAATGAAGCGCGCGATGAATATTAATTCCTTCTCCCCCTTCATGACTCACATCCTTTGCTCCCATCCTCAGGTAGCTGCTTTCTTTGCATGTGAAAATTGGAGATGAAAAGTGGCTTTCAGTCTTTACACGTTCAGAAACGAAAGCATTTAAAATAGCTCCATCCCGTAGAACTATCACGCAAGCCACCGATGTGAGCTAAATGTGTAACTTGAAATTTCCTAGTTAATCCAATTTAAAAAGTAGGAAGACATAGATGAAATTAATTTTAGTAATGTATTTTATTTAGCTCAGTTTCATTTCAACTTGAAATTAATATAAAAAATCACTCATGCTGGAGCACCTGGGTGGTGGCTCAGTTTGTTAGGTGTCTGCCTTCAGCTCAGGTCATGATCCCAGGTCCTGGGGTGGAGCCCATGTGGCGGGGTAGGGGGTTTGGTAGCAGGTGGGAGGGCTGCTCAGCAGGGAGTCTGCTTCCTCCTCTCCCTCTGCCCCTTCCTTCTGCTCCTGCTCACTCTCTGCCTCTCTCGTTCGCTTGTTCTCAAATAAATAAGTAAAAATCTTTCAAAAAAATCACTAATGAGATATTTGATTTTTAATTTTTTTCCTTTGTGCCTTAGACTGTGGAATCCAGTGTGTTTCACCCCTTATAGCAGGACGCAGATGGACTTGACTGCATCTTGAGTGCTCAGCAGCCATGTGTGGCTAGGGGCAACTGAACCGCACAGCTCTCTGCTTCCCTGATACCAGCTGGGCACCCTTTAATTCGTTCAATTCTTAAACCAACTCCGCGGAGTTAGCACAGACCCTGTAAGGCTCCCTCTGGCTTCAGATGCTAGGCTTAAGATCTGCCCCCCCCCCCCGTACTTCTGACTGATTGGCTGAAAATTGGGTGTTCCCATGATCCCCTCAGTAGGTTTGATAATTTGCTGCAAAGACTCACAGAGTCTCACATCAGTGGTTTATTATAAAGGGTAGAGGAACAGTCGGATGGCAGAGGTATACAGGGAGGGGTTTGGCCAGGGGCAGGTACAGAGCCCGAATACCTTCTCCAGACTAGCCACCCTCCCAGCTCGTCAGTGTGTTCCCCAATTCTGGAGCTCCCTGAATATTGTTCTAGAGTTTTTATAACTCCGTGTCTAGCCCCCCTCCCTTAGGGGCTGGGAGCTGGGGCTGAAGGTTCCTACCCTCTTAATCCCCTGGTTGGTCTGAAGATAGCCCCTCCCCCCGCGTGGGGGGGGCTCTAAACCTGAGTCACTTAATTAGCATAAACTTGGGCATGGTCTTAAGGGGTTGGTCTGAATAAGATGTCCCCATCACTCCGGGAATTCCAGGGGTTTTGGGAGCTCTGTGCTGGGAACCGCGGAGCAAGACCAACTATATTTTTTATTATACCACACCAGGACAGCCCTAGAATGCCTTCCCCCCCTTCTTCCTCCCCAGCTGGCTGTGCCCTATTTAAGAACACTCCTCCTCTCCGAAACAGCTGATGCATTCTTATTTTACATTCTTCTCTACCCTCTCTTGCCTAATCCTGACTGTGCTGCTAACTCCCCCGGTTCTTGGTTCTCAGGAAGCAAATGCAGGAAAGATACAGTAACATTTCTAGGGAAGTTTAGAGATACAAACCGATGAAATGGAGCACAAAACTGGTGACTCTCCTTAGAATATCTTACAGAAGAATCATTACTCTGTAGTGAATAGGGTTGTAAGGTGCAGGTTTCCCAAAAAGTGGGATGTATGGGTGAAACCACCACCCCACCCACTGGCATGTGGAATCACA
The DNA here is from genome assembly GCF_030435805.1 of Mustela lutreola. NCBI lineage: Eukaryota > Metazoa > Chordata > Mammalia > Carnivora > Mustelidae > Mustela > Mustela lutreola. Next base: position 59,783,002 of record NC_081298.1, on the reverse strand, counting down.
GGGAAAATTAGGCAGATCTGGCTGAGAAGGCCTGCTGGTCCATGCAGCTCCCTCCCCGAGGAGCCAGGCTGTCCAGGCCCTTCCAGGGCAGGGCACAGGAGCTTCCGGACCTTACTGATAAAACTGGTTCAGGAGGAAGACCAGAGAGAAACTAAGATTTTTATTCCTCTTGTAGTCTTTGGTCTCCCTTGCTTGCCTGATGTGTCTGTGTTCTTAATGTCTACTATTCAGCTCGCTCTTGCAATTTTAAATCCAGGGCTTGGGAGCCAGAGCGGTAGGGGCAGATCTTGGTCCATCACTAGGACTGGGGACTTGGGCAGGTTACCTCCCCTCGTGATGCCTCAGTTGCTGTCACTGGACAATGGACCATTAGGAGGATTAAAATATGCAAAAACACTGAGAACAGGGCCTGACCTCTGGCATTATCTAAGTATTGTTTCATTTGTTTCATTACATCATGTAAAGCACTAACAAGTAAAGAAAAGGTTATTGCAGGAATAAGGGGATGGTGGCAGAGAACCTCCAGTTGCTGAGTAAGTGGGGCGTGGTTGCTAAAGGAACTTCTATGGATCAGAATATTTTTGAAAAATGTACTATTTTGGTCATGGCTTTCTCAAAATTCTGTAAACTTTAAGGGCTTGAATAAAATTTCTCTTAGTGCGGTTGGAAGTTAGAAGTGGAGTCAGTAGCTTTCTCTGATGTTAAGGATCTTTTTAAGGGTGGTGTTTCCATCTGGCTTTTATCTTTCTGAGGCCTATGTCAGGAGAGGTGTCAGGGATAGGATTCTGTGCTTTTCTATAACGGAGTGCTGCAGCATTCCGTGTGAGGCGTGGGTGACCACAAATGCTCACATGGGGAAAAAACTTATTTATTTATTTATTTATTTACTTGTTTATTTAAGTAACAGAAGGCTACAGGATGTCATTTCTAAGGGGTTATAGGTGTGCTCCAGAAACATAGGCTCTTGTCTGTAAAATGATGAGGTCATGTCTCAGATTGATTCGTGTGGTAAGTCCTAGAAAGCTATCTTGCCTAGGATATGGAGCTTAATAGTAGGCTGAGGTATTTTTATTAATTTTCATTCAATATCTTCATTTTAACAGGTCAAGGCCTCTTTAAACATTTTGGGTATTCTAGAAAGTCTTTTTGGGGAAGTAAGCTATCTTACATTAAATTATTTTTTAGATTGCTGGTAATTTCAGTTTTCATTGTTGATAGTCCTGATAGTCCTGAGGGCATTTCTGCCCTCTTTCATATTTTTTCATTCTGACTTTACGGTAGGAAACATGAATCTAAGTTATGTTTTGAACAGATCTTTCTAGGGTGGTTTCCCATTCTTTCTCATCATATGGCTTAAGTGAAAACTATGTTCTTATGACTAGAGGATAATTTTTTTAAAAGCCCGTGTTTCTTAAATAGGGGCTGTCTTAGTTTGAGTGGTTCTAACTAAATACCATCAACTGAGTGGTTTCAACAACAGGTTTGTTTCTCACGGTTCTGCAGGCTGCGAGTTCAAGATTAAGGCCCTGGCTGATCAGTGTCTGGTGTCTGCTTTCTGGGTTGGAGACAGCTACCTTCTTGCAGGGTCCTTGAGAGCTGGGTTGAGAAAGGGCTCTGTTCTGTTCCTCCTCTGAGGAGGGCATTCAGCCCAACCTGGGGCCCCTCCCCCATGACATTTGGTAGACCTAGAGCACCTCTGAATACCACCACCCTGGGAGGTAGGGTTTCAACAGATGACTTTGGGGGAAGACTCAGAAACAGAAGCTTCATCATGTTTTTAGAAAGCACGTACCTTGGTCGAACACTGCTTTCCACTATTGTTTTCTTTTATCTGAATTAAGAACCCTTCCGGCATCAAAGCCTCCTTTTCTGTCAGGCCTGCCTGTCACTCAGATCTATATTTTTCCCTACAGCTGTTTCCGGAAGCTTTCCCAGGCTGACTTTCTGCCTCCCAGGGTAGTTGGAGGGCTGAATTTTCCATTCCCTGCCTGCCGTCCTGCAAAGATGAGGCATCTGAGAAGGGTACCAGAGCTTTTCAGCTTGAAGGCTTTGGCAGCTAGAGCATGTAAGCTGCCCCCTGTCTGCCAGGCCGCCCGTGGCGTGGAGGGCAGGGAGTCTTTCCCTGCCTGCGGCGGACGGTCTCAAGGCTGGCAGAGAATTGAGAGTGCTGGTTTATTAGCGGTCTCTTATCGGGATCTTCCCAGCCGCCTCTCTGAGCCTCCTGGGAACTCTTGACCTTTCTGGCCCTGAGTTTGAGAACCAGGATTTAGACTGTTGATTTTCACTTTCTCAAGGCTCAGCTCAAACACTCAGCTCGCTTCTGTAGTCCCCAGAGGAGAACCTTCCAACCCCTCAGAATGAGCAGCACTCAACATCCCTCGCGTCTGCCTGGGTTTAGTGAGGGGAAGGCCCAGAAAAAGGGAAATGAGCCTTTCTTTCTTCCCTGTGGCTGTGGGCGTCATCCTGGGGGCCCTTGAGCCCCCTCTTAGGCAGCTGGTTCAGTCTAAGAGTCTCCAGAAGCGACTGGCTCTCTGTTCAGCTCCTCTCCCCGCCCCCCTTCTCCACCGCCCACCCTCCACTACCCTAGCTTGGGGTCAGACTCCAGTTTTGACACAGCTGCACTGAGCCAGGTCTTAAGTGTCACTGTTGTTTGGCATTGGGTCTTCATTGTAGAGGACATGAAAGGAAAGCAGCGTAGCTGTGTTGCCTCCGATTTCAGGGAGCTTGAGGCTTTCCAAGCTCCTGCTGGAGAGTTGTTTCCTGAGTGCTTCTTTCTGCAAGTGGCCGCCTCTCCCCATTCCGTTCACCCAGTGGGTGTGCCTGAGTGTCTTGTTGGAGCCGGCGTCTCTCCCTGTACCTGGTGTCCCAATCCTAACTCGTTGCCTCTGCTGTCCTCCCAGATAAAGCCAAGGACTTTTATGTCATTTCCCTGCCACTGAATACAGCAGCTTCTTGTGTCTTCTGGCAGTGTGAGCTGTCTTGCCCTTCAGCTTCCAGCCCTGGCTCCAGGTAGACCTTTATCCCCTCCCAGTGAATGTGCCGGTTCCATTCCGTCTTTCTCGTGCCACTTCTTCCCTGGAACATCCCCTTGCTTCTTGTGCTGTCTGTGACCATGTACAGTGTGTGTGTAACCTGCTGAACGGGTGACTTCAAGTTCAGCAGAAAGACTCCCGTGGTGTCTATGATCTGTGCCACTTCATACTTAAAAGTCTCTCCTAGAATCATCCCCAGTACCATGGCCGTAAAGTCTGGGAGTTTGTTCAGGCTGCCATCCCATAATACCTGCGCCTGGGTGGCTTCTAAACAGCAGACCTTTGTTGCTCTGGTACCTGAGGCTGCCAGTCCATGGCCAGGGTGCCATCGGGGGGTCATGCGAGGGCCCCCTTCTGGGCTGCAGACTTCTCAGAGCCTCACGGTGGAAAGGGGCAAAGATGCTCTGCAGAGTCTCTTTATAAGAAGACTAATTCCACTCATGGGGCTCCCCCTCATGACCTGATCCCCTCCGCAAGCGCCCCCCCCCCCGGTACCATGTGCTTGAGGGTTAGGATTTCACGTAAGGATTTGGGGTGGCACACAGTCACTTAGACCACAGAGTGCCATCCCTTGGGCACATTGCCATTCCTTACTTAAACGCTGTAGCTTCCAGTGTGTGGGTGTCTTTTCCTTGAAAGATTTCAAGCGTCAGTCATCCACTCCACACGTATTTGAGGGCCTCCTCCTGGTTGGGTGACATTTTAGGCGGTGGTGATCCTGCCGGGGAAGGGGCGGGCCCCTACCCCTGCTCCCAGGAACCTGCATCCCGTGGCTCCTGGGAGAGTGACTGGTGTGGCCTGTTGCTTTGCTCCTCTGTACTCCCCTGAGTAGTTCAGTAATCGTTTGTGTAACTGGTTTATTTTGCTTTAAAAAAAATGAAGTCTCCAATGGGATCATAAAGAAAGTACTGGAGACACCAAGTGAAATGCACATCTAGAAATCTGGCACAAGGGGTGCGAAGGGAAGGACGCTCCAGGTGCCTGAGTTCTCTTCAAGTCTTGGGAACCCTGCCCCCTTGAAGCAGGTTCTTACTCTGCCCGTCATGATGGTTTTCTGACCGATGCTTACTAGTTTCTGTTGGAGCAAAAATAATATTGAAGTATTGAACAATTGTTGTAAGAATTTGGTGATCAGCCTGCACGGGGTACGGTGGTCTTTTCTGTGCATCTGTGTGCAGGGTCCCTGGAGTAGTGAGTCTGGGTCCTGGAGCCCATTCAGTAGTCTCTTAGGGCAGGTGTCCACTGCTGCTTGTCTGCAGGGCCTGGCCTCTGTCTCGGGCAAAGTGCGGGTGTGTCTCAGCTTGCCTGGGGCCTGGCCTCACGAAAATCTGGGTCCACAGACAGGCCCAGTTTGAACTCACATTTATTGAGCAGCTTGTGGAAGGCATCTGTGAGATACCGATTAATATAGATTATCTGTAAAGCAGCCTTTCTATGTTTATCTAATGAAATCTGGCTTAAGCCATACATGGTGCATAATTGAAAAAATGCTTTCAAAAACCATTACCAGGTTGACATACTTGGAAATTAAGTAATGTCCTATCATCTGAATACCTTGTGATCTGATTTTGGCTTAACTTTATTTTGTAAGAAGTAATAATAAGTGACATGCATTAGGAGTGGCATTGCTGTTGCTTGACCCACGCTGAGTAATTTGCACTGGGCGTTATACAAGGGTGCATGTTTAATGGGAATCTGCTAGTTTTACATGGATGTTAAACTGATGGTGGGAAATTCTGCAGCGCAGAGAACATGTGGTGTGCCACTCAGCTTCAGCCACTCTGGGTCCCCTCTCATTTCAGCTCTGCTCCACTCACTTTCCTCTCCTGTGTTGTGCTCCCCACTAGAGGACTGTAAAGTGAATTCCAGGTACGTGTCATTTCTTGGGATTATTTTTAACCAGAACGTAATGTTTCAGTTTAACTTCAGATGGGTGTGTTTGAACTTGTTTTTCCTCCAACTTGCTTGTTTTTCTCAGTTGTCACTATTGAGTCTTTATATATAAGTTCTTTCTTGTCTCCTTTGGGTTGTAAACATTATTTATGAGTTCATGGTTAGATCTCAGTAGTTTCTGCTGTAAATAAAGGCGCCATCTCAAGCTACCTTTACTTGAAGAATAATCCAGCTAATTATACCCTTTTGAAATTTAGAGCTTGACCGCACTGCCTGGTTCACTTAACCAAGAGTGGCACGCCTCCCTCTGTGTAAGTTTTAGGAGCTCTGTTGGTTCGCTTGGATTCTTTTAATGTGGATTTTTTTTTTTTTTAATGTAGTGATCATGCTCATAATTTCCTCATCTGTAAATGAGAGGGTTGAAATAGCTGGTTATCAAAGTTCCCTTTTGGTTTTGTGGTTATAAAAAAGCCCCCGAATCTAGCCAAAGGCCCAAGTGTTGACCTTCAGTTGCTTAGGGAGTGAATAATTTCCACCTAGGGAGTAATTTGAAGGAAATGCACCCATTGTATTTTTGGTTTGGACTGTTTTGGCATAGCCCATGTATATCCCTTCCTGTGGCCCACTTCTGGGGACATGTGGGTGTGGAAAGGCCATTGGTGGCCCTCAGATCCTCCCCACCCCCCACTCAGTGAATCCTGGAGGTCTGCTCTGCTGTCACCAGCTGCTCCTACTTCCCTTTTGTGTCCTGGGGGCAGAGTGGAAGATCCCCCCCCGCCCCGCTTTTGTTCCAGCTATGATCTTCATACCTCCTGGATTTTCTGTAGCAAAATCAGTTACCTGCCTTTTGTCCCTTACTTGTCAAAGTGTACCACAAGTGTCTTGAAATTTCAGTATCACCTGGAAGCAGCCCACGGAAGTTGGGGGAGGATTTTGGGGCCCTCTCTTACCAGGCATATGGCAGGTGGGACGTCTGGTTGGCTGGCAGAGGGTTGCTGAGCTGTGGTCAGGATTGTTTCCTATGCTTCGCTCCCCGCATGTGGTGGGCCTGCTGCATGGCACCCATCTTGTGTTGTGCCCCAGCCCAGCAGGGGACCTGCATGACATTTTGAGCACGTGCAGAAAAAGGAGCTTGTGGATTTTCTTCTAGGTTTGGTTGCTGGAGCAGCTGACGCGGGCTAGCTGTGTTCCTCCTCCAGCCGGCCCAGCTGGTTTGAGCTCAGCTGTACCCGCAGAGTGATGTCAGCTCTGCCCAGGCTGCAGGGACCTTTCGCAGTCAGACCCCAGGTGACAGGTGAGGAGTGACACCGCCCTCTGGTTTCTTTCTGTTTTGACTCAACTGAAAGTCACTACTGCCAGCCATAATTTTTCAGATGGCCTCTGCCTTGCTCTGGCTGTGGGGTTCCTTCTGTCCTCTGTGGGGCCTCTTTGTTAGCACATAGAAACCTCCGAGGTATTTTAGATGCACAAGGGTGGTTACAAAAGTGTGTGAAGTGCTGAAGGAGCTGAAGGGGGAAGACATGTTTTCCAGGGATCAGAAACTGAGCAAGTTGCTGCTGGCTCTAGAAATGCAGGAGCAAAACAAGGACATGGGAGTCCCCCAGAGCCTGGGAGCAGGTGGTCTCTCTGTACCGGGTGGGGGCACCCCCCGTGCCAGCAGGAAGCCTGAACTCCAGGTCCTTCCCTGGGAGCTAAGGCAGGAATGCATTGCTGATGCTGTTCTAGAACCTCTCCTTCTGCCTCATGGGGCTTGGGCATGGGCAAGTCTTCACCCTTTCTTCTTCCTTTTATTTTTAAATTGTTTTTATTTCTTTAAGATTTTTATTTATTATAGGGAGAGAGAGAGGGAGAGAAGATGCATGGGGGTAGGGGTGCAGAGAGAGGGAGAATCTCTCAAGAGCAGACATCCTGCTGAGCCCGGAGCCCAGTCCCAGGGCCCTGAGATCGTGACCTGAGCCGAAGTCAAGAGTCCGTTGCTTGACTGACTGCATCACCTCGGTGCCCCCCTCCTGCTCTCATGTTGTACCATGGCCTCCCTTTGGCAGAACCAAACCCAGAGGCCAGCTGGCAAAGGCCTGGGAAATGTAGCCCCAGAGGTCCAGAGGGGAGCGTGGCCGGATGACAGTGGTCCAGACGCCAGAGCACATTTGGCATGGGGACTCTCTGGAGTGTGGCTGAAGGAACTGACCTGGTGCCACCTGGCACGTGGGGGACAATGAGTGGTCGCTGCTGTTTCCTCTCGGCGTGGGTCAGTGGGACTGGACTCTTGATAGTCTGCCAGTCATGCCTCATGGAGACTATACTCGCAGGAAGGGATGGAAACCAAAACAAAAAGTCAAACATGCTGGCTTTAGCTACTAGAAGTGAATATCAATGATTCCATCACAGCTGCACCGCGGGGAAGTTACCCGCCGCCCACGTGTGCACTGCACGCCTGGGTGCCGCTGTGCAGAGAGGCGGGGAGGCAGCCTGGTTCCCTTTGGTGCGCCCTGTCCCAGGTGGGAGGCCAGAACCACGCTCTGAAGTCCCGGAACAGACTGGCCCTTGCTGACAAGGAGGAAGCGGCCACAGGCCCTCCTACACAGCCCTGCCCAAGGGCAGCTCGGCATTGGTGGTGGTAACAGGGTTCCGACGCCAGCATAGGGATTTTGCTTGTCCCTCCAGCCCCTGCTTCCCTTCTGCTGGGAACAGGAAGCTTCCTTGTTGTAGACCCTGACTTCCTGCGGCTCCCCCCACTCCTCGTTTGCATCTGGGGCTCCCCCACCCCCTGCATCACCCATCTCGCTTGCAGGACCTGCAAAGGTGGGTGGGCAGCTACCAGCACCCCTCTGGAGCTTCCTGGGCATGGGCGATCTTCTGAAGGGGTGTGGGCCGGGCTTTGGGGACATGCACACAAGGGACCGGGACAGCCATCCAGCCTCTGCTCTGCTCTCTCTGTACCAGGTAAACCAGCGGTTCGTCTCCTGCAACATGGGGTGGAGGAGGCAGTCACCAGCAACAGCAGGGAGGCCCTGTGCCTCACAGAGGTGCCACTCTGTACCTCACCTCTCGAGGCAGGGGCACTTCTCTGGTCCACATTGGTCAGGTGCACACCCTGAGCCAGTCAGTGGACCATCCCTCAGGAGGGAGGAGAAGGCGGCCCTGGAGAACACAGTTGCCCTTCAGATAGGTGCGTGGGAGTGGTAAGAAGGGCAGCTGAGGGTAGAGGGGAAGTCACTGGTCTGGGTGGCCTCCCCGTGGGACTTTTCCAGAGCAGCCTTCCACAGAGTAATGCCAGCACTGTGGTCACATCAGGTGGCCAGGGTGTCTTCTGCTCAAGCCCCTGCTCGGGACTCCTTGGACGATGGGAAGTAACGCCCACAGAACTGCTGGGTGTGTGCCATTTAAAAATGACTGTTATTATGAACTTGCACTAAGAATATATTCTTTCAAACTCAGAAATGTGGTTTCTATAAAATATTGAAATTGAGATGTTATTGAGAATAATGTGACTAGGAGTCGTTAGTAAGATGTGTTTATTATTAGAATCACTCCCGTAGAGAACAGAGAAGACAGCACTCAGGACTTCTAATCTTTTTGCATTAATTTAATTAAAGGGGGCGCTTGAAGTCCATCACCCTTGTGGTCCTTTATCTTTGAGAGTATAGCCATATCTGTGTTTACCCCTGATGAAGGGAGAGGTTGCAGCGTTCCAGCAAAACGTGGCTTGCTGGGCACAATACAGCCGCTGAATCCAGACAGTGTTGAGGCCCCCGCCTGTGGGTGGCTGGAGGGAAGGGAGCGCTTGTTCCCCACCCACTGAGCATGGCACAGGTGGAGGGTGTGTTTAAAGAATGCTACTTTTATTCCACCAATACTGCAGCTTTTGAATTGGACCTCTTGGTCCGTCTGTGGTTTAAAACCCACACTTCTGGACATGCACACATACGTACCTAGCATACTTGTTCTGTAGAGTTCACATAGGCTGGAGGACAGGATTAATTTCCTTAGCAGTAGGAGAGGAGGAACTAACATGAGAGAAGCAGCGTGGGGATACCACGGCCTCTGTGGGTGGCTGCGAGCAGACTGCCTTCCGCTGTCTTACATAAGTCGTGTACACACCCACCTGCTTTACATGTCCCTTCTCTGGACCTTGCTGTTCCTCGGTTATTTAATTCAGTTCTGCCCTCTCCTAAACCCTTCCTCCTCCTGCTTATCTAGTTTTTTTCTTTTTCTTTTTTTCTCAAGGTATGGCATTACTTCAGTGAAGAATATTTTTTGTGCAGCAGAGACAAGGCATGTTTTTTCCTAGAAAAAAAATTTTCTGATTGCAAGATTAATCAAGAACTAATAATGCTGTAGAATAGTAGAAAGGTTTTTAAAGTGAAATTTTCAGGGCAAAAAGCTTCGTTTCACAATATCCAGGTTAAGAGGGGCCAGGATAGTCATAATTATTAATATGTCATCATATTTCTGTAATATGGTTTTTATTACGTAAATTTCCCTAAAAGACACACACACCCTTATTTTTATCTGGTATTCATCCTCAAATCCTGCTTCTGCCTGTTACTGTACAAGCGTACCCAAGTGGGTGTGGAATAATGTGGCGGTTTTTCTGGCTGCACTGGACACCTTTGTGAACGAAGGGTGCTATTAATAATTACACTGAACCCAGAGTCACAGATGAGGGTAGCGTGTGGTCACTGAGCCTTGAAAAATTGACCTTCTCTCTTTGCATTGCCCGGACCAGGCCTTTCTTTCTCACCTGGCCACAATCCTCTCATCCTCCTGCTTCTGGACTTTTCTCCCTCTCACCAGCCTCTTATTGGTAGCTGGGTTGATTTTCTAATACACAGATCTACTTGTTTCACTTTCCTTCTTAAAAGCCTCTGGGTCCCCATTTCATGATGAAGCCTGGGCTCCTGAGTGTTTCATTAAAGGGCCCTAAAAATCTGATCTTTGCTTCATCTGCCACCGTTTAGTACTTTCTAAATTCTATAAACGTAATCACACTGGTTTACTTCCAACAAGGCCATGCACTTTCACACTGTGCCTTTGTTCACGCTGTTCACAGTGCTTGGCCTGCCTCCCCCACCTCCCCCACTGCTCACCTCCTTGTGTGTGACGGGACTGCAGTGGCATCTCTCCTTTGGGGTGTCTGGATTACCCCAGATCTAGAACTAGGAGGTCCCCTGGGCCTCTCCTGTACAACTGTCCTTGAGCACTTGTGCACTGAACCCCGAGAGCCAGTACACCTTGGTGGTACAAATCTGGTTCCCTGGCATAGGTCGTGGCCTTCCACTTGGCACTGTGTGACTTTGGTTTGGTAGGGCTCTCCGTGCCTCAGTTTTCCCATCTGAGAAATGGGGACAATAGCAAGCCTTAAGTCCTAGGATAGTTGTAAAGTTTTTAAAGAGCAGTGCCTGAAAAGAGCCCATTCCTTGGCATGTGATGATCCTGCCATTGTCTGTGACCAGTGGTAGCTGGTAGTCAGCTCTCTGTACCCGTGCCTGTTTCTCCAGCTGGCATCTGAGTGCATAAGTAGAATGACTCTGGGAATGGCATTTGGGTCACTGGGTGTTTGCCGAGTGAATTGGTGCATGTGCATATATACTGGTCCCTGCTGATTTCTTGCTCTAATGCTTTGGGTTGAGATTAACTATATAGAGCTGCCAGTTTCTTTGGTATCAGGGTGACAGTGTCCAAGTGACCTGATGCCTGATGACCTGGGGCCTGCTTGGTCCCCAGCCAAGGGAGGGGCTTCAGGACAAAGACCTGACTTCCTCCTGGGCCTGGCCCCTTCCTCACTCCGTTCTTGCCAGGGAAAAAGAAAGATCGGGGGAAGGGAAGGGTAGGGAAGGATGGCCACATGCTAGCCTGTAATCGTGACTGGTTTTATTTTTATTTTTATTTTTAATATTTTCTTTATTCATTTGACAGAGACACAGCGAGAGGGAACACAAGTAGGGGGAGTGGAAGAGGGAGAAGCAGGCTTCCCACTGAGCGGGGAGCCTGATGTGGGGCTCGATCCCAGCATCACCAGTGGTGACCTTGGGATCACCACCTGAGCCGAAGGCAGAGGCTTAAGTGACTGATACCCCCAGGCGCCCCACCATGACTGGTTTTAAAGAGAAGAAGCCCCCAGCACAGAGACTGCTGGTAAGCCCACCCCTGACTCGGAGAAGTTGCTGTCAGGTTTCTCCCAGTGTGGGAGCCTCTCACTTGGTGGTTTCTTGCTCCTCCCATCACTGGTTTTGAATAGTTTTAGTGGGAAGATGACTCTCCTGGTCTGATCATTGGCGGGCAGTACAGACAGGCCTGGGGACTCCCAGTGGCCTTCCCTTCTGGCTCAGGGGACCAAGCACATCCCTAATGGGCTAATGGGGGACCGGTCATCCACCTTCCCCTTGCCACCAGTGTTCCCATGGAACCAGTGTCATGCCCTCTGCCTCTCCAGCTCAGGTGCTGGTTGGGCTGAAGGTCTTTTGAGACCTGGAGGGGCAATCCCCTACATACTCCACACTGTGAAACTTGATTTAAGTTGATTTAAGTCCCACACAAGTTCTCCCTTGAGGGATGCGGCCAGCACAATACACCGTGTTGTATTTCCCATCACCCGCTCTTGAATTTTGCTAGGAGCTAGCGTCCAGCTTTAGTACTTTTCTTTCTTTTTACTTGGTTGGAAAGTAAAACAGGTGGTTTTAAAATCCCCTGAAAGAGGTCTTAAAATCCTCACGAGATGTGCTTGACTTTGTGCTGAAGCAGCTGGGGAAACAGTGAGCCTGCATCTTAGGTCCTGTTGAATTAGCACCAAAAGGGCCTTGGCAAGCCTTGCCGTGGGCTTCTCTTTAACACATGCGGTGATTTAGGGGCATCTAGGTGGCTCAGTTAAGCGTCTGCCTTTGACTCAGGTCATGACCCCAGGGTCCTGGGATCAAGCTTTGCATTGGCTCCCCCTCTCCCTCTGCTGCTCCCTCCGCTTGTGCTCTATCTCTGTCAAATAAATAAATAAAAATAAAGTATGCATTGATTTAAAACTGGCAACAGCAATGAAAGTGCTCCAAGTGGTGTTTAGAAGTGCTGAAAGGGCCATTTGGAACTTAGCCTGACTTTGGTTGGTCCCCGTGCCCTTGGGGAACCTTGTAGATTGTCATTAGGAAAGAGACTTTTCTGAACTTTGTCCTTGCGTGTGTGTGCTTTGAGGACCAGGCCTTCCCCAGACCAGGGAGATGCACAGCCTCTGCCAACGGGCTTGAGCTCGTGCCAGGTTAGCCCCGCTTCACGTAGCACATGCTTGGAAATGTTGCTGGCCACTTCAGGGAGAACTGGCTAGGGACTTCTTTTGCAACAGAGAGCCTGGGTTTGTTCCTTGCATGAACATCTTACTACAATTCAATGAACTGGTCGTGCATTAGGTACTTTTCTAAGTACCTAATGAGAGCGGTGAAAGGCAGGTATAAAATGAGACCCATGCCGTCCTGGGGCATCCGACTCCCCAGCAGTCTCCCCTCTGCACAGGTGGAAGGAGCTAGGTGGGGGTGGGGCAGGGGCCCAGCACGGCATCTTCTGTGATCCTTTGCTGCCCTATTCCCTCATGCTGGTATCCACTTACTAGTAAGATACCCTGCGTTTGCCTCAATGGCTAATCGTTTCTGAAGGGTGTGTGGTGATTTAGAAAGCGTCCCATATGTCATGTGCTTTATGTCAGTTATGTGGATAAAACCGTGTCTGTTAGTAACTGTGGTTGGTGCAGATAGTGTTACTATTATTTTGGCAGTGTTGGTATTTGGATTTTAATACACACCCACTGGGAGTGATCTTCTGTTGACTTTCTTCTGTCAAAGCTTTCTAATTTTACGTAAATGACTAATCTCTTTTGTTGTTTCTTCAGAGCCTTCTGAGTTCTGGAGAGCGCTGTTCTGTGGTCGCCGAGTCTAGTGATTGCTGCAGTATGTTGCTTTCCTCAGAGACCTACAAGTACTTGTCTGATCAGTGGTGTTACCCTGTCTTCGATCAGGCTCTAAATGAGACTTTTCTTGCTTTGTCCGTGACTTTGCAACCATTTTAAAAGCCCTCACATTGCTAAAGTTGAAGAGAAACTCCCTTGATTCTTTATGCCAAGTTTGCCCCCCCCCCCACCCCCCCGCCCCGTTTCTTACAAGCCGCTGGGCCACCATCTGGCCTGGGAAGTAGTCTCCATTTTCCCAGAGGCTGACTGTGTACCCTCCCTAGCAACACAGACGCACTTGGTGGTAAAGCAACAGAAATTTACTGTTTGACGGTTCTGGGGGCCAGAAGTCTGAAGTCCAGGTGTTGGCAGCCGCGCTTGCTCTGACACGTGGAGAGGGGAGTCCTTCCTTGCCTCCTGAGAGCTTCTGGTTACCCGAGGCTGTGGCGTTCCTTGGCCTGCAGCTGTGGAGCTGTGGTCTCTGACCTCATCACCATGTGGCAGCCCCTGTGTGTCTCAGACTTCTTATAAGGACACTGGTCATACTGGGTCAGCCCTCCCCACACCGCGCTCCGTCCGCTCCGTCCTGACGCGTTCTGTTTGGGGCAGAAAAGGGTGTGAATGCAAGCTTCCTCAATGGCTAGCTGGCTCTGCCTTGGCTCACTCGTGACATGCCCAGGTGTCCCTGGAAGGGGCTTGTCTGGCTGCAGGATGACAGGTAAAGTCAGGCCACCATCACCAAACTGGGCCACTTCGGGGGGTGGAGGTGCTTGGAGGGACATGGTGGCATGTGGGGAAGACCAGCCTCCTATCGGAGAGATGGGAAGACATTTAGCAATTCATGAATCTTTTGCAGAGTTGCCTTCAACACATCCCTTTCCTGTAAATTAAACTCTCACAGTTAGCAAAAGACAGTTTTGTCTTGTTTGACTTTGCTGAAGTAAAATGCAAAGTGTGAATGGTGATGTCTGTTGCATGACTCACGGCCTTGAATGCCGCGTCCTCTTCATCTGATCATTGTCTTGGTGACGGAGGTTTGCAGAGACTCCGTTCCTTGCGAGCCACATGCTCTGCCACGTCAGCTCTGTTTGCTCTCTAACGAAGGACAGAAATGTGTGTCCTTGTGCATTGGATTTCCAGCAAGCGCGCAAGAACGGAACGGAAGGCGTGCTTGTTGCAGTCTTAGTGAAAGCAGTTTTAGATGTGAACAAGTCCTTCAGTTGTTGATTCTGTTGAAAATTCAGTTCTGCTGCTAGGAAGACATGGCTTTCTGAGTTCACATCTTTTCTCTAGGTGATGTCAGAACTTCCTGGCTTATCAATCATGATGTGCTAAATGGCGTATTTAGGAGCCAGAGGGGACCCTGTGATCATTTAGTTGGTTTTCCATTTTTAGTTAGTGAGGTGTTTTGTTTTCATTGCAGAAATAACCCAGCGCATAAGGGCTGACTTGCCTGTCGTCACCAGGCTGCGGGCATGGTGAGCAGTCTCTGGATTCATTTATTCTTGCTCAGATGTTGCTTAGGTGTCAGCTGTTCCACAGGTCGATAGGAGTTGCCTTTGGTAGAATTTTAGGTAGAGCTGGTGGTTGAATGGTGCCCTTGGATGAGGATTCTGTTGTGTCACTCACACATAGGGTGCTCTGTAGGATAAGAACAGCTCGAGGGGCTCCTGGATGGCTCAATTGTTAAGCATCTGCCTTTGGCTCAGGTCCTGATCCCAGGGTCCTGTGATAAAGCCCAGCAGGGAGTCTGCTTCTTCTTCTCCCACTCCCCCTGCTTGTGTTCCCTCTCTCACTGTTTCTATCTCTGTGTCAAATAAATAAAATCTAAAAAAAAAAAGAACAGAACAGCTCGAAGTGGAGTTGGCTCTGAGCTGGCCTTACTTACTGGCTGTAAACTGTGCCAGTGGTAGATGCTAATTTGTACGGTCAGTAGGAAATATTTCCCCTGCAGATTGAGCGTGGGGTGAAGGGAAGAGGACAGATTCATTTGCTTACACAGCAGATCATTTCAGGTCTCCTTTTCGTGCCAGTAATGGTAGGTACGCTTCCTCTGAAGTGGAGGGCCGTGTGACGTTCATCTAACCGCTTCTGCATGTGCTTCTACCATGCACCAGAAGCTGTGTTAGGGATCCATGGAGGAACGCACATTGCTTTTGCCTTCCTGTGTCCTAGTGGGGAGGGGCTGAGGGTATACAATGTGAAGAGGTTTGGGTTTTTGTAACGTAAGTCAGCATGAATGTGCTATTATCATTCATATCTAATATTGCTAATCACTAATGTTTAAATTAAGCACAGGTAGGGGTCAGGCCATTGTAAGTGCTTTCCATAAAAGATTCTTACTTAGTGGAAACTGTAGCACCTTCAAAATTGGGAACAAAGGGCATGGTAGTTTGGCCTCTGGAGGAAGACCTCTGTCTCCCTGCCCTGGGTCTGGTGTCCAGCCGCTGTTCTAGGCCCCGGGGAGTGGGCTGGGTGAGAGATCGGTATCACTAGTGTTTCTGACGTTTTCCATTTCAGCGTTCTTGTGATATATACATAGGAATTTAATCCTATAAAACCAATTGCATAGGATATAAGGCTAAAGGTAAGAAACTGTGAATGCAGGTGGACAGCCTCACAATTCAAAATGCTTTCTGGAGCAGGTGTGTGGTTCTGGGTAAAGTCACGGGGAGCCCAAGGTGGCCACGGTCTTTGTGTATTGGTGGGCACAGAACGGAGGGTGGTCTCCCCTCTCCACCCAGGAGCCTATCTGGAAGCTTCCTTTTCCTGTGACATCTGTAGCCATAAGACGAAGTAGTCATGGTTTTGTCCATGGGGGGAAGGGACATGGGCGTGTCATTGCTATTAATCACAAAGATAAAATTAAAATGGAGTAAAAGTGACTCAATCAACCATCCAACAGAAAGCCGAATTTTAATGTTGCCTGAAAGGACCCACAGATGGGTTTCCCTGCTGTGAAATACACGGGAGAGTGTAAACCAGCCGAGATGGAGTTGGGAGCTCAGTGACCAGCCTGTGCCGCGTCCACTCAGGTGTTGAAGGCTTGCTGCTGAGGCTGGGGTCGCCCTGCACGTGCAGGTGGTGTTTGCTCTCTTGCCTCGTACAAAAAAGCCCTGGAGAGCTCAGTCCCCATGCAGAGCGTCACCCCTGGGCTAACAGGAGGCTGGGTGAGGGGCACTTAATTCCTCCTAGTAAGTGCAGTGTCTGTGTATTTATTCGTTCTTATCTGGTGTGCTGAAGAAAATAGATGATTATAGCTGGTGGAGATGAAATCCTTCTGGTCCAGAGAGACACTCCAGGGAGACACCAATCATTTAACCCAGACCGTTCTGTCCCCTGCACTTACATCTTTTGCCTATTTTTTTTTTTTTTTGCATCTTTTCATCTATGTGTGTCCACCCTTTGCCCATCTGTCGATTTTCTCATTTACCTTCTGCCTTATTTGCCTTATTCTCATGTCCTTTCCATTGTACATTTCTCTATCAGTTAATTAATTCACTGATCCTGCCTTGTATCGATCATCTCTTCTGTGGAGGGCTCCACTATTAGTATTGTGGACGGAACGGTAAATTGCAGACCGATATGGGGAAGACAGAGCAATGTATACAGATGGCTCCGACACCAAACAAAACAGTTATTTTGAGTCTGTGTAATAGCAATTGTTACCAGTAACTGAGCAGCTCGAGCTGTGTGCCAGGCCTGGCCGTGAGCACTCACTAGTTTCACCCGGCCCTGGGAGCAGCTAGTGGGCAGTGGGGTGCAGGGCGGGCATGCTGGCCCAGGCCCATCTGGGAAGGTCTCTGGATTTGGAGACTTTGCCTCCAGCCTTGGGGTTGGCCTCGAACTCCACTTAGGTCTAGTGTCCGCTCCCACTTGAGGCATGGGCCGCTTGGGGGTTCCCTCAGTGCAGAGCCTGTATGTATGTTTTGAAGAAGGAGGAACCGCCCATCACAGGGCTGTGAAGGAGAGCTGAATCCTTTCGCACAGAACCTGGCATGCATAGGCTCAGGGTATGGCTCTGTGGAGGACGGCGGCCAGGCCCTTCTAATTCCTGTCCCTACCGCTCTTTTTCCTTTGTCTGCATCCTCTGGTCGTTTCCCTTCCTGCGCTCCCTGGGCTCCAGCAACAACCCCCCCTGGGTCTCTTCCCTTCCCACTTGTCCTGGAGGCCAGGTGGCTGGCCTCAGGGCCGCCGCCTTGCTGCCAGCCCCTGCCTAGCCCCTCGCAGCTGATTGGCCTCTGCTCCTGAGCCCCGCATTTCTCAGGAGGGACGCTCTCAGTGCCTGCCGCAGTGCCTGCCACAGGGGACTGTCGTCAGACTCCGAGGAGGCGATGACCTCAGCAGGCCTCAGCTGGGCCTGGTGCCCCCCGGAGCTCGCAGGACTTGAGGCATGTTCACGAGTGTGGTGGTTTGCGTTTTGCCTCTTGTCTGCACTCTGCTTTGACGGCGCCTGGGTTCTGGGTCTGGCCCCACCGAGGAGTGGTGACAGCCGTGCAGCTGCCTGTCCCTTCTGTCCTCCTAATCTGTGGCCCTGCACCACTTGGCTGCCTTTCTCTTTCCTGGATCCTTTTCTTCCTAGGGAAGGAGGGTCAGCTCAGGGCTGTGGAAAGCGTAAAAACCCCAACCCCAGGTCTGATCCCGCTGTTGCTGTTGCCTCAGGCCAGCTCCCCCAACGGGACCAATTTGGGCACCCTCACCCCATGACCATTGTTGAGGTCCTCCCCATGCTTCCCCCTCCACCCAACCAGGGCTTCTAAGGAAGGAATCAAGATGAAGAAAGTTCGTAGGGGTGGGGCCCTGATCTGATAGGACTGGTGTCCTGAGGAAAGCACCGGGAACGGGCTGTCTCTCCGCCATGTGAGGACACAGCGAGAAGGCGGCTGTCGGCAAGCCAGGAACAGAGCTCTCAGGAACTAGCTCAGCCCACATCTTGATCTGGGACTTCCAGCCTCCAGAACTGTGAGAACATAAATTTCTGTTGTTTCAACCACCCACTCTGTGGTTTTTCTTATGTCAGTCCAAGCAAACGAATACAGTGAGCCTCCCTGGGCCCCTCACTGCAGGGGAGACCAGCTCCCCCAGCCCCTCCTCGGGCATCCCTGCAGCAAGCTTCCCTCGTGTGACAAACAAGGCCCTGCTGTCTTGTCTTGACAACAGTGAGGGGTGGGATATGAAGCTCGAGACCAGTGCTTTTTGGCTTTACTTTGGACCCCTGGCCGTTCTGTAGGAGAGACTCATCCTCCCATGTGAGCCCGGCTCCTCTGTGATGAGCCCGGTGTGCAGACCCCTGGGTCACAAGGTCGCTTGCTGGCCATTTGCAGGGCCAGGTGTACCAAGTGGCTCCTGCCCCCAGGCCCCCCAGGGGCGGATTCTGCTTGGGACTCCGCCCTTCCTAGGTGGCACCTGCTGTACCAGGATGCAGAGATGAGGACCAGGGGTGTAAAAGCTAAGTGCTGCCTTTCTCTTCCCTTTGGTTTATTTGAATTTTGGGGTTTTGGAAGTGGGAGGAAGGAGACCAGTACTGAATACAGTGAGTCTCTCAAATCAGCTACGTGAATTAGAAGTCAAAATGAGACACTGTCGCTGTCATGGGTTTAAAGAGTTTGGTGCCCTAGAAACTCCTGCACGAAGAATACCCTCCGGTGGAGTAAGCTGTTGCCAAAAAGTAGGTGCACAGAAGGGGCAGGTGCTTCTCTTTGCTGCCATTGCCGTTAGCACGGTTTAGATGATGACCGTTAGGC
Organism: Mustela lutreola; assembly: GCF_030435805.1. NCBI lineage: Eukaryota > Metazoa > Chordata > Mammalia > Carnivora > Mustelidae > Mustela > Mustela lutreola. Next base: position 59,764,406 of record NC_081298.1, on the reverse strand, counting down.
CTGGTGCTTAGCTTTCTTTGGTTTGTACATGTGGACCAGTATTCTGTCCTAATTAATTTTTCTTATTAGTGGGGATGAATGTTTGGAAACTACTATTGCTTGTCTTCATGTGTTCACAAGTCCTGTAAGTGGTATGTACACATGCATGTATTTCATACTTTAGAGGAGCGTGTTGCCTGGGGTGTATTAGGGAGCTTGATATGCCGGCTAGGGCACGTCTCTTCCCATGCTCTCTCTTCCCATGTCTTCTGGTTTTTGTTTGTTTGTTTGTTTGTTTGTTTGTTTTTGAAGGTTTTTATTTATTTTGTTTGAGAGAGGGACGGTGAGAGAGAGCATGAGATGGGGGAAGGTCAGAGGGAGAAGCAGACTCCCCATGGAGCTGGGAGCCTGATGCGGGACTTGGGACTTCATCCCGAAATCCAGGCATTGTGAACTGAGCCGAAGGCAGTTACTTAACCACCTGAGCCACCCAGGTACTCCTCGTTTCTTTTCTTTAAAAATTCTTTATCTGTAGAATGCATGCTTTTTCCTGGTTTCCCTCCATTCTTTCTCTTCATTTTTAAGTCGCTTTATATCAGCTATAAGCGCTTGTAATTCATGACTCTGCTTCAAGACAGAAGCCATCTGTATTAATTCTGTGTATTTTTACAGGGGGAGACCATAGTCAAGGCAGTGGTTCTCTTATTTATTGCCTCGAGGAGTAGTAGTAGTAGTTGTTGTTGTTCTTTTTTTTTTTTTTTTGAGATTTTATTTATTTATTTGACACAGAAAGAGAGAGAGAGCGCGCGCATGAGCAGGCAAACGGGGAGGAAGAAGCAGGCTTTTTGCTGAACAGGGAGCCCAACGCAGGGCTCGATCCCAGGACCTTGGGATCATGACCTGAGCTGAAGACAGATGCTTAACAGACTGAGCCACCCAGGCGCTCCTATTGCCTTGAGTTCTTAAAAATGTATTCTAGTTGCATTAATCTTTTCCGAATGTTAAGCAGATGTGGACAAGCTCCAATTTAAAAAATTGACGACAACTGTGATGTAGCTAAAGCACGAGTCTCTGCCAGGCTTTGCTGGTGCTCAGGCTGCTCTAGGGGTGGAGCTGTCCTCTTCACCTTCCTGGGTGGATCAACCGGGACCTTCTGCCGGGGTGATGACCAGGCCAAAGTTGCATTCGTACGTGGACTTGACCTTGGTGCACAAAAAATGTTTCATAACTTTTTTCAATGAGAAAAAATTACCCTGTTTCTTTTGGTCCAAATAAGAGAGTTCTTTCCAATTGAAGAACTGTTTCTTGGAGTCTTTTTGATTAAAACGATTCTCTTGCTAGATAACATCCTAATTAATATGGGCAATAAAATGTGTCTGAAATGCATTGTAAAGCATTTATTGCCTATTATGATCTCCTGTGAGCACCTTGCCCTGTGGTTTGTGGTTCTGAAACTTGAGTTTGTGCCAAGTTAGCTTGGGCTATTTGAGACAGAGGGCTTTTTGAGACAGACAGCTGCCCCCAGCCGCCTAGTTTCTGCCTCAGGGGTCTACAGGGGGCCCCAGTAATTTACATTTCTGGGAAGCTTCTGAATGCCTCTGCTGCTGGTCAGCGCAGCCGGTGAGAACCACTGCCCCTGGCCACCAGGAAACATGGGCCATAAGCAGCAGTTAACTAAATTTTCACAAATGGATGTTGACTTCTGTCCTCACTCCTGGCTTGGAGGAGGAGCCTAGCATCAGAGCCTCGTGCATGGTGTAGTCAGGCATGTGTTAAATGCAAATGAGCAGAAGTGGCTTATCTTCAAAACATCTTAATTTTTATTGCTTGTGCTATGTGCAGTGTTATTTCCCATTTGTAGAATGGGAAGAATTAAAAGTTGATTTGTGAGCTAAAAATACAGTAAGCTCCTTCGTCGTCAAAGCCCATAAATAGGCCTGCGCATTCAGACATAAAAGCAAACCATTAAGAAACAGTGCTGGTGTCCTTAGAATTTGTTGATCGGATTACAATTACAGACTCTCTCATTTCTTCACTTCCTGCAGCTTGTGTAACTGCTTAGCACCTATTTTTAGTAGGTCTTGCACTGCTGACTCAGAGTGGTAACGGGTGCTGAGCTCTCGGCTGCTGGGTGCCATAAGCTGGCAGGTGGCCAGGCTCCCAAGACAGGTAAGGTTCTATGCCTGGGCACTGTGTCAGGTGGGGTGCTGGGGAGTGGGTCCCCAGGCAGACAGCCTGGGGGCCCAGCCGCCTCCCCCAGCCCCTTCTTGCTACTTCACACACCCGAGAGGAGCCGTTGATGGAGTCCCGGGTCTGGTGGTGCAGCCCAAAGCCTCTCACCAGCTGATGGGCTATCTTCTTCCTGCCCCTCAGCCTCTGGCCCATCTTCATTCTCAGGTGGAGGGACTCAGCGCCAGGGCGGGCTGCTGGAACCCCTGGCCTTTGGCTCCCTTCTCAGCACACCTGGAAGTAAGTGTGAACAGGTAGAGCTTGTCTTTGGTGAGCTTCTGTCCAGTTGGGCCTCTTGCCACCCACTGATGTCCACAGGCAAGTTATGGGAGGCGCTTTTGTCACTGTGCTCTGACCTCTGACCTGTGCCAGAGCAAGAGTCTGGCTGGTCAGCCATGCTGACAAGGAGGGCTCTTGCCCACAGGGCTTCATAAGGAAACAGCCAGAAGGAAACGGACCTCCCTTTCATGTCAACACACAGATACACACTCCTAGGAGAGCTGTCTTGCCACTAGAATTTTTTTTTAAAAGATTTTATTTTTTATATATTTGACAGAGAGAGAGATCACAAGCAGGCAGAGAGGCAGGCAGGGAGGGCGGGGGAAGCAGGCTCCCTGCTGAGCAGAGAGCCTGATGCAGGCAGAGGCATTAGGTTAAGGCATTAAGGCAGAGGTTAAGGCAGAGGCTTAACCCACAGAGCCACCCAGGCACCCCTCGTCACTAGAACTTGACAAGAACTGGATGGATGACACAGCTTGGGTGCTCTGACCTCCAGGCAGGAAACTTTGGGGTTTTGGAAATACCCTTGAGTAACATAACCGGGAGGATGCTTGAGCTACCCTGAAACCTATGTGGCCTTTTTGTGCCTTTCTTTTCTCATTTGTGAAGTGAAGGGCTTAGAGCACATCTGTAATCCTTCCCCCACAGGATTTAAATTCTAGTGGTCTGTAAGAGAACATTGATTTCATCTGGAGGAGCCTGGGGAAGTAATGTCAATTACAGCCACAATGATAAGATATTGGTCATTTCTCATCTCCCTCATTTACTCTAGTGCCTTTATTTCTTTGTCGTTGCCCCAGAAAACGGAACAGGTGTGGATGTAGGCTCTGTCAGTTTCCGGGTGGCTTTTGCTCAGGGCTGACAAGGCTGGGGATTGTATGGGATGTGGGGGCTTAAAATGTCCATTTAGTGAATGCACCTCCTCTCCTCCCTCAGTCCTCACCAGCTGTCATTTTCCAGCAGTTTTATCTTGGCTTCACGTCCTTGGGATGTCCTTATTCTTTACTTGCATACCAGCATGGTTTGTTGTATGTTTGTAGAATATGTTTATAGAGTGAAGACGGGCTCAGCTTCTTCTGACAGGGGATGTTTCTCATTGACTCACTTTAAAACCACGGATTACCGTGACCTGGCTAGATCACGGTGACCTGCCTAAACGAGTGCTTGATAAATGTGTTAATCAATTAATTAATTAATTTGACAGAGAGAGATCACAAGTAGGCAGAGAGGCAGGCAGAGAGAGAGAGAGGGGGAAGCAGGGTCCCTGATGAGCAGAGAGCCCCCAATGTGGGGCTCGATCCCAGGACTCTGAGATCATGACCTGAGCTAAAGGCAGAGGCTTTAACCCACTGAGCCACCCAGGTGCCCCGATAAATGTGTTAATTTTTATAATTTCACAATTCAGACAAACTGCGGCTGTTCACTGTCATTGCAGCCTCGGAGCTGGAAAGTGCACATGGTTTGATCTGCGTAAGGACGACCCAGCTGAGGACGACCCAGCTGCTGTTGCTTCCTTGCACTCTCCTGAGGCATGGAAGGTTTTACTGTCTGTTGTACATTCCACATCCCAGTAAGTTCTCAAAATGTTACAAAATGAATGAGGTGATCATTCTTTTTCTTGGGGGGTGGGGGAATAGACAAGAGTTCAAATTACCAGAAACTTAATGTTTTTGGAAGTATATTCACCAGCAAAAAGAAGAGCCTTAACGTCTTAGCAGTTGATTGTAAACAGTAGGCTTCTGGGGTGCCTGGGTGGCTCAGCTAGGCAAGTGGTTAAGGGTCTGCCTTCGGCTCAGGGCATGATCTCAGGGGTCCTGTGCCCCGCATGTGGCTCCCTGCTCAGTGGGGAATCTGCTTCTCTCTCCCTGCCCTCCCCCTGCTCCTCCTGCGTGCTCTCTTCTCCCCTCACATTCTCTCATACTCAAAAGAAGAAAAGAGAAGAAGGCTTAAGAGTGTGTCAGAATGTCCTCTACCTAGCCCTGTCGTGCTACTGTCGTGCTACAGTGGAGATTTCAGGAGCCGGGCTGCGTGGTGGCCTGGCCAGGTTTTGCTCTGTGCCCTGGGGTGACTTGACTTGCCTTCCTGTGGAGAAGGTGGTTTGGAGCCTGGGGGTTTCCGAAGGCCCTTCAGGGTGCCCGATTTTGTGATGTTCTTGACTGTCTCTCATTTGTAAGCTGTGATTTCTTTTTCTTTTTCTTTTTTCTTTTCTTTTCTTTTTTTTTTTTTTAATACTATTGGAGAGAGAGAGCACTTACACGGGAACGCGAGCTGGGGAGGGGCAGAAGAGAAGCAGACTCCCTGCTGAGCAGGGAGCTCTCCAGGGAGCTCGATTCTGGGACTCCAGGAATGTGACCTGAGCTGAAGGCCGACACTTTACCAACTGAGTCACCCAGTCACCCCCTGAACTGTGATTTCTTAGTTTATAGGATGATCCTCTTCAGAGGTATAATCCTAGCAGGGATCCTCAAGAGGACCCATTCTCAGAACTTTAGTACAGCGTTGTGAACAGCTAGTCTTATTCCATCTGAACTCCTGCACACTCCAGTGGCTTACTTTTGTAGCAAAGCCGAGATACCAGTTCATTTCATCTGTAAATATAATAGTGGATACTCTGATAATGAATTCCTTACTATTACCAAACCTGTAACCAGTGTTCAAATTTCCCCAGTTATCTCAGAACCTTACTGCTATTGAATGGTGTGTTTGCCATCCCCCCCCCCCCGCCCCCCCGGCGATTGATTTGTTGGGGAAAGCAAGTCTTTCATCCTTTGGGTTTCCCACAGTTGCGGCTTTCTGCCAGACCCTCACTCGCCTTGGCCCCCAGGCCCTGTGCTTCCTGTAAGCCGCTGGTCAGATCTGGGGCACGTTCTGCTCCGATTTTCAGGCACGACTCCTCGTGGGCAGTGTGTGCACCTCAGGAGGAGGGCATGAGAACAGACAGCCCTGGTGATCACTGCCTTCATCCCCGATTTCATCAGGGTTGCAAAATGATGCCATTCTGATCATGTCCTTCCTTTTCTGTCTCCCAGCCAGACGAGGAGGACACGTGGCGGTTAGCCTGAGGTCCGCTTGCACAGGAAAGTCTTGCTTCTCTTTGGCAGTTCTCAGAACAAATAGTTCTGGTTCCCTAGCTCCTTTACAAGCCGTCAGTGAGGTGGCTTGTGTGGCTTGTGTGGCTTGCATGTGTGTTCTTATGAGCTCATGATGTAAAGTATTTCTGGAGCATCTTCATTCATTGCGGCTGGCATCCTTGTTATGCTGAGTGCCCGGCTGCCGCCTAGCTGGGCTGCCTGAGGTTTCTTCTGTGTCCCGGGGCTCAGGCCCAGAGTCTGTGACATCATTGCCACCGAAGGCTGGGGCAGCTGTGCTTCGGGTCCGACCGGCTGTGCCCACCCCAGGCGGAGGCCCACATTTCAAGGCCCCGTTAGGAGGAGTGGAATTTAGGGACCTCGGTTTGGAAGTGAGGAATCATTGCTTCTAGGCTGGTTGTTGGATCTGGGTCTTTGCTGTGGACAGAGGTGGGTTTTTTCATTTGTTTTTCTTGGTTTGTTTTCTGACATCATCCTCTTAAATTCACACCGACATTTCTAATTCAGGATTCGAATTTCAGGATATTTTACTTCTTTGCTTTTTTATTTGTATCGCTTTTCTCTGAGGATGAAAGTTTTTCTCCGCAGGAATGTCGACATAAGAACTTATTTGCTTGATAATCTTATTTGTAGATGACACGTACATGTTTAGAATAACTACCAACATTTTTACCAATCATATGAGTAGTGCAAATGGCAGAAGATATCTTTGTCCTCAGGGTTTCTCCCACTGGGGAAATAAAGTCAAATTACTGTTTCTAAGCCTTTTGGAATAATGTCTCTCTTGTTTATGCCACCAACTCAATATATAATTCGGTTAATTGGTTTGCATCCTGCTTTTGATTTTTAGGACTTAAAGAAGTTAATATTGGTTTATAGTTACATAAGCCATTTAGATGGTTCCAGAGCCAGAAGTGTGCCCAGAGTCTCATTCTGTATCTTCAGGTGCCTCTTGCTCAAGCCCTTTCCATCACTATTTGTAAAAGGATGATTTTTTCCTTCCCCCTTTAATTATTGCTTTTTAATGCAAGCACAGACATAACATTCATGCAGTTGTATATTTGTTTTTAATATTTTTCATTTTCTTAAATAAACAGTAGCATACATTACCCACTTTTCCCAAGCTAGAGTTGAGAGGTTGTCTTCTGATTATATGGTGTACAATGACTTAGTTAATCATAACACTGAGTCTAACTGAATGTGCCTACTTATTCAGTGATTTTGGAAGGGGTAATTATAGCAACTGCCATCTAAATATTTTAATCACATTCGGAAATAGTTAGAAAATACATGAATATTCCTGTCTTATTTTTGCTGTTTAAAAAGAAAACAACACAACTTGTTTTATTTAATTTACATGTATTCTAGTTCACTGGTTGTCAGTGGGGTAATTTTGTCCCTCTGGGGACATTTGGCAATGTCTGCAGTGTCTGGAGTTTTTGACTGTCACCATTCCAGGGGGGATGGGAGTTGCTGCTACCCATCCTCCCGTGCTCCAGAGAGCTTTGGGACAGATGTTGATTGGTCCCCACATATGCACCACTGGTGAGAAGTCCTCTGTCTCAGCCACGCTTTTGAGAGCTTGGGTCACCTCGCTCGTCCTCCCGCTCGCTCTCCTTCTTCAATAGATATTTACGTCTAGCGCTTTAGGAAAACAGAAGTCATTTAAAATGAAAAGACCTGAGGGGCTCCCGGGTGGTTCTGTTGAGGAGGTGCCCGACTCTTGGCTTCTGCTCGGGTCATGATCTCAGGGTCCTGGGATAGAGTCCTGCATCAGGCTTCTGGCTCAGTGTGGAGTCAGCTTTTCTCACTCCCTCTGCCCCTCCTCCATGCTCATGCTTTCCCTCTATATCTCTAAAATAAAAATGAAAAAAAATCTTTTAAAAAAGGAAGATTGTCCTTCAGAGGTGCACGTGAGTGTAGGTGACCTATGAGGAGTTTGGAAGTGTTGCTTCTCTTATGAAATTGTCATTGATGACACGCATGATAACAAGATACATTTTTCTTATCTCTCTATCTGCATTTTCTCTATTTATGAATTACCCCATTTCAACTAAAAAGGGGACTGAATAATTAACTGCATGGTGGTTTTAATGCAATACACATAAAAGGGGGCATGCTCCCTCTCTCAGGTGGGGGGCACCTGGGAGCTATCAACAGTGGTGTCAGTTGCATGTGGTGGTTCCCAGAGAGGGCCTGGGAGTGTGAGATGGGTATAGGATGTGGAAGGTGGACATTTTTCAGTGCTTGATGGTTTCAGAGCCGTGTCCACCTTTTGCCTTTGGTGATGAAGAGATCCAGTAGTTTAGGATTATTCCAGACGTTCCTAACTTGACTGTTCTTTTTCCTTCCTCCCCCTCGCCTTGTACTTCCCAGTCTTGCATCAGGTAAATTAAATGATTGTGGGGGGGATCCTGATCGGCATTTCTTCTTCTACTACTACTACTACTTCTTCTTTTTTAAAGATTTTATTTATTTGAGAGCGAGAGAGAGGGTGAGAAAGAGCATGAGTGGGGAGGAGAGGGAGAAGCAGGCTCCTCTGAGCAGGGAACCCAAAGTGGGACTCTATCCCAGGACCCCGAGATCATGACCTGAACCCAAGGCCGATGCTGAACCAACTGAGCCACCTAGGCGTCCCTTGGCATTTCTTATTGACACAAGTAAATGCAATAGCAGTTTGATTCCTGGAAAGGAAATATGTATCAATAGAACAGTTGAGACATTAGCGATGACGGTTTACAAATTTGGCAGCCCTCTTAGGAGTTGGTTATCTAAGATAAATTTTATTAACATTTAAGTCTTGGACTTTAACGCTTCTTTGTGGTTGGTTTCGATGCTGCCACGGGGCGTGGAAGAGTCTCGGATTGTTAGGAGGGTGGTCTTTCAGAAATAGATTGAGTCATCAAAACTTCTTGTTGAAACGTTGTGGCCCGAAGAGATAAACATTTATTACCCTTTCTAGGCCTTTGACTCATATCCTGTGCCACCAACCCTTTTCTTTCTGCATCTTCCCCTGCCCCCACACAAGAGAAAAGTTGACATTGATTTATAAGCCTTCCTTTGCTAAATTCAGAACCTTGCAAAATACCCCCTTTTCAGCCTTTCTGCTAGTTTTTGAGGGAAGCCCTTAAATAATTGATAACGTTCTGAAGCTTGGGTTGATTTTTTTTTTCCCCCCCTCTGCACAGAAATCAAACAAGAATTTGTGCTATTCTGAGTGATGAGTTGTACTCAGGGTTCTAGAGCATGAATGAAAGGACCACCAGCACCACAATTCCACGTTGTTTTGTGTAAGGGCAAAAGACGGTTTGCATGTCCTTTGAAGGAACAAAAGTCGGTGTGCCCATGCAGCAAGCCACCGGGCTGTGGGAGCAAGTGGAAGGTGTTCCAGTATCCCATGCATGCTTCAGGAAACCACACAGAGGACAGGGGCTTAGGGACTTGAGGGTTGGTGAGGAGTATAACATGGTCCTCATCTTGTGGGGGCTCCTGCCAGACCCGTGCGAGACGGGTGTAATCCCAGTCAGTAAGTCCCTGGGTTTGCAGCAACTCCCAACTGAGACGAGATTCAGTATGATTCTCCCATAGTTGGAATGAGGGAGCAGAAGCCAGGTGTTTTGTAAGCACAGGTAGAACAAAGCACCTTAGATTGTGGGTGCTGTCAGCTTTTGCCTCTCTGTGGAAGCAGGATGCTTCTAGAAAACAAAACCAGTTCATAAATTTGACACTGAGAACTCTTTGAGAGGTTTGATGTGGACTCATTAGTTTATGGTTTCATAACTTTTTTTTTTTTTTTTCTCAAAGCTACTGGCACTAACTGCAGATTTTTAAAGAGTTTAATCATCGTCAGGAAGGTCTGGCTACAGGATGACTAGCTGCATTAATCTGATTCGGTTCATTTCCGAAGAGAACAAAATTATAACTACATTTTCGTTAATTTACGGGTGTGATCCATCTATTTCAGGGCGAATATTAAATTAACTCCCAGCTCCACAAGATACGATTTTGAACAGAAGTATCTGTAGGATTTAGTGTTCTGTGAAAGGAGTAGGCGTTAGGGTTAGCTTGTTGTGAGATTTATTTTCTATCTGGTATTATTGTTGAAAGAAATTTTTATTTGAAAGAGTAATAAGTAGAAAAACAAACAAACAAGCAAAAGGCAGCTGAAATCTAGTGTGGAGGGAAGCCTTCTTCCTAACCGAGGCGCCCAGATGGCCTCACCAGAGGTAAAGTTCATGGTTTCTTGTAAGTCCAGGATGTTCTGGAAAATACCCAAGTAATAGGTTACCCAACTCATCAGTTTCCCTCTTGTCTCCCCCCTTTTTCTTCTTATAAAGAGATTTCTCTGTTAGTTGCTTTTAAAAGTAAGTAAAACCATCACATTTTGTACATTTTTAATTGGTGAATATTTATGGTGGGCAAATGATCTCTCGATTTCGTGAGAAGTAACCTTAGAGCCTGGGGACTGATTGTAGAGAAAAGAAATGAAGGGTGAAATGCTTTCATCTTCAGATCGTCAGAGACAAATGGTGAGGTTCCTCAGAGATCCCTGTAGCTTGGATTAAAAACACATTTTTATGGGTTATTTAGATGGAGAAGCCTGTAGTGAGCTCACCAAGGTTACTGATAATTAAGTTCAAATGGGTCATGAATCGCAACGTAATGAGGATAAACTGCCAGGATGTACTTGAGGCGGCTTAGCCTGGCAGCCCAAGTGGTAGGTAAGTTTCTCCATAGATAAATGCATGTGGGGAAAAAAACCTGACGTGTCCTTAAACCTTATTTTTCTGACGTAACTATTTTCGAACTCTTGCCTATTTAGAACCTAGAGCCATTCCTCCTGTTTTATAAGGGAAAAGCACTTTGTCTGTAGATGTAATATATTTTACTCTTTTCCTACTGTTGGCCATTTAGGCTGTTTCTATTTTCATACGTCTTACCCAATGGCTTTTCATAGAATTGTGCAATTTTGCATTTTCGTCACCAGTGGACGAGCCTACCTGCTTCCTCATAGCCTCACCAGTAGGCTGTTTTGTCACACTGAAATTTAAAAAAAAAAAAGTGTTTTTATTTTTTATTTTGAAATCCATTTAGCTTACCAGAAATTGCAAAAAGGTTACAAAAAAAACTTCTGTAAACCCTGCATCCAGCTTCCTCAAATGGCGGCATTTTATTTTCTTTATTTATTTTTAAAGATTTTATTTATTTGAGAGAGGGAGAGTGCGAGCACAAGCAGGGGGAGCAGCAGGCAGGGAGAGGGAGAAACAGGTTTCTTGCTGAGCAGGGAGCCCAACACAGAACTTGATCCCAGGATCATGGGATCATGACCCGAGTCACTGATTGAGGCACTCAGGTGCCCCAAATGGTAACATTTTCAATAACCACAGGACAGTGATCACAATGGGAAGTTCACACTGACACAGGACTATCTGTCACCACATTTGTGGATCTCTGACAGACTGATAGGTGAGAGAGGTGGTATCTTTGTGTGACTCTAGTATGTGTTTTTTTAATTCAAGTCCAGCATTTATCTGAAAGGCAGACATTTACCTGCCCGTTTCCTTTGCCTCTTTTTTCTTGATTTGCTGGTCTTATCAATCTTAAGGAGTTCTCCCAGATCAGGAAGAGTAGACCTTGGTCTGTGTCACAAATTGCAAATATCCCTTGTCTTCTCATTTGTCTTTTGGATTTGCCTGGGGTATATTTTGCCTTGTAAAAAAAAAGTTTTTATTTTTATGTAGATGAATTCAAACATCTTTTGTGGTTTCTGGATTTTTAGTCAGAGATTAAAGAAAAAGTTTTCCCTTCAAGGCTCTAAAGAATTTCTTCCATATGTCCTTCTATACTTTTATTTTTTTTTTTTTTCACGGTAAGCCTTAGCTGCATTTGGAATTCATCCTGTTGTAGGATGTGAAGTGTGGCTCCATCTTCCTTCCAGATGGCTACCAAAGTCTCCCATCACTATTTATTGAGAATTCTCATCTTTTCCCCAGTGACTGGAACAAGCACCCTTTGTCATATACTAAATTCCCAGAAGCACTTGAGTCTGTTTCTGTGTTCCTATTTCCTAGTTCCATTATATGCCATGCCAAACTGGAACAGATGAGTTCTCTGAAAACTTTCTGTTATCTTAAATAAACAAAATGAAATAGCATTCTGTGAAAGTCTATAAAAAGCTAAGGACTGTGCTTGTATAGAAATAAATGAGACAGGAGAGGCCCAAAGATCACAGAGTTGTTTTGGCCTGGGGTAGAAGGCAGATGGTTCCCTCTCTTGTGTCCAGAAGTGGGTAAAATAATATCCATTGCTGGAAGGCATTTTGGTGGTCCTTACCTGGCCCAGCCCTCTGCAGTCTCTCCAGCTTCTTGGTTGTTCTTGGATGTGGGAGGCAGGTTAAGCATGAATGGTAGGAAATGTGATCGAAATAGTTAATGACAATGTATTTTTTTTCTTTTCTTTTCTTTTAAGGAAAGGGAGGGTGTGTAAGAGTTCCTTGAAGAGTTTTCTTTGATAAGTGTAGCTTCTGGACCTTGAGAAATCTGTCATTAAGAACCACAGTGTTCCTGGGACGTCGTTAAACCTTTCTCTCCATCCGTGTTTGGTGGAGATCATAACTGGTTTCCCCCTTATCACGTAGTCCTTTGGAAGAGTTCAGTGCAATTGTTCCATTCAGGTGCACTGGCTGTCCTTGGTCTCCAGCATGAGCGGCAGTGGGCATAAGCTCAAGGCCAAGGGCTCCCGAGTGAATAGCTTCCAAATTCTCACTGCACCTGTGCCCATCCCCTGACTCCTCCTCTGTGAACGGGGACTGTGCAACCTCCTGGTGTCAGGACTCAATGTCATGATAATGGAGGGAAAGTGCTTAGCCTGGTTTGTGGCGCCCAGGAAATGCTGAGGAAAGGCTTGCGGCTTCACTGGTCTGTTTCCTTCCCTTGTTAGTGCATGAAACTCTGAGCCCCACAATTCCTGGATTTGCAAGCTGAAGGAAGGTAGGATATAATTTGGGAGTAAATAAGAGAGGGGGGGGATATACGTGTTCGAGTGGCGTGTGGCCCGCCGAACCACAGATGAGGTGAGGCAAGCTTCACGTTCGAAGGTCTAAACTGAGAAGGTGTTCTTTCTCTCACGGTTTGTCTGAGAGAGGGACTCAGCACAGGCGTGGTGTGTGCTGTCCTGTGTGACCAGCAGCAGGAGCAGGATGGATCAACATCCATGTACATTTTTTTTTAAAGATTTTATGTATTTATTTGACGGAGAGAGAGATCACAAGCAGAGAGGCAGACAGAGAGAGTGGGGGGGAAGCAGGCTCCCCGCTGAGCAGAGAGCCCGATGCGGGACTCAATCCCAGGACCCTGGGATCATGACCTGAGCCGAAGAAAGCGGCTTAACCCACTGAGCCACCCAGGCGCCCATCCATGTACATTTTTGTTGCTGTTCTTTGTCCAAAAGAATAATCCTCAAAATGGAGTGGACAGAACAGGTCTCGAGAAGGAATGAAAGCTGAAAAGGAGAAAAGGAAGGAGGAGAGCCCCTGACTGCTTTGCACTCACACACTGAGGTTCAGATGAAGTCCGTGGAACCCCTATTGATACTCTCTGTGGCCTTGAAGGGAAGACGTACCAGAAGGCTGGAGATGGCGAATGTTCTGATTTTCTAAATGGCAAGAGCAGAATCAGGAAAGTGGTCTTTAAACAGATTACAGAATGGAGATGAAAGCCTGTCGGCACCTCCCCTCCTTGATGCCTTTTGACTGGATGTCAGCAGGGAGTCTGGATGAAGTTGGACCCACTTAGATCTCTAGCACAGACGCACCTGCTCACCTTGGGCCCTCCCCTCTTGACCATGGTCACTCTTTAGGAGCCTTCTGGGCTGTTGCTTCTTGGCAATTTGTCTGTGGTCATCTGCCCTCCCTGTGCTCTGCTCCCCCAATCCTGTCCACTGACCAAGTGCCCTTGACTTCCTGAGCTTACCCCCAGATTATCTTTTGCGGTCCGTATGAGGTTGGGGAACAGCCAGTGTTTTTTCACAGTCATAGGCACTTTCCACACACAAAAAAGGGTGTATAGTATCGACAGACAGAAAAGGAGAAAATCCGAGGGACAGAGAGACAGAGTAGGTGAGTGAGTCAGAACTCTGGGGAGTGAGGGGAGTGGCTCACGGCACAAAGGAATGATAGGGAGTGCCAGGGCCAGAGGAGAAAGGACATTTCTCACCTCCACTCATTGTCCTCTGATCTCCCAGGTGGCTAAGCTTATCTCTTCTGATAACAGCTAGGGGAGGGGGGCATCATTCTTGGTGTTCTCTGGCTGGCCCCATTCAAAGGTTGGGGGTGTGGGGGCTGGCTGCCAGGAGAGGAGTGGTGTTTCAGTGTGTCACAGGGGGAGCAAAGCAGTGTTTTCTCTGAGTGTCCCACCCTGTACCTGGAATTTGCTGGGTGCTTCTTGTGCTTCTTGCTGTATACAGCACATTTGTAAGGCAATCCTTTTCTCTTCATCCTCTGTTTTATAGGCGAAAACTTAAGCTTTGGACAGAGTAAACCATCTGGCCGGAAGACAGAGCCAAGCAGGGGCGGGGCTGGCATTTCATCTCAAAGCCAAAGCTCCTTCACCAAATTGGGCCACAGGCCCATCTCTGCGTATTGAACTATTATGTGGATTAGGACGCACGGCCACAGCCACAGGACAGGGACTGCTCGCTTGATCTTCCCCGAGTCCAGGTCTCAGACACGTACTGTTCTTCGCTGTAACCTGTGCCTCAGCGTGGATGTTAAACTGTGTGTCCGTGGTAAATAGATGGAGAGACCGGGGTTGTCCATAACTGTAGCAGGGTCCAGAACTCTCATGGAGCTGGGACAGGGGACTGACACTGGTGTGGTGATGTGCCACAGGGGGACGTGTGAGGATCACGTGCCACTCCGAAAACACCTTCCCCATGTGTAGTGAGAGGCCAGCCCCCACCGTACAGGTGTGATGCTGCCTGAGGAACAGGGCGGGGCCAGGCATCCTCACTGTGAACTAGCTCCAGAAGTTCGTTTCCTGTGGTGCCGTCCTCATCTGAGTACCTGCACCACTTACAGGGGTGATTGATAACGACCCGTAGCATCCTGGGTCCCCGTTTTGGCTCTTCCAAAGAGTTGGAAGAGTTCCAAGAGACAACAAAAAGTTGTCTCTTGTGTCTGCCTTGTGGGGGCGAAGCATGTCTGTCATGTATGCTGTGTGTTCAGCGCCCGGCACGGTACTGGTTCAGAACATACTTGTTGGATGAATTAACTTGAAGTCTGTCTAGAAGCTGGAACAGCGTTGGGATGATGCGTTTCAGGGAATTTTGGCAGTGTTCCAGAAAGGAAGGTTTTGCTTGGAGAAGAGATCCCGACATCACCGTTTCTCCAACTATTGGAAGATTGGTCTCAGGAAAGCAATATTAGTCCCACTTTGTGTTGCATCATAAATTATTTTTTAACTAAAGCTGTTATGTTTACACACACACACTATATATATATATATATATATATATATATATATATACACACACACACACACACACAACACACAGTTTGTCTCCTTAGACTTTTATTTTTTAAAGCAGATTAGGTATTTTGGAGAGCACACATCTGTTTTAGAAGTTATCTTGCACAGTTCAGCTCTTTTTTTTTTTTTTTTTTTTTTTTCTGATAGGTGAGTTTTCTTGTAGCAAATGAAATAAAGAAGCCCTGCTGTGTCATCTCCTATTTGACTTTGGTCCCTGACCAGCCCGAGTTCCTTAGGAAGGACGACAGCTGTGTTGTGCCTTATATCTGTACAGTGTTTGAACACAGCAGATGTGCAACACATTTTCACTGAATAAGTATGACTTTTGTTCCACTGGTGAGGTGACTGAAACTGCCTTCAAGGAAACCTAGACTTTGGGGCGAAGTAGCAACCCCAATATCCTGTAAGTAAGACACAGAACAGGGATTTGCATCCAGTTGAAAGCAATGTCCTCGCGTCCTCTACGTTATATGCAGTGGCATGGTCAGTTTCATTACCTGGATTCATCTTCTTTCAGACAACCCTTGTATTTGAATATTTAGGGTTGAGAGAATAGGGCTTCTTGAATCGGCCCTTTTCACCTTCTAGTCTTTTCTCTGTTGTACTGGTTCTTAACTGGGGCTGGTATTTCAAGCACCTAGGAGCTTTTTATAGACTGCAGATACCCTAAATCAGTAGGTCTGGGGCAGGGTAGGGGGTGGGGGAGAGTCTGTTTGGAATGAAGAGGCAAGCCGGAGTCCTTTCCATTCCTTGAATGCATGGTTAGAACACTCAAGAGTTTGGCTGTTGTGCATAGCTGAAGATACTCTCTATTTTGCCGAGTTGGAAATCTGACAGGTTGTAAGGTGAAAGAGAAATTGAACTCGTGAGCTGGGTCTGTTTTTTCCTGCAGCCTCTCAAAGGTTTTGGCTATGCTTGCATGTTTTTATGGGATGAATTCCATGCCGAGAGGCAATTGTGAATTTTAGAGTTTACTGATTTCAAGACAAACTACATAAAGGGTTGGTTGAGTAAAATGGTGAATTCAGAGAAAGTTTGAAATCTCTTCCTGATTCGTTTCTTCTGTGAGTAAGACTGCACTGTGGGGTGGAAGTTTATCATTTCATAATGTGTATAAATGAAGGGATCAAAGCTGCTTTTTTTTTTTTTTTGCCGCTTACACTTGCTGAGGATTATCTGAGAAAACCTGGCAGAACAAGGAAATGGGTTTGACTTTCTGCCAGGTGGTCATTGAAATGTTTTTTTCCTTTGTGTCCAGTTAAAAGGCTGGGCATGTAGATTTTCATGTTCTTGTCTGGTTTCAGCTTTGGAAATGCTTACACAGCTAATCTGGCATTTGTGATTATTTCCACTTCGAGCTCACCAGGAGGCTCTTTGGGGAGATTCAGACAGAAATGACTTAATTGGATTTCAGCGCACTCACAGTAGTTGAATGGCTTTATGGATGGCATTAATTGGGCAGCTGCCATAGGAAGTCATATATATATATATATATATATATATATATATATATATAAATTTTTTCTTGAGCTCTAGAATTTCAAAGTATTCTTTGATTCATTCCCTCTCATTGGTTCATTGCTAATTTATTTAACAAATAAAAAACTCAAGAAAAATGAATTGATAACAGTAGAATTCAGAAATACGGTTCATAAGTAGAACCTTCATTTGGTTTTGGCATAGTTACGTTATTATCTATACTTGAGTCTCCTTGTTGACACTCGCGGGCTGGCTTTAGGACAGTTGTATAAGGGATGCAGGGTCTCTTGGATTGAAATTTGGGAGGAAAGGATTCTGGACCAGATGGCACTGAATGCTGTAGGGTATTGGACAATTGCAACAGATCTTACAAATATAATTTAAAAAGTGAAAGTTTATTGGATGATAAATGTCTGTTATTACCATTTTATTGAGCACCTGCGATGTGGCCAAGCCATATGGACCTCAGCATGTGGAGGTCCTTTCCTGGAGGCTCTTCCTGTCTAGATAGCCTTTTAGTAGGGGAGTTTATGATTATACGAGAATAATTTCCACAGGAACATCTTCCATTCCTATAGAATGTCCCCAGACAGGGAACTGTTTGAGTTCATTTCTGAACAATGAGTTGGATTTAGCCAGATAGTGGCTTTGGGAACCTGGAGTGATAAATCTATCCCAGTATGGGGGAATAAAGAGTAGACATAAAGTCACAGAATTGTGAAAGCATCTGGCATTTGGGGAAAATGTGGCTGAAACACACTTTGACCATTTTAGGAATTTTTAAAAGTAGCTTAAGGGTACTTTCGGAACACAGTATTATTAAAATTCCTGTTCATTTGGAATAATCATAAATTTGTTCTCTCTTAGTTAAACTTGATAACTTTTAACCACCCCCTTAAAAAAACGATTCTATTTATTTATTTGACAGACAGAGATCACAAGTAGGCAAGAGAGGCAGGCAGAGAGAGAGGAGGAAGCAGGCTCCCTGCTGAGCAGAGCTCAATCTGGGGCTCAATGAGGGGCTTGGTCCCAGGACCCTGGGACCATGACCTGAGCCCAAGGCAGAGGCTTTAACCCACTGAGCCCCCCAGGTGCCCCTTAACCCCTTTTTTGGATGGCAACATTTAACTTACTCAACTTCTTTTCATTACATATTTTATGGAATTTTAGAGAGTAATTTAGGGGATACTATAGTATCTATATGAGCATCACCCCTACTTAAAAGTGGGGAAAACAAATCAAGTTTATTCAGTACCCATCATAAGTAACATAGGATAATGTGCAGTGAGATTTCCCCCCCGCCCCCAGCAGTCTCTTAGAAGCAAATTCATTCTGTGGGAGGCTTCTCGGTTACCAGTGATACACAGAATTCAAACCAACCACCTTCCCACAAAATCTTTCTCTAGAACCTAATGGTTCTGTATGCTTCCATGGTCTTCTCTGGTGCCAAAGGTCATGGACTGTTCCCAGTCTTTTTTTAACTTACTACCTTCATCTAATAGCTGTAAAACTCATGTCCCCGACCCTCACATTGAGAGTCCTGTTTTGGTGTCTTAGAAGGCCACTGAAGTGATCCAGAACAAAGATGGGGTCTGAGTAAGCCCCAGATCCCTAGAGTACTAAAATCTGCATCAGTATGTGTGGTTCACTCACTTGAGGTTATGGTGATTTAGTCCTGAGTTAATTAGAACCCAGGCCCTGACGTGAGCAGCTCTCTCCGGATGTTTCCATCCTGTGATGCCCGTGCGTGTCCGCTGCAGACTCGGCAGATCTAGTGTTCTCTCTAAAATTAATGTGTGGCGCTAAAACAACACCAAGGTGTTGAACTTGAAGGGTAGGGGAAAGAAAGGATTTGAGGTTTCTGATTTGGTTAATTCTGGGCTTAGATTTATATAAAACAATTAAAATGTTCCTTGTAGGAAGAAAAAAGGACTCTTGTTTTAGAGGAATAGAGGGGAAAGCATTCTCAGTGGGGTAGTTTGGGGGTGTGAATGCTGCCTTTCTGGGGTTATGTAAGAATGTCCCATCAGTGAAACCATGCCACCTTATGCTCATCTGCCCCACCAGTGGTTTTTTTTTTTTAAACCATTTTCTTAAAAACCAGAAGAACATCATTCAGTGCTTGGACTATTTTAAAACTTTGAGTCTTAGGTATTACATACCTATTCCCAGTTGAAGAAGGAGAGCGGGACCTTTTCTCTCTGAAGGGCCCAGAAGTGACAGCATGCCCTTGATCCCAAGGAGGATCACGCTTGAGCATGGGCCCAGCGGAAAGGACGGAAGCAGAGAAGTGCACCGATAACATCACCACCTCCGGTCTGTTTTGTCATTTGCTGACTCATTGATTAACTGGGTTGCTCTCTGGGTGCCAAGTATGGGGTCAGCGCTGGGACCCTGCGCTTGAGAAGGTCTTCTATCGGATGAACCCTTGCTCACTGCCCATTCTCTGGAAGTGCCAGGGTGGAGGATGATGTAAAACAGCATCAGGGAGATGAAATTTACAGCATCCAGAATGCTGGGGATTCTGCAGGACAAATGACTCCGTTTCTTCAACAAATCATCCTTCCAATAAAATAGATTTAAAGTGACTTAAAAGACATGCAAGACATTGTAATTTATAGACATTATTTGGATCCTGATTCAAATAAATCAGCTATAAGAAGACATTTACGAGAAAATTTGGGGAGTGGGAACACTATGAGGTTTATATTAAGGAATACATGATTATTTTTGGTGTTACAATGGAGTTGTACTTATCTGTGGGTGGTATATACTGAAGTCTGTACAAATAAAGTAATTTTTCTGTGGGATTTGCTTTCAAGTCCCCTAGTTGGGGTTAGGGCCTCGTGGATTGGCTTAGATCCATAAATGTTGAGGTTTAAGTGTTAAGGTAGGTGGGGACATATATCCTGGTTATTTTTATAGATGGTTAAATACCTACATTAAGATGCAAAGAACAGTGGCTGTGGTACAGTATGGTGAATGCCACAATAGGAGGGAAGGCAAGACTTGGAAGTGTGTTCCCAGAGGTGGCAGTATTTAAACTGGGTTTTAAAGAAAGTAGGAAAACTAGAGAATCCGTTCCTTTTGTGCTCAGGAGGAAGGAGGCAGGGAGATGCTCTGTGATTTTTCTGGTGGATTTGGTACTGACTGGTTCCTTCTATTCATTCATTCCTGCATTCATTTAGGGCGTATTTTTCAGGTTCTTGTTGTATGTGTTGTATGTAGTGAGAATTTGTGGGGTAATAGTATGGTGAAGGAGATGATATATTGGTTTGCCAAGGCTTCCATGACAAAAATACCAAGGACTGGGTGGCTTAAATAGCAAAACTTTTATTTTCTCATAATCCTGGAGGCTAGAAGTCCAAGATCAAGGCGTTGGCAGGTTTGGTTTCTCCTGAGGTTCTTTTCTTGTCTTGTGGATGGCCGCCATCTTGCTGCCTCCTTGCACAGCCATCCCTCTGTGCTTGCACATCCCTAGTGGCTCTTCCTATTCTCAGAAGGACACCAGTTATATTGGATGAGCCTCAGTCTCCATTTAACCTAGTGACCTCATTAAAGATCCCGTTTCCAAATACTGTTACGTTCTGAGGTACTGGGGGTTAGGACTTCAGCATATGAATATTGGGGGACAAAATTTAAACCCAGAGGGAGAGTGTTTAACTGCCTCTGGAGACATCTGGGAATTCTTCCCAGAGGAGGGGCCTTGAACAGCCTCTTGCAAGAGGGTAGGATTTCACTCCTCCCCTGCACACTGGGGGCAAGACCGGGGAGGGAGCCGAGAGAGTTGGCAGGGAGTTCCCAAAGATGAGCTGAAGGCGGGGGAGAGAGCTTTGCAGCCCAAGATGGTGAGCAGCCATTTTAGCAGAGGAGATCTGAAATGGCAGACCAGGAATGGAGAGGAGGCCCTGATGGTAAGAGCTTGTACGGGGCTGGGTTGGGGGTGGATGAGAAGGCAGGGAGAGAGCACGTGCCCCAGGTGCCCCAGGGCAACCAGGTGGGTCTTCTCTCCAGAAGACTGGCAGTGAAAAGAAATGGGGAAGATGATGGGGTTTTATCTAATAGCTTAACATCCTAATCACCAGAGTAACACAGAGTTGTAAAAATGTTACGGAAAAGAATAAAGTTAAAAAGTAAAGTCATAACTCCTCACCCCAGTTTCCACCCTACCAACAGCCTGTGCTTGGCCTTGCCTGCTTTTGAAGATTCTATTTTTTTAAAAATGTGAGGAAGTGTGTGTGAGTGTGTACAGTTGTGAGAGGGAGAGAGAGAAGGGGCGGGAGCAAAGGAGGATCTGCTCCCCCCGACCCATTTGTTGGCTTTGGCCTTTCTCGGCATTTCCCCCATGCTTCCAGTCCTTTGTCCCCCAAAAGGTAAGGGACATGAACTTCAGCAAAATAATCAAAATAATTCTTACACACATTAAAGTTAAATCTTTTGGACCACCTGGTGCCCCTGAATTATCTCAGATGAGATTTCAGAGCCTGTATGCCTGCCTGCCTGCCTGCCTGCCTTCCTGTCCTGCTGTCTTTTTAAAATGAAGAGGGGGTTCGCACAAGTTTTATTCAGTAGTGCATTTTAGTGCTTAAAGTTTATTTTTGTGAGTGTGCTTTTTATTGGTTTTGTAACTACCTGCAGCAACTAAACCCTGTGTCATAAAGAACACTTGTGAGTCTTCTAAAAATGTTACAGCTGTACCGATGCTGTAGATCTCTGCTCATGCCACGTCTTTCACAGATTGAAGGTTTGTGGCCTCCCTGGGCTGTCCAAACCTGTTGGTGCCATTTTTCCAAGGGTATTTGCTTGCTTCATTTCTTTATGTCATGTTTGGGTAAGGGTTGCAGTATTTCCAACCTTTGCATTATTATTAATTTGTTATGGTACTCTGTGATTAGTGATGACTCCCCAAGAGCTCAGATGACAGCTGGTAGCATTTTTTAGCAAAAAAGTATTTTTTGATTAAGACAAGTGCGCTGTTTTGGTTTTTTTAGACCTAATGTTAGTGCACACATAATTGGCTGCATTCTAATATAAACGTAACTTTAAATGTACCGGAAAGCTAAAAAAAAACCTTATGACTTGTTTTTTGCAATAGTGACTTTGTTGCAGTGGTCTGGACCTGTAGCCACAGTATGTCCAAGGTATGCCTGTTTATGTCTTTAGATCGTCTAGTTACCACACTGAGAGGTGTAGTAAGGCTTTTTATGCGGATTCTGAAAACTTATTTGGACTAGCAGGGAGGCTCTTAAGAGTGACACCTTATCAGACCTTTTGCAGGATGGAATATTGTTGTATTGAAGAGGCTGCCATCAAATGTATAAACAAAAAGTCTTTATAAACCATTGGAAATGGCGTTGCTCGTCAGATTCCTATCTGTTAGAATTTTTCGGCAGCGGACTGTAACATTTAAATTCATATTAAGATTTACATTATGACTTTTTTGGTAGTGGTATTTTAGATAAGCTTTGATTTTTTTTGGGGGGGGGGTGCCGCATCATCAATTTTTGATGATTCTTAGACCCATTTGCCTGTCAAAGCCACAGAATCAGGGCTGAGGCACCCGGGCATGGTGGAGGAAACAGGCAGAGTCATACAGGGCTTTGGGCTTGCTGAGCTGGGCCTGGAACCCCCATTCTCCTGTCCTGTGGTCACTTGCCACTTTCTCTGGCCTCTTTATATGTGGTTGACCCCACTGCCTGCAGTTCTGCTCTTTTTTTCAGTCCCAGAAGGCAGAAATCTCTGTTATTTTAGAACATAGAAACCTCAGAGTTGAAAATCTGACCATTTACGCTCCTCCCCAGACGTGGGGCCTTAGCCACATGTGATGCCTCTTGGAGGCTGTTCAGAGAGTTAGAAATTAATACTTTTTTTTTTAAAGCACTTTCATTAACGAACTTCTAATCAACAGATAGAATCAACTGAGAACCAGCTTTATCATTTAGAGCCGATACAAATCTAGCCTAGTGCAGAAAACTGCTTAATCCTGCTTAGGACTGCTTTATGTTGAGTAAAAAATCCTAATTTCGTGGGACTGTTTGAAATTTTGGTAACTAGCTTATGGCCTTCGGTACCCTCTGGGCCCTGACCGGGAACCACCAGGCATGGGGGAGGAAACCGGGCTTGAGTTTTAGCCCAAGCAATTCAGGGAGACTTTTGTGTAGCTTTGTTCGTGTCTGAAATGAGCACTTTTGCCCCGGAATAAAGTTTTCCACCAAGTAGTTTCGTAGGAATGAAATATAGTTTGTAGTGCCAGAAGTCAGCAAGGCAGCCTGACCCGAGGCGATGACCTTCCATATTTGTTCTGAGCTGAATGTCCCTTAGACCACCGTGGGGCCCACGTGCTCTGAAGAGGGGTCTCACTTGGGGAGAGTGAGGAGGGACAGTAAGGATGAGAGGAGGCTGTGGCATTCATGAGCCCAGAGGCCTAGGATAGTCACGTGATTCCCACCCACAGGAAAGAAGAAAGATAATTGCCTTCTGTGCGGTCTATAGATTAGGGGTCTGGGGGGTTCTCTGGGTGTGTGTGGCATATGTAAGATTGAATTGTGATGCCCACCTGAGACGCCCTGCGAGTGTGTAGGTTTTGTGTTGTACTCGACCCAGTCAGATCGTGGTTTTCAGCAATTCTGGGTTTGCTGCGTTAACATCTAATAGGGACCCTTCCTTTGAAAACAAAGCGGTGTGTCCCTTCGCGGGCTGGCCCCTTTGCCGTTGCACTGGAGAGGCTGAAGCCGGCCTCCCGGGGTAGCAGACAACTCCCGACGGAGGCCACCGGCAGACCTCGCCTGAGTGTCCAGGCTTGACATGTCAATGGTGATCTTTTTTGAGAAGAAAGAGCGAGGCTGGGCTTTGAAATCATACCAGGGGAGGTTCAGGTTCCGGTTGGGCCATATCTGCTGCTTTAGCTTCTGAGCTCAGTGATAGGGTTTGTCTCGCAGGATCATCAGGAGGGCAGAATACCAGTGCCAGGTCTCACTGGGACCAGGACAAACCCTGCTCCTCCCTGCCCGTGATGTGGCTCCGTTTCTGTGACTCAAGGAGGTAAAGTGGTATCTATCCCCTGGGCGCTCAGGCTGAGGCTCTGGAAGAGCCGGGAACGTTGGCCACCAAGCCGTCGAGTCCAGCACATGGCCATCAGCAGAAGGGGGCATGCACATGCCCTCCTACTAACCCTTAGTGACTCTCCGGCGTGAAGTGCGTTCATGACGGACATCACGCTGGACCTCCTTACAGGTGTGAAGGAAACTGCCTGGGACCAAGACGAGTCTCCTGCTGCCCCAGGCACTGGAAGTTTAAGTGAGGCTAGGCTAGTCAACAGGGGCATCTCGGGGTCAGGCTGTGGCCCCAGGACCGGCAGTGCTCCGAGGCACGCACATCGAGGCCCTGAGACACGCAAGCCCTCACAGTGGAAGCAAGTGCTGCCCGCCCCCCCTGCTCCCCCCCACCCCATACACACTAAAGACCAGGGAAAAGCCCCACGTTGTGGCTTGGGTTTTTCAAAACACAGTTGGAAAAAAAAGAAAACGTCAGTGTTACAGAGAATTCGGATAATCTTGTGGATTTCACAGAGATGAAATTTTTTGTTATTAGGGGTCCAAAATAATGCAGAGAGGGAGATATATTTGGTATTAGGGTTAATTCCTTTCTGATCATGCCTCTTCCTCTTGTGTTTCTAAAGTGAGATGTACAGGGAGCTAGGGGAGAAATATTTTCAAAGGAAAACATAGACCCATTGCATACAGTCCCATCTGCCTGAAGTGTGCTGTGTAGACGGGCCTTGAGTGGGTTCTCAGGTGAGAGCCTTCTGCGCCCCAGCTGACCCTGTGCCTGGTAGTGTTTGGAGTCGGGGGTGGTTTTCGCACAAGAGTGTCTGCTTTCCTGATGGGGTTGGATCTTTGTACTTAAGATCTGATTTGAAGTGTTTTTCCTTAACAGAGGTTTGAACATGCTAATAACCCGACCCATTAGACATGGGCCATGGGCAGGCTACCCTGAAACCCAAGATAACAGAGGTTTGACCCCTCTGTTTATTTCCATTTGAGGTGTACGTCCATTTCATTGATGGCTTGTCAATGAAATGCTTTTCTCCAAGGAAATGCTGCAGCTTGAATCCCAGATAGCCACGGGCACCTTGGAAGGAACTTGAAATGGTGCCGCTTTGATCGGAGCTCCTCCATGTGTTCAAATTCTGCTCTGTTCCACCTGGCTTTTCCACCTTACCCATGACACTGAGTATCAGAGGACTGGGCTTCCAGATCCCGCCCGTAGTTCCTCAGCTGTGGACTGGTGAAGACGTCAGCTGGGGCACAGGGCTGGCCATTGCTGTGGTGGGTCTAGAATTTCGGAGGCCTGCATTCCTCCCTGAAGACTGTTAAGGAAAACCCTTCACTTCCCGGAGAAAGTTAATTTGTGAAAAAGTAGGTGTTGATAGCTATTGTGGAAGGTTATTATGAGAGTTTAAAAATCTCACTGGTGAGAGCATGGTGCGTCCAGAGCGAGGGCTGTATGCCCAGACAGCTCTTCTAGCCGCCCCCTCACCATGGCCTAGGGGATCCAACCCAGCTAAATTCGCTTTTCAGTTAAAATTTAAAAAATCCAGCTTATACCTCTGAAAATACTAATACGGAGGTGGCATTTGTGGGCATGACTGTTTAGTCGGCGGCTTTCTTCGGTAAGCGCAGTAAAAGGAAATACAACGCTTGGCTAGGACCTGAGTCCAGATTCCAAATCTATTTCTGGAAGCCCTGTCATTTTATCGTCAACATTCAGCAGCGGGAAGGGTGTAATTGTCCAGGTCCACATTTACTGTCTTGCCCCAATCTAGTATTCCTCTCGTGTTCCAGCATCACCTTTTCCCTGTCAAATTGTGTGTTTGTTTGTTTTTTTTTTCCAAGTCCTGCAGCCTCGGGGGCTCCCGGGTGGTTCTGTTGGTTAAGTGTCCTACTCCTGATTCTGCGTGAATCTGCATCTCAGGGTTGAGAGATCAAGCCCTACGTTGGGTTCCACACTCAGTGTGGAGTCTGCTTGAGACTGTCTCTCCCTCTGCCCCTCCTCCTTCCCCTGCTCTCTTTCTCTTTCTCTCTCTCAAGTAAATAAATCTTGAAAAAAATCATGCAGCCTTTAAAATAATGCTAGAGTGCACAAAGAGGAATTAATTTTTTAATCAAAATTTATGAACTTGCTGTATAACATTTTTATGAAAGTCCTACTTGACTTATCTTTTTCTATTTGACTAAAATAGAATTTGATTTTTCTATGGGGTATTTAACGTTTTGGGTCACAATCATGCCAGGGATGAATTAATAGATCTTCTCTGAGTGAACTGTCAGGACAGAGCCCCTCTAGGTTTGAAATGTAATTAAAAATGTCACTGAACTCTCTTGGAGGTCCGCAGAGCTTCAGGGACCTCTCAACAATGCCAGCAAGGACTGAAAATAGCCACCCAAGTTCAGAGAACATAAGGCAGCAGTGGACTGTCCAGGAGCAGGAGGGAGAGGCTACCGGTCACCTCTGTCAGGCTTCTCCTGTCTCAGCTTCCTTGTAGTTTCAGGATACTATTCTCAGATTTCCAACACAGATGTTTTTAGCACAAGGCTATGGGTCCAGTAGGGGGATCTCCCACCTCTCAGTAAATGGCCGGGGCAGGAAACCTCCAAAAGAGGAACGAGTCTCTAAATTTAAATATCCATGCTCTCTGCAACCCTTCTGCTTTAATTAAGCTCTCAGACTTGCTTCCTTTCCCCTTGGCACACCTTTCTTTTGTTTTTGGCAGGTTAAAGGGTGTGGGGAGGAGCTGTCTCGGGGAGGAGGGCTGGAAGAATCTTGGGAACATAGGTACCTTGTTGGCAGCCACCTGTCCCGGCCTTCCCCATCTCTTCCCTCCACAGAGCCTCAGAGCTGATAGCAGGGAGCCGAAGGGAGAGGAGGAGCATACTTTTGTTTGGGTAGAGGTCAGTAGGTGCAAAGCATCCTGTTTCTGGGGTGTATGAAAAATACCGGTTTCATGAGGCACCTGGGTGGCTCAGTGGGTTAAAGCCTCTGCCTTACGGCTCAGGTCATGATCTCAGGGTCCTGGGATCAAGTTCC
This sequence comes from Mustela lutreola, assembly GCF_030435805.1. Taxonomy (NCBI): domain Eukaryota; kingdom Metazoa; phylum Chordata; class Mammalia; order Carnivora; family Mustelidae; genus Mustela; species Mustela lutreola. Next base: position 59,737,738 of record NC_081298.1, on the reverse strand, counting down.
GAGTGGTGCTCCCTGCTCAGTGGGAAGCCTGCTTCCCCCCCTCTCTCTCTCTGTCCGTCTCCACCTACTTATGATCTCTGTCTGTCAAATAAATAAAATTAAAAAAAAAAGTTTTAAAAAAAATACTGGTTTCAGGCAAATAAATAATCATGCAGTTTCTTGCAAGCAGGCATTCCTAATAAATGTTTTTTTTTTCTTGTTTCCTTTCAGATTCCCTATGTTCCTTTTATACGAGTGATTGCCCAGATCATAATTCTCTGCTGAGATTTGGGGTTTTTTTTCAAGAATTTGGAGAATCCCTGCAGCTTTGTAACTTCAAGTGTGTCACCAGCTGGCAATTTCACTTTTCAAGGCATTCTGCATTTGCCAGTCATCTCTTACAACTGAGTGCCAAAGGTAAGTGTGCAGTGCCCTGCTTAAAACAGATGCAAGAAGTTGGTGCTTTTGTCTCAGTCCAGTGCTTGATCTGCAGTATAGGTTTTACCTAAGTTAAATGGCAGTTAAGTGGCCCTGATGAGCTGAGCCACGTCATGTTCAAGTTTCCAAGGGCTCTGGTTCAAAAATGGATCGCTGTTCCTGCGTCAGCACGTGACAGCATGGGGTAGCTAGGAAGCAGAATGGTGGGTGTCCCCCACTGTAAGTGCCCTGGCGCCCATCTCTGCGGCCCAACAGTGGTCTTAAGTGGGGCCTTGAGCAAGGCCTTCTCTGTGCTGCTTTGGGAGCAGGAGATAAACAAGAAGTGCCTTCAGGCTACTTTTAGTTGAGTAAATGTTCCTTCTGACCTTGGTCTTGGGAAGATAAGTCTCTGTGAAAACACGCAAACAGGTAAAGGATTCTGGGGAATGTTTTGCTTGCTTTTATGGGAAATCGGCTCATGCGTGTTAAAACTATACCCAGAAGATAGCCTATGGGCTCGGAGGTCCAGGGGTCCTGTAGTAACAGGTACTGGACAAAAACAGCTGTCTGCATAACAGAGTGATTTCTCAGCCCTAAAATGTTGTTTGGGACATTTGATTTAAATATAAGAGTTGTGGTTTGGGGGCGCCTGAGTGGCTCAGTGGGTTAAGCCGCTGCCTTCAGCTCAGGTCATGATCTCAGGGTCCTGGGATCGAGCCCCGCATTGGGCTCTCTGCTCAGCAGGGAGCCTGCTTCCTCCTCTCTCTCTCTGCCTGCCTCTCTGCCTACTTGTGATCTCTCTCTGTCAAATAAATAAATAAAATCTTAAAAAAAAAAAAAAAAGAGTTGTGGTTTGGTCGTCTGATTAATCTGGTGGTCTCTCTCTGGCTGGGCGGTGCTGAGTGCTTTTTGAGAAGGTACGGTTTCATCCTCAGTAGGGAGAGCACCCAGTTCCTGGGCTTTCCTTCAGAGCCTTATTTTGCCTGTGTTAGCCACAACTTGTTTTAAACTATTCTTGGATCTATAGGTTTGGACTGTAAACTCTCTTGGTGTGATATTCATTAAGTTTATTAGTTTAATATAAATTAGAATTGTCTTTCATTTGGTCTAAAACTACTATTAAACTTTTTATGAGTGGGGTTCCCCCCGCCCCCTTGACCACTTCTTTTTTTTCTTTTTCTTTTTTGAAGGCTTCTTGATTTTACTTATGTTCCCTTCTGATGTGTGGTAACAAGAATAGCGCAGAAATAATATGTAGTATTTCATAAGGGTAGGATTAAGTGTCTAGGTGTCTTCACCTTATTATCCTTTCTGGTTTCATTTGGAGGAAATGACATGTCTCACTTACTTAGAGTGTTGTGATTTCCAAATCTAGGTCCTGGTTTGGAATCTAGAGCTCGGAGTTAATGTTGTGCAGCCTGATTCTACACCCTCCTTCCTTCCTCCCGCTATGCTCAGACTTATTCTGACCCTGCTTCCTGGACATGTCTTTTCTTAGCTCTCCACCCCCTCATGCGTTAATGGAAAGAAACCCAAGTTTCTCTTGCAGACCTGATAAAAGATAAGTATCGTTGGGGGTGTGAGACGTCCAACCCTAGGAGATTTCTGTTACACAGGAAAGCTCTTACTCGGAGCACTTCAGTTTTGTTTTGTTTTATTTTTTTTAATTGCCATTGGAGTGGAACCTTTTAAGACTTAGTCACATATTTCATGGCAACAAGCAAAAAATGAGCACAAATCCTCAAAGCTGATCATCAGAATTCATCAGTAATTTGTCAGTATCAGCATCTGACACTTCATGATATTAAAACCCTTAATCACTCCAGTGACTCTGAAGGTTTGTCTTTCGCAGAGAGTGGTGGGCAGGGAGGGGTTACACACACTCCCAGCAGTGTGTTCCGCAGGTGTCAGTGACTCTTGGGCAAGTGGTTGATTCCTACAATTCCTACAATTCCTACAATTAGGTAGAGGACCATTCATAACCGTGGAAAGATACTTACAAAAATATCCATACCCATATTACTTTAAAGAATTAATTTTTAATTAATTTAATAAATTTTTAATTAATTTAAAGAATTAATTTTTATAAGCTCATGACATCCATGGCCAAAACTTCTTAAAAATTACTTTTGTGGTTTGGATTAAATATCCAATGGGAAAATCTTTAGATGCATCCATTCATGTAATAAATATTGTGAGCACCAACTGGATTCTAGATTATTTTTCTTAGTGTTTTAGCAGCTACAAAAATAGATAAAATAAGCTCCAGACAGCATTTTTCTCTAGCCCTTGTGGGATAGGGGCAGGACCCTGACAGCTCTGGCTGGGGTCCCTGGTGCCCAAGGCAGAGGGGACTGTCCCTCAGAGAGGTGTCTGGAAGTCACAGGAAGCTGTGTTTGGAGTGAGTTTTAGAGAATGAGGGCATGCATGTGCATAGGCATAGTGGGTCCCCTTGGCAAGGACAGGCTAGGTGGATTCTATGGGTAATGGCTCTTAGAATCTCCAGATCATTTAAGCAATAATGAGTGGGGGCCCAGCATGCTCTTTGGTCTGTGGTCCTTTAAGCCGCAACGGGAAAAGTGCCTTTATCGAGGGGCATATTTTGGAAAGAAATGAAAACCTCACCAGCCTGGTAAAGTGGTTAAGTGGGATGACAGCCTCAGATGCATTTCCCCAGTAACGGGATTCAAAGTGTGCCCTGTCCCAGTTGAGACCTGCACCTAGGGCTGGCTGGGGGGAGCAGGGGGAAGGAGGAATGTCCCAGCTGCTTCTCAGAGGGGCCTAAGTGGGGTTCTGAGCCCCTGTTTCCAGGTGGTACACTTCCCTGCCTTATATTCTTGTCTTCCCTGGAGCCTCCCCCATTTGGAAGTTGAAGAGCAGTCTTGGGAACTCCTTAGCCCTGACCCTGGCTGCTGTGGGTAGGGGGAATCATGGAAGAAACACAGTGGCAAAGCCCTTCGTTTACGCTGGCGCTGTTTGTGGATTAGAGCCTGCACTTAATTCTTCCCACGAATGTTGAAGACTGACTCTAGTTCACTGGCATTGGGGGCTGGGTGGTTTGCTAGATGTGAAGGGCCTTGTACACTATGCTGAAAATTCCTTATCTTTTGAAAAACTAGCAGAGACATTTTCATGAGAGAAGTCCAAGGGGGTAGAAGATGTTGGTGTCTGAGGGGAGGAAAGATCGTGGCTTAGGTGGTAAGACTCATGAGCGAAGGGAAGAAGAGGAGGCACAGATTCCATGAACTGTCAGTTGCTGATACGAGTACTGGAGAGCAGATGTTACCTGTGATCCTCTAGGTGTTGTTTCCTTCTTTTTTTTTAGCTTCGTGGAGGTTTGTGATGGACAAAATTGTAAGTTACTAAAAGTGTACATTGTGGTGCTTTGATACACCACATACACCGTGAAAGAGTCCTGACCATCTAGTTAATGAACATACTCATCACTCACATGTTTATCTTCATGTGTGTGTATGTGGGAACATTTACATTTCCTCCTCTTAGCAAATTTCAATTAAATAATACCGTATTATCTATCAACAGTAGTCACTGTGTTATACATTAGATCCTTGGGCCTTATTCATCTTACAGGTAAAAGTCATACCCTTGACCAATCTCTGCCTGTTTCCTCCACCCTAAGCCCCTGGCCACCACTTTGCTACTCTCTGTTTCAAGAGTTTGACTTTTATTTATTTATTTTTTTAAAGATTCCACAAATGAGTGATACCACGCAGTATTTGTCTCTCTCTGTCTGGCTCTCTGGCTTATTTTGCTTAACATAATGCCTCGAGGTCCATCTGTGTTGTCAAGAATGTCAGGATTTCCTTTTTTTTCTTATGGCTGAATAACATTCTGTTGTATTTATATACCGCATCTGAATCTGGTCATCTCTGGACACTTAGGCTGTTCCCATATCTCAGCTGTTGTGAATAATTGCGGTGAACATGGGGGTGCAGATAGCTCTGTGAGAGCCCATTTTCATTTCCTTTGGAAATATACTTAGAAGTGGAATTGTCGGATCATCTGGTAGTTCTGTTTTTAATTTTGGGGGCCCCCTCCATACTGTTTTCAATAGTGGCTTCACCAACCTATCTTTCCATCAAGAGTGAGAAAACAAGATGAAACCAGAGAGGGAGACAAACCATAGGAGATTCACCTCAGTATACAAACTGAGGGCTGCTGGAGGGGAGAGTTGGGGGGGATGGGGCGGCTGGGTGATGGACACTGGGGAGGGCGTGTGCTATGGTGAGTGCTGTGAATTGTGTAAGACTGATAATTCACAGACCTGTACACCTGAAACAAATAATGCATTATATGTTTATTAAAAAAAGAGGGAGAAAGTGCTCCCTTTTCTCCAGTACTTGCCAATACGTGTTATCACTTGTATTTTTGCTAATAGCCATTCTAACAGGTGTAAGGTGATATCGCATTGTGAGTTGGATTTGCATTTCCCTGATGATGAGTGATGGTGAGTGCCTTTCCATGTACCTGTTGAGTATTTGGATGTCTTCTTTGGAAAAGTGCTGTTCAGATCCGCTGCCCACTTTTTGTTGGTGTTTCTGCTGTTGAGTCGTAGGAGTTCTTTGTATATTTTGGATAATAACTCTTCATCAGATATCTGATTTGTGAATATTTTCTTCCGTTCTCTAGGTTACTTTTCATTCTGTTGATGGTTTCCTTTGCTGTACAGAAGCTTTTTTTTTTTTTTTTTTTTTAAAGATTTTATTTATTTATTTGACAGAGAGAGATCACAAGTAGGCAGAGAGGCAGGCAGAGAGAGAGAGAGGAGGAAGCAGGCTCCCCGCTGAGCAGAGAGCCCGATGCGGGACTCGATCCCAGGACCCTGAGATCATGACCCGAGCCGAAGGCAGCGGCTTAACCCACTGAGCCACCCAGGCGCCCTGTACAGAAGCTTTTGAGTTTGATGTCATCCTCCTTGTTTATTTTGCTTTTGTTGCCTTTGCTTCTGGTGTCAAATCCAAAAGCTCATTGCCAAGACTGATGTCAAGGGACTTACTGCCCCCATTTTCTTTTAGGTGTTTTCTGGTTTTAAGCCTTTAATCCATTTTGAGTTAATTAATTATGGTGTAAGCTAGTGGTCTGTTTCATTCTTTTGCATGGGGCTGTCCAGTTTTCCCAGCACCATTTACTAAAGAGACTGTTCTTTCCCTATTGTGTATTCTTAGCTCCTTTGTTGAAAATTATTGGACCATATATGTATGGGTTTATTTCTGGGCTCTTTGTTCTGTTCCACTGATCTGTGTGTCTCTTTTTATGCCAACATTTTACTGTTTTCTTTATCATAGCTTTGTAGGATACCTTGAGATCAAAAGTGCGATGCTTCTACCTTTGTTTTATTTTATTTTTCTTCAAATTTGCTTTGGGTATTTGGGATCTTTTATACAAATTTTTTTTAAATTTTAGATTTTATTTTATTTATTTGAGAGAGAGAGAGGAAGAGTGAATGCACTGGCGGCAGGGAGGGGCAGAGAGAGAGGGAGAAGCAGACTCCCCACTGAGCAGGGAACTTGACTTGGGGCTCCATCCCAGAATCCTGGGATGACCTGAGCCAAAGGCAGACACTTAAACTACTGGGCCACCTAGGCACCGCGGTTCCATACACATTTTAAGATTGTTCTATTTCTGATGAAAATGCCATTGGAATTCTGATAGGGATTGCATTGAATCCGAAAATGGCTTTGAGGGGCGCCTGGGTAGCTCGGTGGGTTAAGCCTCTGCCTTCAGCTCAGGTCATGATCTCAGGGTCCTGGGATCGAGCCTGCATCAGGCGCTCTGCTCAGCAGGGAGCCTGCTTCCCCCCCTCTGCCTGCCTCTCTGCCTACTTGCGATCTTGCTGTCAAATAAATAAATAAATACATCTTTAAGAAAAAATGAAAATGGCTTTGGGTTGTATGGACATTTTAACAATATTAATTCTTAGAATCCATGAGCATGGAGTATCTTTTATTTGTGTTTTTATTTATTTATTTATTTTTGTGTGTTTTCTTCAGTTTCTTTCATCTATGTCTTAACAGTTTCAATGTACAGATGTTTTGCCTCTTTGGTTAAATTTATTGCTGGGTATTTTTTTCTTTTTGATGCACTTGCAAATGTGATTGTTTTCTCTTCCTTAATTTCTCTTCCGGATAGTTCTTTGTTAATGTAGAGAAACACAACTGATACTTGTATATTGATACTGTATCTTGCAACTTCATTGAATTCGTTTATTCTGACAGTTTTTTGGAGGAGTCTTTATGGTTTTCTATATATAACATCATGTCATCTGCAAAGAAGAAGTTTTACTTCTTTGTTTTGTTTCTTTTTCTTGTCTAATTGCTCTGGCCTGGACTTCCATTATTATGTTAAATAAAAGCAGCAAGAATGGCATTCTTGTCATGTTCCTAGTCTTTGAGGAAAGCCATCAGCTTTTTGCTGTTAGGTATGATATTAGCTGTGGGCTTTATTATGCTGAGGTACATTTCTTCTATACCCAGTTTGCTGAGATTTTTTATTAGCAGATATTGAATTTTTTTAAATGCTTTTTCCACAACCATTGAGATTATCATATTATTTTTATTCTTTGTTTTCTTAAATAGTGCATCACATTGATTTACATATGTTGAATTATCCCTGCATCCTGGAATAAATTCCACTTGATTATGGCATATACTCTTTTGATATGCTGTTTAATTTGCTAGTATTTTGTAGAGGATTTTTCCATACTTGCCAGTGATATTGGGCTCTAATTTTCTTGTAATTTTGTCTGATTTTGGTTTTAGAGTGATGCTGGCTTTGTAAAATGAGTTTAGAAGTGTTCTCTCCTCTTCTGTTTTTTAGAAGCGATTGATAAGGATTGGTATTAATTCTTTCAATGCTTTGTAGAGCTCACCAAGGAAGCCATCTGGTCCTGGACTTTTTGTTTTTTGGGAGGCTTTTGACTATTGATTCAATCTTCTTACTAATAATCAGTCTGTTTAGATTTTCCTAGTTCTTTATAATTCAGTCTTGACAGGTTTTATAGTTCTAGGAATTTGTCCCCCTTTTTAGGCAATTCAGTTTGTTGGCATACAGTTTTTCATGGTACTGTCTTATGATCCTTGTATTTCTATGGTATAGTTATAATGTCCCCTCTTTCTTTTCTGGTTTTATCTACTTGAGTTCTCTTTTTCTAGGAGAGTCTGGAAAAGGTTTATGTAGTATTTTATCTTTTTCAGAATACCAGCTCTTAGTGCTACTGGTCTTTTCTATTACCTTTTTAGTCTCTATTTTGTTTCTTTCTACCATGGTCTTTGTTATTTCCTTCCTTGCACTAACTTTGTGTTTCATTTGTTCTTCTTTTTCTAGTTCCTTAAGGTGTAAAGTTACTTCATTTGCAAGTCTTTGTTTTTTTCTTTTTTTTTTTTTTAATATTTTATTTATTTGACAGAGAATTAGAGAGAGAGCATAAGTAAGCAGAGCCTCAGGGAGAGGGAAGATAGAGAAGCAGGCTCTCTGCTGAGCAGGGAGCCCGATGTGGGGCTCAATCCCAGGACCCTGGAATCATGACCTGAGTCGAAGGCAGCTGCTTAACCAACTGAGCCACCTGGGCACCCCTGTTTTTTTCTTAATGTAGGTTTTTATCACTGTAAACTTACATTTTAGAACTGTTTTTGCTCTGTCCCATAACTTTTGATGTTTCCATTTTCATTTGTCTCAAGATATTTTTTGATTTACCTTTTGATTTCTTCTTTCATCCATTCAGTAGCATGTTGTTTAGTCTTCACATACTTGTGGATCTTTCCCGTTTTGTCTTGCAATTGACTTCTAGTTTCATATCATTACAAGCCATAGAAGATGCTTGATAGGACTTTAGTCCTCTTAAATTTATTAAGACTTGTCTGTGGCCTAACCTATGATATATTCTTGAGAATGTTCTGTATGTATTTGAGAAAAATAGTGTTGATGTTAGGTAGAATCTTTTGTAAATATTAAGTCTGCCTACTCTAGCATTTATTTTACATATAAATTTCTGTATTGATTTTCTGTCTGGATGATCTATTGAACTGATGTAAGTGGTTTTTTGTTTTTGTTTTTAAAGATTTTATTTATTTATTTGACAGAGATCACAAGAAGACAGGCAGGCAGAGAAGGCGGGGTGGTGGTGGGGAAGCAGGCTAATGATGCGGGGCTTGATCCTAGGACCCTGGGATCATGACCTGAGCCAAAGGCAGAGGCTTTAACCCACTGAGCCACCCAGGTGCCCTTAGCCCGTCTTTTGATTGGAGAATTTTAGTCCATTTACATTTAATGTAATTATTGATAGTTATTGACTTACTGTTGTCATTTTGTTCATTGTTTTCTTGCTTTTTGTAATTCTTTTGCTCCTTTCTTCTCTTTGTCAATTCCTTTGTCATTTGATGATTTCCTCCAGTGGTATGCTTAGATTGCTTTTCTTTTTTATTTTTAAAGATTTTATTTACTTATTTGACAGAGAGAGCAAGAGAGAGAATACAAGCAGGGGGAGTGCGGGAGGGAGAAGCAGGCTTCCTGTTGAGCAGGAAACCTGATGTGGGGCTCTATCCCAGAACCCTGGAATCATGACCTGAGCTGGAGTCAGTCACTTAACATCTGAGCCACCCAGGTGCCTCTAGATTGCTTTGTCTTTCTTTTTTGTGTATTAAAGGTTTGTGCTTTGTGGTTACCATAAGGCTTATATAAAACATCTGACAACAGCTTACTTTAAGTGTCTGATACCAAGTCTGTATGCATTATTTTCTGTCTACTCCAGAAGCAGCAGTGATTTTTTTTAAACCTGCATAGGGCAGGAGAAAATGAAAGCCAACCATATTTGTCACTCTTACATTCATAAAAATCCTATCCAGTAATACTAATTTTAGTAAAGGAAAATTTTATTTTTTTTCTCCTCACTTTTACCATATCTCAGGCTTTTTTCTTTTGTCTTTTCTTTTCTTTCTTTCTTTCTTTTTCTTTTTTTTTTTTTTTTTTTAGAAATGACGAGACTGCTAGTATCTCTTGGCCCACAGGTTTATTTAGAAAGAAGTTTTACATACAAAACCCATCTCTCGGTCATTAAGTTTTTAGGGCTAAAACTGATCTTGAGAGATGGAGATATCTAGAAGTAACTTGTTGATTTATGCAAAAATAGAAGGGACCATCCTGGCCCCCTCACTGCCACTCTCCCCTTCATTGGGACTCCTGAGGAATCTGGGGTAGGGACTCTGCACCTGGAGTACTGCAGTCTTAAGGGATACTGAGTGTCTGGGGATAGCCATAGCCTTTGATGTTTTCCAGTTTTTGTAGCGGCTAGATCTGTGCTAATCAAATAAATTTATTAAATAAATACTCAGTAAGTATTGGCAATTGCTAAAAATACTGCAGTGTTGATTCTACCACAGATAACCTGGTGGGGTAGTCATACTTGCTGGGTGCCTGGCATAGGGCTTTCCACCTCAACTGTAACCTCTAATCTGAAACACAGATCTCATTACCTTGATTTTACAGGCAGAGGCACTGACCCTTGGGAGAGATAAAGGTGATTGCCTATGTTCATAGAGGCAAACTCACATGCTGGCATTTTGACCAAGATTAAGCAGCTTGGCCAAAGCTTAGGACTTGTGAGGGAAGAGTAGGTTGTGTGTCTACATCTTCTGATCTGAAGCCTTTCATTCTTACCAGACCATGAATTTTATTTATTTGCTTATTTTTTCCCATAGAAAAACCAAGTATGGTTTGGAAGCAAGTCTCTTTTGGAAACTTAAGGAAGGGAGCAGGAAGAAAAGCTTTGGGAAGGAGCTGAGGGGTGGGAGACAGGAACCTCAGCCCCATGGAGGAGGGCCTTGCACCTCCTGAAGTCCTGAGCTCAGCATCTCAGGACCAAGCAGAGACCAGAAGCTGGCCACGGACTTGGCCTTGTGCTGTTCCCAGACAGCCTTCAGTGCCGCCTTGTACTGGTGACTCCACACTTGGGAGCAGACCATTGGAAAAAATCATCTGTGGGAGCAAGAGGACCTGTATACTTCCATGTGCTGTGTCCTCCCCATGTCCCTTTAGATGTCCACAGCACCTTTGTGCAGAGTGAAGCTTCAGAAAATTGCAATTTTTTTTTTAATGTAATGAAATCATCCATTTTCTAATGGTAGAAGTGATGAAGTTTAATCAAGCATTTTTCTTTTTCTCCCCTACCCAACATGCTCTAGCAGTGTGGCTTCTTAGAAAGCTGAAAAAACCAATTAAAAACACAAAAAAGCAAGTCCCCACTCCCCCCCCTTCTTTTCTCTCTGACAGATTGTAGAAGCTGAGTTCTGGGCATTTCTATCCTTTCTCCACTATTCTCTGAATTATACCCAACAGTTCACAAAGGAATTTTCATATAAACTTGCATAATTTCTTTTTAAAACCAGATGATGTGGCTCTTCTCTCTCTCCCCACACCACCACTGTTTTATAAACGCAGGAAATGAGCCAGGAGGTCATGGGTTATAATTACTTGTGCATGCTCGATTGCAGAGTGACCTAGCACTCCTTTAAGAGCCACTGGACTAGGCATGTAGGTGGGACAGAATAGTAGAGTAAGAAGTAGATCACGTGGATCTTTGAATGACAGCATTGCTGCAGTCAAGGTTCCAAAATTAGAAAGTTTTAATTTTTTATTATTATTTTTTTAACCTTCCTGCAGAAAAACAAAAAGTACATTCCTGCCCTGTGTGTGTCCCAGTGGGGGGTCGGGGAGGTGGAGGTTTTTAGCAAATCACAGATCATCCATGGCTCAGAATGCATTTACATCACAATAAACCTATTGTAGGTTGAAAATATCATTAAGTCAAAAAGGTATTGAATACACCTGTGAACGTCATCTTTGGCCTCATCCATGGTAAATGTGCTTACAACCCTTACATCAGCCCACAGTTGGGCAGGATCATCTAACATGAAGCCTATTTCCTAATAGGGTTGAATATCCTGTGACTGATTGGATACTGAACTGAAAGTGAAAACCAGAGTGGTCTTCATTGTGCTGCTCATTGATTTCATGATTGTGTGGCTGACGGGGGCATTGCGTGGCCACTGCCCAGAATCATGAGAGAGGATGGAGCACATTCGCTACCCTGGGAACAGATCCAGATTCAAAATTAGAGGAACAGTTTCTACAGAATGGGTGTCGCTTTCACGCCGTCATAAAGTCAAAAAAATCTACTAGAAGTTGGGAGCCATCTGTAGACCCAGAACAAGTAAATCTGTTGGAGGTGGTGGACTTGTTTATTACCTTGTTTGGGGCGATAATGCCAAGGTGTGTGTGTGCCTATGTCCAAACTCAAATTGTACATATCAAATCTGCATGACTTTTTTTTATATTAAGTCTCTCTCAGTGAAGTTGAAAAATAAGTTGCTGTGTCCTTGTGAGAATTCCTTTTATGGACCTCCCACTAGCATGTGCCCATCTAAAGGGGCACGCAGGAGACCACAGAGCTGTCCTGCACAGGCAGAATGGCTGGTGGTCCTGGGACACTTGGGGGATGGGGGTGGAGGTCCTGGGATCTCTTCACTTCCACCTTCTCCTATCACTAGTGTTCTTCAGTGCAGAGAGCAAAGATGCAATCTGAGTTAGATTTCTGCCCATCAGAATGGTGGTCCCTGTTCACTTTTGTTAGAACATTGGAGAAGTTTTCTCTGGAAAGAGTATTGGCTCCAAGAAGTGAAATAAAAACTTCGTATGACTCAGTCAGACCATAGAAGATCACTGGTACCGTGTTAATGATCAAGGTCATAGCAGAAGTAGGTTTTGAATGGAAACTGGGGTTCCCCCGGGTGTTTATTGAGGAGAGGGTAACCATGTCCACCTGCCAGGTCTGTGACAGTGGGAACCCATCCTGTGTCTCACTGTGAAACCACCTGTGTCTTCTCAGCCTTGGTTAGGTTTGAACTTGACTGCTTTCTGAAAGAAGTAAGGGAGATCCTAATTTTGGAATCCCTCATGGTGGTTCCCTGCCCAGAGCCCTTGGCCTTCTGACCTTCCTGTGTGGAATGCCATGTAGGCCACAGCAGGGGCAGGCCGTGGTCAGGAGCAGCCCAGGCCCATCGTGGACCCCAGGCCAGACCCAAACCCAGTGGGGGAAGCAGAATGCTTCATGCTCAGGTAGGGTATTTCCACAGAAGGCTGCATTCTGCTTGGAATCCCCCTCCCCATCTCAGTGCTCATGGGGAAGGAGTGGGGAGGACAACAAAGCTGAGACCCCCTTCTCCAGACTTGTTTTAATTAGCAGTTTGGAGACCTGCAGCTTATGATCTTACCCAGAGGTTTTGTTCTCGATTCTGTAGTGCTTACAAAGACTAGGAAAGACTTTCCACACCAAGATCAGAGGAGCTGGGGGGAGCTGTTCATCCCAGGAGCCCGAGATAAGAAGTGTTTCCTGTCAGCAGCCTGCATCTGATAGCCTCCTCTTTGTGGGAAAAGCTGCATGGCCGTCTTCAAATGGCTCTGTCTTATCATCCCAAAACTCCGTAGTGAGCACAGTTTTGTTAAATTTTGGCTCTATTTTCTCAGTGGTTGGATTCCAAGTCTCATTGACTTGTGCTTGGAGCAAAGGCCTCTGGAGAAAGTGGTGTGTCGGGGAGGACATGGGGTTGAGGACCTGCCATTTGTTCATTTGTGCTTTTCATGACTGTGTGTCAACATCTAGGCCTTGGTTTCCATGCCAGTGATGGGGAGGGACCCGAGGAGTACCTGGGTTGTGATTCTCGGAGTTCAGGGACAGTCCCTTGCAGACAGTTTTGCACCACAGTCCCAGCCACCACACCCCACAAAATTCTGTGGGAAGAAGCATTCATGGTGTGGGTGACACCGGAAGTCCCCCTCTGGTCTCAAATGGCAGGAAAACACAGGAGCTCGTCTCCCATTGGCCTCTCATCTCCAAGAGAGAGGATCAGGAGTTCCCCTGAGCTATGAGCTGCCTGTGCTGCTGCCTGTGCTCTTGTTGGCCAGGTGGGCTGGGAATGGAAGGAGCTGGTCACTCAAAAGGTGCTTGGGGACCAGAGAAGACCTGGCCTCTGCCTCACAGTTTTCTTTCCAGAAGCAAACACATGGGCCTCAGGGAGCTCTGAGTCATGGCCTGCTGGCTGCACAGGGGAGCCACCAACCTGGAGGGGCCGATGGGCCCTGCCATCTCCCGGGGCAAGCTCCCCGGGGAGTCAAAGGTGCTGACACAAGTGCTGACATGTTTTCATCAACACTCTTCCCACTTGTGCTTCCCCCTCCTGGAGGTGGGTTTAAAAAAACAATAAAACAAAAACACAGACCCCAGTCTCCGGTTCCAGCTCTGGGGATTCGATTTTGGGAAGCCTAGACTTTTTTGGCTTTATTTTAAAGCTTCTCAAGTCTTTCTGATCAGCCAGTCTGGAAACTGCTAACCCTGGGGAGATAAAGGGCTGTTTTGGGGTTGAGAGCCGAGATAAGGCAAGAAAAGAGGGGTAAAGAGGATGTCACAGGACAGTATTCCTGTATCCTAGATGAGCCTCACTTGCTTTTGTGACCAGGTCACCTCCTCTGTGCTCTGGGCCACCTTGGAATGTGCATTTTCCTCCAAGAGCCACTAGGGTGCTCAGACTTGACTCTAGAATGTCCTGGAGTGAGCTGCGCCTGTGTGTCTGTGTGTTTTTGCATCCGTCTTCCTGCAAGAGGCCTTCTGCTTTGAAGTCCTCCATCCGAGAATGTTCATTTATTCACACTGTAGATAATTTGCAAAACTTAAAAAAGACAAAACAAACAAAACCCTAGCCCATGACTGATTACAGTGTTTATTGGTAGTTCTGATTTTTGATCCTTATAATGAGCTACCCCCAAGGGAGACTGGTCTTCTACACAGAAATCTGGCAGAATAGAATACAGAAACAGGAAGCACAGGGCACCTCGATGTGTTAGAGCATACCAGAAATTGGAGTGCTGCTAATATTTTCTCTCCATGCCTTTACGTTTTCTACTTTGGAGATTTCAGCATGAGGGATGATGGGTTCCTACAAAACAGGGCTCAGGGTCAGTGGAGAGATCACACAGCAGAATCCATATTATTTCTTCCAGGCACTTTTTACAGAGCCCCGACTTTTGCTCAGTGGAACCAATATCTGGGTTACCTGCAGATCACGGGAGAGGTGTGAAATAGTTACAACTTTATAAAAGGCCACAGAGCCAGAATTGGTTCTATTGTCAATGATGTCACCCAATGTTTTTGGCTCCAGACCGACACCCTCTAGCCACAGGATCCAAGTCTCTCAGGTCCATGTGTCCTGGTGACCAGGATCAGACCTCCTAGTGCTGCAGGATCCCGACGGATCAGCGGGTGAATCAGATGATTGCACTGAGCCCTTTGTGACTCTAGAGCTGGGTGGGAAGATGTTCTGTGTCCCTTGGGGGCTGACCCCGTGAGGCCCAGTTCTGTGCACTCAGGTGTTCTGCTTACAGTGTGGGTGGCGTTTGTGGGAAGCTTGTCATCTTGACGATCTCGGGAATGGAAAACTCAGACTGTTGTAGAGAATACCTTAGCGCTTGTTTTTTGTTTTTGGTTTTTTTTTTCCCCTGAAAAAAATATAAATAAACCAGAAATATCTTCTTCCCAAATGAGATCTGGATTCCGCATGGATTACTAGTTTAGGGTTCTGAACTCTTCTGTACAGTCTCAGGACCCCTGGGTTTAGCCCGTTCCTGACTTCTGCCTATAGGACCCCTCCTTTTTAAGCACAAAATACTGGCCACATAAGGGCCTTTTCCTCCGAGGAGCTTCTGTCTCTTCTGTCATATCCTGGGACACTCTAGAGGCATGCATATGTATATATGTCTGCATATATGTTGATTACAAAAGGATGAAAAATTACACACCATGCAAACACTAATCATTATCAAAAGAGAAGCAGGAATGGCTATATTAATATCAAAGTACGCTTCAGAGGGTGGAAAATTCCCCGGTACTAAGGGTCCTACCCAGGAGAGCACATTACACGTTGTTGTCATGTGTCCTCAGGCTGTGACAGTTCCTCAGACTTTCCTGGTTTTGGTGACCTGGACGGTTTTGAGCACTTGTCAGGTGTCCCCCAGTGGGGATTTACCTGATCTTCATTGTTAGGGTCGTGGGATTCTTTGGAGACCAAAGTAGTAAAGTGCCATTGTTCATCACATAATATCCAAGGTGTGTACTGTCCATTTGCCTAAGCAACATGACCTTGGCCTTGACCAGCTGGCTCCATAGTTCCTCCTCATGCCCCTCTCGTGCCGTCCTCCTTGGAAGGAGGTCTGAGTGCCACCACTCTTAAATGAGTGGAGTTAGGCTCCCCCTCCTTGATGAGGAGGAGCTACATAATTTATTTGGAATTGTTCTGGGGACCTTTGTCTTTTCTCCCTCATTTATTTACTCACCAGCCCATTCTCTCACTCTCTTAGTTTTTTATCTTTTTTTTTTTTTTTTTTTAATCTGTAATTTCTACGCTGAATGTGTGGTTCGAACTCATGACCCTGAGATCAAGAGTTGCATGTCCTGCTGATTGCACCTGCCAGGTGCCCCCGTTCCCTTGCTTTTTAAAGCTCATTTCACTACATGCATGGGTGAGCCTGAACAATATTGTCTAGTTGGTCGGTCTCAGGCTTTCCAAAAATGATACCATGTAGGATGTCCTTTGTTGTTGTTGTTGTTGTTTTCCTCTACTTAGCCTGGTTTCTGGGAGTCATCTAAGTGGTTTGGGGAGGCCTGCTTCTGTGTCACTGCTGTGTGACACCCTACTCCCTTTTCCCCTTGCTCGGCTTCATTTCTCTTCTCTGTCACAGCAGTCCCACCTGTGACTTGGAGTGAAGTTGTCACCGGGCACTTCATGCTGTGTTGAGCTTCCATGAAAAGCCCAGCAAATCGTCTTCAATGCTGGTCATTCCATTTTCATCTCCCCAGCCTTCCTCACACCTGTATCATCAACCTGTTTCATTTTTATCCTTCTGGAGTCAAAAGGCATCTTCCGTACTCTGCTCTGAAGCTATGGATGCGGCAGATCTTTTCGGGTATGTAGTCACCATTTGTGCCGCCCTTCTGTGCAAGGAGCGTGTCCTTGGCCCACTTTTCAGTCAAGCTGTTGGTCTTTTTCTTCTGGACTTCCAGGGTTTTTATGTCTTCTAAATGCCAGCCCTTTGTCATTGTGTGCAGTGCCTACAGCGGTTTCTTTTCAAGTATATTTCATCAGATTTCAATCTGTGGCATTCGGGAATTCCTACTTGAGAATCCAGATGTCCTCTTAACAGTCTTCTACCGTGCCAGCAATGGATTCCACTAGTTAGAAACTTTAATGCTTTTATGTAAAAGGGAGTCTTGTATTCTTCTAGCTCTGCTGAAAGGACCATATCCATCTGGCATTGTTTCAGTGCTCAACTGCCTATTTCAAAATTGTGGGTTGAAAAGGATAAATACAGAGTTTTCCAGTGCTGGAATCTTATTAACGGTGCTTAGAGGCTACTCACCAGGTGTGTGCTCTGCTCTCGGCTGGCGCGCTCTCAGACGTGTTGTGGGTTCGCCTGAACTGGCTTCTCTTGTATCTGTCGCCGTGCTCATTAGTTGCTAGAAAGAGCTGGAAGAGTCCCTCTTCATTATTGATCCGCATTTCATGAATATTTATGTCTATTCCATGTACTTTTATCCTTTTACCCAAAGTAGCTCAATAGTATAACATTTAAGATTTTAATTGGAATTCTTCTACGGCTGCCATCATGAGTCAAGAGCCCTTATTATGTAGAACAACAATGGCTATCTCAAGGAGTGAGATTGTTTTAGATGAAGCATCTTCAATGTGACTCCCAACAGCAAACTGGGACTTCAGTGTAGGACACAGCAGCCTTTCAGTAGCTCGGACCCACGAGCAGATTCCTCTGGGGGAGGCTGTCCGCCCCTCCCGATAAAGAGCATCCATGGGACACTCATCCACTCCCTCCTTCAGATGCTCGCAGGGGACATGCATAGGCTCAGGCCTGCCTGAGCACTTTGTTTACAAGGACACACAGTCCTTGTCTGCAACAAATTGTATTCAGTGGGAGAAAATAGACAATTAATCAATAAAGACATGCATGAAGTACTCCTGGGAAGTACCAGGGAAATAAGAAGGCAGCACGAGGGGACGGAAAGTCTGTGGATGTCGGGGGCACGGTGTTTCAGGCAAGAGCTCGCCTGGTGGTTCTGAGGGACAGCCAGGTGTGAGGAGCAGGAGGGTACGGCCCAAGGTCAAGTTATCTGAGACCTTTATAAAGGCTCCAGATTCTGTTATGATGTGATGGGATGTAGTAAGGTTTGGACAGAGGAGTGACACAAATCACCATCCGTTGTACAGGTCTCACAAGGCTGCTGTTAGGGTAGCAGAGCGGGGGAGGTGGAGGGCTGGACCCAGAGAGACCCGTTAGGAGAAAGTCCCAGACAAGAGGGGCTGCTGGCTTGGAGCAGGGCAGTAGAGGGGAGGAGAAGTGGTTGGATTGGAGACATTTTTCAGGCGAGGCTGCAGGGTGTGCTGTGCGGGGCGGGTGGTGCGGAAGGAGAGGCTGCAGGATGGCTCCAAGAGTTTTGGCTGGACAGGCAGCTGGATGGATGGTTGTCTTTTATGCCATTTACTCAGAAGGGAACACTGAGAGGAGATACAGGCGGGTTTTGTTGTTGTTGACTTGACTCATTTCCTTTTGTTTCTGGTGGGGAAAATGAGGAATTGTCTCTGGGTGTGAGCCATTTGGGACCATGTTGGGCATTCGAGTGGATGCATTCCCTAGGTACTTGGGTGGAACAGTCTGGCGTTGAGGGGAGGTGCAGGGGTGAAGACTGACTTCTGGAAGCTACCCACATCAAAGTGGCGCCCTGCGCTAGGAGGACGGGCAGAATCACCCAGGCAGCAAGCAGACAGAGTAACGGCTCCCAGACAGCCTGGCTGCTGCTGCATCTGGATCTGAAACAGAGTAGGAGCAGCAGGGAGCTGAGGGGGCGCTCTGGGAGGAAGAAAAGCAGGGCCGCATGATTGCCCAGAAGCCGAGTGGGGGGGCGCGCTCAAGAAAGCACTAATGGACAGTGTCAGCTATCACCGTATAGTTTAGATGATCCAGAAAGGAGAATCCTAGGGACATGGTGGGGTGGGGACCAACAGGTTCCTCCAGAAGTAGAGGCGTGGGGTTCAGAGCACAGAGGAGGGCGGGCCTCCATAGGGCGCTCAGCTGCCCGCCCTGGGAACAAAGGGACAGGTGGCGTGGTCACAGGCATAGACAGGTAGACATTTCCTTTGGACTGCTTCCGTTTCTCTCAGTGAAGTACGAGGCAAGGTTGTTCATCACCTGACACTGCAGAAGGGGTGGGGCACGTTAGTGGAGGGAGAAGGAAGATCTGAAACAAACCCCTTACAGATGGAGGGAGGGAGTTCGCTTGGACATGGAGCGAGCTGCTGGTAGCACCCAGGACTTGCTTGGGCCAGTGATCAGAAGTATCAAGTGGGACCCATCAGCAGCTTGGGAGCGCCTCTGTAGCACCTTTTGCTGCCCTGGGGCAGGGGGGAGGGTAGATGCGACCAGAGTTTTCTCCATGCCTCCTTAGGACTTTGGGTGACCATGTCAGAGCCCTGATTCATAGCACCTGGGATCTCCTGAGGTGCTCTTGACATATGTTACCAAGTTTCGGCTCATCTAAGTCAAGGGTAAAAATAATTAGCCTGCGGTAGTGTGAAGTATGTACAGCAGACCGAAGGTGGGGTCAGAGAGGCCTGCTTGGTGAGGATGGGGATGGGACCCAGCTGGGGTTGTAGGAGGAGTAGGCAGTGGGAGAAGGGGTTGAGGACAGTCAGTCAGACATAGCGACAGGTACGTTAGGGACCAGGGAGAGGTGTTTGTTAACAGCACTGCTTAGAGAGAGCGAAGGCTAATCAAAGCCAGACCGCAGCAGGCCCACAGGATGGCCTCTTTACTTTCTTCAACAATGCTGTGACCCAGGAGTTGGGCTAGAGTCTATAAAATGCACACAAAGTGGGATGTAGGTAGCACTGGTTACCTTAACACCAGCTGTACTGATTCTGGGACTGGAGCAGGAGATGTCCAGGAGGAGCCTGGAGCTGTCTCGTGATGCCAGAGCACAAGGATGGACTTCTAGCACACACAGACACACACACACTCAGACACACACACACACTCACGGTGATGGTGGAATAGCAAAGGAAGACAGGAGCCAACTGAAAGAGTTCCCAGAAGCCAAAGTTAGAACAGTTTGAGCCACAGAATCAATAAGCAATCCTGGATTGTGGCCAGAGTGTGGCTCAAATAAGTTTCTGTGCATCTACCCCGATGCAAATGAATGAATGAGTTTTAAACCAGGAAGAGAGACAAGTCTGTGTGGAATGGAATCTAACTTCGGTAGATACCACATCTTCGAGGGAGGTGGAGTGGAAGCCCCACCCAAGGGCAGATGCTGCTTAGAGGTGTCCTTCCCAACAGCCCAGTGTGGAGAAGAGACAGACAGACTTGGAAGAGGGAAGACCTGAAAGACACACCTCAGCCAGGTCAGCATCACCAGTGGTGAGTCACGTGGACAGGATCTCTCCTCGATCCTCTGCGATGGATACGGCATTTTGCCTCTGGGCTGTTGCTCCCCAAACCACTAACAGCTCTTGCACGGGGAGAAATGCACCAGATGCATCCCGGGCAAGGGACGTTGTACAGAAGACCTGACAAGTATCCCTCAGAACTGGACAGTTGTCAAGACGAGCCGAGTCTGAGAAGCTATCACAGCCAAGAAGGGCCTGAGCAGACATGTGGTCTTCTGGGCATGTTTGCGGATTTTAAAAAAGGGTATTAGGTAAAAGCCAAGGACATCCAAATAAAATATGGACTCTGGTTAATAATGTATCTGTGTTGGTTTATTGATTGTCCCAATGTGCCATTCTGATTCTGATGTAGTGTGTTAACAGTAGAGGAAATTGAAACCTTTTTTTTTTTTTTTTTTTTTTTTTTAAAGATTCACTTAGAGAGGTAGAAAGAGCACGAGCAGGGGGAGAGGGAGAAACAGACTCTCTGCTGAGTTGGCCTTGATCCCAGGACCTGGAGATTGTGACCCGGGCCAAAGGTAGACCCCCAACCATCTGAGCCTCCCAGGCACCCCAAACTGAAACCATTCTAAAAAATAAAATTTATTTCAAAAAGTCAGGCATAGATGTTGGAAATTCTTCTTTCCTCCTTCTGTTTTGTAAAATGATAGGAAAGTCCTCCTTTTTTTTTTTTTTTATGATTTTATGTATTTGTTAGAGAGCATGTGCAAATGAGAGGGAGAGAGAGAGAAGGAGCAGGAGCAGCGGGAGAGGGAGAGGAAGAAGCAGGCTTCCTGCCTCAGGGCTGGATCCCAGGACCCCAAGATCATGAGCCGAAGGCAGATGCTTAATCAACTGAGCCACCTAGCTCCCCGAAGACATCCTTAAAAGAGTTGCATGTTTGGAATAACCGTCAGTATTTATCTTAATAAAAGCATTTGCAGGTATGTATGTGTAGTGAGTAAAAAACTGGAGTAGCCAGGCTACTGACCTGGGCCAGGCTCCGTCCTCAGCATGACGGGGAAAGCTCCCCATTTGCGGGGCTAGGTAAGGACGGGTGTTCAGTAATTTTTCTTCCCCCATTATATAGGAGAATTGAAAACCTAGAGGACTTGGGAATGTGGGCACAAACCTTGCATATCTGAAGAATGAAAATGATTTTGGCAGCTTAATTATATTTGAACACTGAGACCTTGATAACATGGAGGGTTTTTAAAGTCACTGTGCTGCTTGTTTCACTCGTGTATGTTTCCGCATTAGGCAGAGAGGACTGAATAACAAGATGGTCAGGAAGAAGGTCAGGTATTGATTAGCGAGGCTGAATTCATTAGGAAACCAAGAAAACTCATGACATTTACATTTTGATATGTTTAAGAAATAAATACTGAAGTTATAGCAATTACAGTTACTTTCATGGGGAAAAATAGCAAAGCCTAATAAACCCCTAAAAATGGCCATCCATGGTTGTGTGTCTGCTTTGGGAGCAGTGGGCATGCATTGTCTAAAAATACTTCACACTCCCTTGGTTGGGTTAACAGAGGGCCAAATTTCACCAAAGAGAACAATGTCCGTTTTCATAGATGAATATTTTCCTTTTTTAATATCAGCTTTATTGATGTGTAATTGGCAAATTAAATTGTAATTTATATATTTATATATATATATATATATATATATATATATATATATATATATATAAAGTGTGCATTGTGGTGATTTACCATATACATCATGGAAGGATTCTCCCCACCTAGATGTTAATGAAAACACCCATCACAGCACATACTTATTTATTTTGGTGAGAGCATCGAAGTTCTCTCTGCAAATTTCAATTATCCAATACACTATTATCAACCGTAGTTACTGTTTTCCAGGAGATGTCAGACCTAACAGTTAAAAAGCTTACATCCTTTTTACCAGTATCTCCTCATTTCTCCTGTCTGCCTAGCCATTTCCCTGCTCTGCCTGTAGGAGTTTGCTTTTGGGGAAGGAGGGGTGGAGGGAGTGGTTTACACTGTTCTCCTTTGTCTCATGACTCCGTTACTGTGAGATCTTCCAGGTCAGTGTAAGGTGGTGTCTGTTGGTTCCAGGTCCAGTGCAGGTATTTGGAATTCCATGTGTTTTACAATTAATACTGTATGATAAAATTGGCTTATTACGTTGACAGCGAGTCTCCAAATGATGGTACTCAGGCCTTAACATTCATAATCTGCTTCTTAGTGTGACTAATGTCTAAGAGGCTCATGCAGAAATGGAGACCAGTTAGCAAAGGTTAGTAAAATGGATACTCTCAGGGCCTGAGTGGTAAATTATGTCTAAAAGTAGTATAAAGAATAACACTTACTAGATTCTACTGAAGCAACAGAACTCCAGTTCTCTCTCTTCTGGAATATTTCTGAGGCACTATTGAGTCGTATTGACTTACTAGTCTAGTCTTTGGAATTCTGGTTGTGTCCAGGCATTTCATGTAGTAAAATTAGTTGCTTGGTGATGAACACCTACAAACTCACATTTTGAGGTGTTTTTCTTAATATGGTTCAATTTGGGGGAGTGTCTGATCCTGCTAGTGTGTATAAATTAATAGTGTTTACTTAAAAAGAAAAAAATGGGCGCGGGATAGAGCAGAATACCAGAGATGAATTATAAAGTATAAAACTTTCTTTCTAAGCGCTACAAGTCAATTGTAGACCTGTACTCCTTGGGTACAGCATCAGGGAAGTACAAATCAGCATCAGGGAAGTACAAATCAAAACCACAGTGAGTTACCACCTGACACCAGTCAGAATGGCTAAAATTAACAAGTCAGGAAACGACAGATGCTGGCGAGGATGTGGAGAAAGTGGAACCCTCCTACACTGTTGGTGGGAATGCAGGCTGATGCAGCCACTCTGGAAAACAGCATGGAGGTTCCTCAAAAAGTTGAAAATAGACCTACCCTATGACCCAGAAATCGCGCTACTGGGTATCTACCCCAAAGATACAAATGTAGTGATCCGAAGGGGCACCTGCACCTGAATGTTTATAGCAGCAATGTCCACAATAGCCAAACTATGGGAAGAACCTAGATGTCCATCAACAGATGAATGGATAAGGAAGATGTAGTACATATACACAATGGAATACTATGTAGCCATCAAAAGAAATGATATCTTGCCATTTGCAACGTGGATGGAACTAGAGGGTATTATGCTGAGTGAAATAAGTCAATCAGAGAAAAACAATTATATAATCTCTCTGATATGAGGAATTTGAGAGGTAGGGTGGGGAGTTGTGGGGGTAGGGAAGGGAAAAATGAAACAAGATGGGATCAGGAGGGAGACAAACCATAAGAGACTCTTAATCTCACGAAACAAACTGAGGGGGTGAGGGGTAGAGAGAGGGTGGTGGGGTTATGGACATTGGGGATGGTGAGTGTTGTGAAATGTATAAGCCTGATGATTTACAGACCTGTACCCCTAGGGCAAATAATACATTATATGTTAATTAAAAAATTTTTTTTCTTGAGAATTGCCATCCACTAACAAATCCTCTTCAGTATCCATTAAAAAGAAGGTTTACTTAAGAAAGTATGTGTACAAACCCACTAGGATGGCTGCTATCAAACAACTAAATAGCAAATGTTGATGAGGATGTGGAGAAACTGGGAACCTTGTACACTGCTGGTGGGAATTGGAAATGGTGCCAGCTGTTATGGAAAACAGGATAGAGGCCCCTCAAAAAAATTGAAACAGTTGCCATATGATCCAGTCCACTTTGGGCTATGTACCCCAAAGAATTAAAAACAGAGTCTTGGAGAAATATTTGCCCATTCATGTTCGACAGCAGTGTTATTCATAAAAATCAAGAGGGGGAAGTAAGCCCATATGTCCATCGCTGGTTGAATGGATGAACAAAATGTGGTCTATCCATGCAATGGAATATTTTTCAGGCTTAAAAAGGAAGGGCATTCTGACACTTGGTACAATGTAGATGAACCTTGAGGACTTTATGCTGAGTGAAATAAGCCAGGCACAGAAGGACAACACTTATATGAGTAGTCACATTCATAGAGACAGAAAGTAGAATGGTGGTTGCTGGGGGGGTGGGGGGTGGGGGGCGAGGGGCGATGGGAAATTAGTGTGTAATGGGTATCTGGTTTCAGTTTTAGAAGACGGAGAGCTCTGGAGATGCAGGTTGTCTAAGTGTGATGTACTTACTACCACTGAACTGTACTCTTAAAATTAGTTAAAATGGTAGATCTTTCATTATGTGTATTTTACCACAATTTTAAAAAAGAAATCGTGTGGCAGATTGTGTGCCTGAGCTTCTGCTGATACTGTAATTAGTCTTTAGAAAGTGGTCAGAGCTACTCTGAGTCATGAGGACAAGCCCCGTGGGCGGGGGGTGGGGTGGGAACGAACGCTGGTGGGATGTAGAGCCAGCAGCACTGGGAATAGAAGCCCAGAGCAAGAGCCCTGGAGCCAGCAGGGAGCTTGCTTGCAGAGCTCCAGGGGTGGGGAAGGGGCCAGCAGCACTAGGGAGGAGCAGGCAGCAAAGGAAAAGAAGAAAAAAAGCCCAGTGACCTCCCCTCTTTGGTGGTGTTTCACTGGCCGGTTCTCTGGAATAAACCTCAGCACACACTGTAAATTTATGTTTTAAGGGGCACCTGGGTGCTTAGTCAGTTGGGTGTCTGCCTTTGACTCAGGTCGTGATCCCAGAGTCTTGGGATCGAGCCCGATGTCTGGCTCAGTAGCGAGTCTGCTTCTCCCTCTGCCCCTCCCCACCCCATGCATTCTCTCTCTCAAACAAATAAAATCTTTAAAACATTTATGTTTTGGAAATAACTTGGCTACACCTATTTGTCTATAAAATGTATTGTGATAAATACTGTGGACACATGAAAATTCTCTCTAGGCTGAATTCAAGCAGGTATCATCTGTATTAGCCCCAGCAGGAGCCAGGGTGTACCTGCGACCCATGGGGATCTCTTGGTAAAACTTCCAAAATAGGATTGATGGCACTATGGCATCTCAATTTTGTGACACTACCTTAGAGCATCGGGTATTACCTGTTATTTTATTTTATTTTATTTTATTTTATTTTTTTTTTTTTAAAGATTTTATTTATTTATCAGAGAGGGGGGGGGAGAGAGCAAGCACAGGCAGACAGAATGGCAGGCAGAGGCAGAGGGAGAAGCAGGCTCCCTGCCGAGCAAGGAGCCCGATGTGGGACTCGATCCCAGGACGCTGGGATCATGACCTGAGCCGAAGGCAGCTGCTTAACCAACTGAGCCACCCAGGCGTCCCTTACCTGTTATTTTAAATTCTTTCACTGTTTTTAGCTGAAACTGTCATAATCTAGGGTGATGTATTTTTGAAGCCCCGCACTGAAGTCTAGTGAGTCCTGTGATGGCATCCCATGACGTAGGGGGAGCAAGAATGTCTGCCACGGATCCAGCATGGACCAGGTAGCAGGTACTTCCTGTGGATTGTTTCATTTCATCCTCATAGAAGCCCTGACCCCACCGCCAAACACAGCAATGGAGGTCAGAGAGGTCAGGCAACTTCCCCCAGCGTCACCTGCCTGGTTGGTGTTACGACTGCATTTCAAACCCTAGCCTTCTCCAGCTAGAGAGGAACAATCACAAATGAAACTTTGCAAATTCAGAGACTTTACAGGCCACAGGCTCTGTCATCCAACAGAATTAGCAGCAAATCATAAAAAAGACCTTGTCCAAAATAACCCGCTGGGCTCTCTCAGTGTGTCGGAAGCCTGAGCCCTGTCCCTTTCAGCCCTGCTTAGCAGGAGCGGCTGCAGGGAAGCAACACCAGTGGGCCTGCACTGGCACCAAGGGAGGAACTGAGCTCTTCAACTTTGTGTTTGGCAATCGGGGAAACATCCCTTGCAGCTGGTCTGCCTTTGCCCCTCCTCCAGTGGGTTGTTAAAAAGCCAACAAGGCCTTCCTGGATGGCACCTGGAAGACCAAGAGCACCTGGTCTCCTTCTCCCTTAGGATTTTTGCTTACCCATTTATCAAAAAGAAAATTGAAATTTGATTCTTATGTTTCCGTATCTGCCTTGCCCTCCGGATTTCTTTCTCTAGACATGCTGTAGAATTCTGCTCCCGGCAAACACTCCAAGGCCGGAGAGGATAACGGATATAAAGCTTCAGCTTCAGACCCCTGTCCAGGCCCTTTACAGCCCCGTGGATTTGGATAGGTTATTTAATTATGCCTGAGGATGATCAGTCCCTGACGATACCTGTAAATGACCTCTGTTTCAGAAGGTTGCCGGAAACATCTGACAAGCTCGCACATACACAGCAGTGTCGTGTAGGGACAAGGGGGATGGCTTTGCTCACCTATAAGCATGCACCCCTCAACCACTCAGCTGGCAGCTTGCATTGGCAGCTCTCTCCTTCTGCGGTAAAAAGGTGCAGCGAGCCTCGCGCCATTGAACATTTTCTCTTTTGTGTGTGGCATTTGTGTGCCTCGGCGAAGTAGTAAGACCTTGACTCTTGTCATGGCTTAATTAACTTACTGTGAGTTGGAACAGCCTCTGGATTCCATATTGTGTCCTACTTAAAGTTGAAGTGTATTAGCTGTAATTACTGATCCTGCTTGTAAATAGCCACCAACTGGCCTTTCTCTTCCCCCACAGGGTACCGCACATTCCTGCCAACTCCTGTCAAATTAGTTGGCATCTGGCAAGTCTTTTATCTACAGCACAACTTAAGACTTTAATAAGGAAGTTAGAAGGCATTTCATTTGCTTCTGGGACGGTTTCTTTGAGTATATCTCCTTAATGCAAGTGTCCTGTTTTTAGATATTTGCCAATAGACATCAAGAGACAAAGGCATTGTAATACAGGAGGGAAAACCCAGAAGGTGTTCCCTTTTGGGACTGACCTTAGCGGAATTTACTCACTGAATGGGTTTGCTGTTGTGGCCTAAGGCAGCCCACGCTTATCCTCTTCGTATTTCTGGAGGTCAGAAATCCCATACCTGGGCTCACAGGGCTAAAATCAGGGTTTCTGCCGGGCTGTGTTTCATCTGGAGGCTCTAGGGGAGAATCTGTTCCTCACTTTTTCCAGCTCATGGAGCTGCCCTCTTCCCTTGGCTCACAGCGCCTTCCTCTGTCTTCAAATGAAACAGTGCAGCGTTTCCAAATTTCTGACTGTTCCGCCTCCCTCTCCTGCTGGTAAGGACTTTTGTGATTGCACTGGCCCCCCCTGTATAATCCAGGATAACTTCCCCTTCTCAAAATGAGCTGATGAGCTCCCTTAATTACACTCTGCTATGTAATCTAGCACATTCGCACATTCGCGGGTTTGTAGATAGGAGGTTCGGGATACCTTTGGGGGGCTATCATTCTTTTGTTCCTCATCTGCTAAAAGCCTATATTTGAATGACTTTCCATAATAATAGGTTGACTACATTGAAGGCATGAAATATTGCAAAGGAAAAAAAGTCCTTTAGACCTGTAGTGAAGTACATTGTTTTATTTGAGTAATTCAGACTGTATGTTGAAAATCAAAGTAGGGAGGACAGTTAATTTTTTCACATAGTCTTACTTTTGTTTCCTACATGATTGCTCTCTACACTATTTGCCCATAGACACGTATATTTTGATAGGTCTGTATCCATGTGTGCACATAGATATTTTTATGAAATTCCAAGTTAATATTCTGGGGGTAAGGAGTTACACCTTTTTGGTCTGTCTACTTATCTACTATTCATTTTGACTTAAGTTTAAGAAATCCTATTCTGTCCATGTACAGTTTATATTGCAAAGTGAAATTGGCAGTTTTTCAAAGCTCTGTGAGTCTTTTCTTTAGTGAGCTAAATTAGTTTGTTGGTAGAAGTATAAATGAGGCAGATGTATATATGTATTTCTATTAAAATTTTTAAGAATTATTTTTATTCAGAGAGAAAGAGCATATGGGGGGAGGGGCAGAGGAGGAAAGAGAAAGAGAGTCTTAGGTAGCCTCTGTGCTGAGGGCAGAGCCCAACGCGGGTCCCTCTTATGACCTGAGCCAGAACCAAGAGGTGGACACTGAACCGGCTGAGCCAACCAGATGTCCCACAAGGCAGTCGTATATTAACCTTGAATCATCAGTCCACCTTATCCTTGAACTTTGCATCAAACCAGGTGCCTAAAGCCCAAACAACCACTGCCACATGGTGGGACAGGGTTGTTTTTTTAGAAAGAAAATAGGGCCCTAGATATTTTAGGAATTAGTGAAAACTTTTGAGCTAAGAAAGTTTTTATAGCTATTCTAGACTTTTTTTTTTTTTAATCTTCTCCCACCTAAATCTTGAAAAAAGCAGCTTCATTTGCTAGATTCTTTGAGTGTGCCTTTTATCCAGTATGACATGAGGTTCTTGCTAAGCTCTATTCTACAGTGGCCACATGCCATTTAAGATAGGATCTGGCTGTATGATATCAAATATGTGGGTCTTCTTTCTGTTGGTTTAATAACTTAATGATAACTTAATTAGCTACAGTTAACAAAGGCAAAAATGAAATTTCTTGAACTGCTTAAGCTGGAGTGATAAACGTGCCTACTTTTTGGGCGCTGACCTCTCTGATACTTAGACTAAATCAAAATACTGTCTCACTTAACATTCAGCAGTTAGAGTGTACTTTTTCAGACTTTGTTCTGTTAAGGCTTCTTGCTATTAGAAAATTAAATCTAATTTTGGTATGGAATAATCTTGATTCAGCTGCATTTCTTTCTATTCCAATATATCCTACACACTATAGCAACTGAAAGAATGTGGCCTCCTGTTGAGCCCCTGAGCAAAAGGGATGGGATTTGAACTCTTGGCCAACCTGGAGTTGCCTCCAGATGGGCCTCCAGGTGGCTTTTCTGACCTGTATTGGCAAAGAGAAGGAAAATGAAACCTCTGCTGGGCTACAGGGTGATGTGCAGAGTAGGGGAAAGGAACAGAACTTCACATTGAAATGGCTTAAAAACAAACAAGTAAACAAACAAAAAACACAAAACCAAACCAGAGGACACCCAAAGGAGCACTCTTGCACTGTTGGTGGGAATGCAAGCTGCTCCAGCCACTGTGGAAAACAGTATGGAGGTTCCTCAAAAAGTTGAAAATAGAAGTACTATGTGATTCAGCAATCACACAACTGGGTGTTAACCCAAGAATACAGAAACGCTAATTCAGAGGGATGCATGCACCCCTAGGTTTAGAGCAGCTTTATTTATAGTAGCCAGCTTATGGCAGCAGCCCAAGTGTCCCTTCAGCTGATGAATGGATAAGGAAGATATGGTATACATATACAATGGAATATTACTCAGCCATAAAAAGTGAAATCGTGCCATTTGCAATAACATGGCTGGATCTAGAGAGTATAATGCTAAGTGAAATAAGTCAGAGGAAGACAAATACTAGGTGATTTCACAAAAGAGACAGGCAAAAGGGAAAAAGCAAAGACAAACCAAGAAGCCGACTCTTAACTATAGAGAACACACTGATGGTTACCAGAGGGGAGGTAGGTCGGGGGATGGATGAAATAGGAGATGGGACTAAGGAGGGCACTTGTCATGAGCACTGGGTGTTCTTTGGAATTATTGAATCACTGTGTCATACGCCTGAAACTACTGTTAGGCTGTCAGTTAACTAACTGGAATTAAAAACGTTTAAAAAAAAAAAAAATCCAGAGATAAAATATTCTGCTCACTTTTTATTTTAAATGATTTTCTGGAGTCATTATTCTTAATTCTCTTGCTTAGTATCCTTAATTCTTTTGTTTAGTCCTCTCAATCCTGGAGAGCCCCTCTCTGGCTCCACTGACCAGCTCCCCCACCCACCCACCTTCTAAGACTGAAATCAGCCTCCTTTCCCTTTTCCCCACATCCCGGTTTCCTGCCATGCACCTGGGTCAGCATCACCTCCTTCCGTCGTACCTGCTATTACTCCCACCTCGTCTTCTTTCCATTGGCACTGCTGTTGATTGGCTAACACTCAATCTGTGGAGTAAGGCGTTTATTGATTGGTGGATTCTGTTACCTTTGGGGTGAGGTGATTATTGATTGGTGGGCTCCATCGGGGTGAGGTGCTTGTTGATTGGCTACTGTCTGAAGCACTGGGACAAAGCACCTATTGATTGGCTGACTTCGTGAAGTTTTTATAGTGAAGGGAAGCTGTCCTAAGTCACTTAGAATAGGTTTGAAACCCATTGCTATCATTTTCTAGGTGCGAGGGAACTTTTTATTTTTACCTGGTCTAGAATCCTAGATTTCCCGGATTGAAATAAGCCCATCAAAATGCGCATCACACATTAGACCCTCACCCAGCCACCCACCCCGAAAAGGGGCACATGAGTACTAATTTGGGAGTCGACAGACCCGGGGCTCAGATCCTGATTCTGTTGTTCCACCCATCACTTAATCTCTGTGATCTTCAGTCTCCTAAAACATACCAACTTCCTGAAAGGTGGGTTTTCTGGAGATTAAACAAATTGACCTGTGTCAGGTACCCATCACACACTCAAAGTTCTAGTGATCATCCATAGTCTACTGACCCAAGGAAAGTATCCTGAGGTGGCATGTGGTGACTTAGTTCCCTCTTACTTGGTTTCTCCCTTCTAAGGCCTGCCAGAAAGCTGAACTGTAAAAACCTGATGCTCAGACCTCACTCCTCAAGATTCTGATACCACTGGTCTGTGTTAGAGCCCAGGCACCACATGTGTTTAAGCTCTCAGTGATGTTAGGGTACTCTGCCAAGCTAGCTCCATACTTCACTGTTGTTCATGCAGTTAAATCATGCTGGAAAGAAATAAATTGCTCTGATTGGTCTTATGTGATGGGCTGGTCTTGTTAAGAACTCTCTTGAAGGGGTGCCTGGGTGGCTCAGTGGGTTAAAGCCTCTGCCTTTAGCTCGGGTCATGATCCCAGGGTCCTGGGATCGAGCCCCATGTCGGGCTCTCTGCTCGGTGGGGAGCCTGCTTCCTCCTCTCTCTCCGCCTCGCCTGCCTCTCTGCCTACTTGTGATCTCTGTCTGTCAAATAAATACATTAAAAAAAATCTTAAAAAAAAGAACTCTCTTGAAAACTGTGTAATTAAGAAACAAACCTGGTATTCAAATGGGATATTCTCTGAGCCCCAATCCTATTACTGCTCTCATTATTATTTAAAAAAAAAAGAAAGAAAGAAAAGAAAAACCGCCTTTAGGACTGTGAAAAGTTTAACCCTGACAGAAAGGTCAGGAGAGAGAGAAATACATAGTAGGGCCTGGAGATTTCCCAAAAGTATGTAACAAAATGGTCTCCAGCTTGGAAATGAGCATTGTGTGAAACTCTGTCCTCTTGGATGTTGCATACATTATGCATAAGGTTTATTAAATATTTCCTCCTTCCCAAAAGGTTTGTTATCTCTAAATTTGGAAGTTAATTCAAGAAACAGGAGAACATGTATTATTTATAAGTTGCCTTAGCATCCAGTAGAAAGTGTCATGTTATTTAAAAATGGTGTTTGGGCCTCCGTGGAGCCAATGCACATGATTCCCTATATAATCCTAAAGTCATCCCTAGAAAAGGATAAGGAATTGTCTCTGTCAGAGGGGAAGAGGGTTTTAGTCAAGAGTCTTTCCGTTATCCCTTCCTTCCAAGTTTTAAGGAAACGCAGTCAGTTGAAGGACTGAATATCGAATTTTTTGCTGGAAGAAATACTGGGCCATCTTGTACCCAAAAAGTACGGAGCTGCTCACACAGTTGATAACTATATTCATTTCAGTCACTCAGCTATGCCTCTGCTATTTATTACTTCCAAAACTGTCTTAACTAGATGTATAATATACTATATTTATTTCTGGTTTTAATAAACTTTATGTTTTGGGATGGTTCGCTCTTGGTGTAGCCTGTTTTATGGGTCTCGACAAGTGTATAATGACGTGTATCCACTATTAAAGTATCATACAGAGCGGTTTCACTCCTTTAAAAATCTTACGTTCCACCTGTTCATCCCGCCTGCCTCCCTTGCCCCGGCAACCGCTGATCTTTTTACTATCACCATTGCTTTGCTTTTTCCGAATGTCATAGAGTTGGCATCGGTAAAGAGAAAAAATATTCGTGACACTTGAAGAAGGGTGAAGCAGGGGCGCTTGTGTGGCTCAGTGGGTTAAAGCCTCTATCTTCGGCTCGGGTCATGGTCCTGGGATCAAGCCCCGCGTCGGGCCTCTCTGCTCAGCTGGGAGCCTGCTTCCTCCTCTCTCTCTGCCTGCCTCTCTGCCTGCTTGTGATCTCTGTCAGTCAAATAGATAGATAGATAGATAGATAGATGGGGGTGGGGAGAAGGGTGAAGCAGAATTTACTGAGGCATTACTGCAAGGGAGTTACATTTGGGCTCAATTCTAAATACAAGAAGGAAAAATGGGAGTTCATAGTCAAGGAGTAAGGTAGGCCATAGATGAATGGAGTCACTGAGAGGAAATATCAGGAGGGATTCTGAGTAAACTGACCTGACAGGAGTCTTCCTGAAGGTACGCCAGGCAATGGGGCATCACCTGGGTAAGAGTGGAGGATTCTGGCTAAACCAGCTTGGCAGGATTCTTGGTAAAATTGGGACACGCAGAGACAAATGTGGAAGTGTAGAGGTTGAGGCCTAGTCTGGAAAGAGGATTCAGAGGGGCCTGACTAAAGTTTTGTCAAGGAAAGGGTCTTTGTGAGAATGAGACCGGGGGTCGCCGTTATAGAGTGGCTTCTTTACTTAGCAGTGCCTTTCCATGGCTTGATAACTCATTTCTTTTTAACAGTGAGTAACATTCCGTTACCTGGATATACCACAGTTTATTCATTCACCTCCTGAAGGACATCTTGATCACTTCCAAATTTTGCCAGTTATGAGTGTCCAGGTTTCAAGAGTAATTTTATTTTATTATTTTTTGTTAAATATTTTATTTGAGAAAGAGAGAAGGAGTAGGGGAAGGGGCAAAGGCCAAGGGAGAAGCAGGCTCCCCACTGAGCAGGGAGCTGGATTCGGGCCACAATCCCAGGACCCTGAGGTCATGACCTGAGCCGAAGGCAGATGCTTAACCGACTAAGCCCCCCAGGTGCCCCTCAAGAGTAATTTCATATGTATGGAAAAGTTGCAAAGATAGTACAGAGCATTCCCATATATCCTTTCCTTAGTTTGCTATCTAGTGTTAACATCTCCCACAGCCATGGTACATTTGTCAAAACCAACGGACAAACATTGGTATGCGTTACTATTAACAACATCTTGTTCAGATTTCACTGTTGTTTCCACTGATTTCCTTTTTGTTTCAGGAGCCTGTCTAGGATACCACATTTATTTTAGTTTTAATTTATAAGAGCAGTTTGGGTGTGTGTGTACATTAAGTGCACTCATAAAATTCAGCAGATCTTGAGACATGGCTATAAACATAGCTACAAGGAGCTGCTGTTACTTAATCAAGTGAACACATTTAAATATGACATCGTTACTTAGAATTTTTGGAAAGTTCATTTTCGGTTTTGGCCCAGCAGGCAGATTTCCCAGTGTACAAAATGAGGATTTGTTTTCTTAAGTTGCTGTCTCTAAACAGAATACTAAAGCATGCTGAAAGAAGGTCATCTTAAGGTCATTTCCAGACCCAGGAGGAAACTGGTTGCCAAGTTGTAATAAAAGCTGTCAGTGCATAATTTTTCAAGTTGATGCGCAGGGTGAAGTGTTTGGTTGGTTCTCTAATGAACGTCTCCAAATGTTTTGCTGGCAGAAGGACTCCATGAAAGATGACAGAAGAAGTTATTGTGATAGCGAAGTGGGACTACACAGCCCAACAGGACCAGGAGCTGGACATCAAGAAGAACGAGCGCCTATGGCTGCTGGACGACTCCAAGACGTGGTGGCGGGTGAGGAACGCGGCCAACCGGACGGGCTACGTGCCGTCCAACTACGTGGAGAGGAAGAACAGCCTGAAAAAGGGCTCCCTGGTGAAGAACCTGAAGGACACGCTAGGTGAGTGCGCCCCAGGCGGGAGGACCTGGATTAGAGCTCAACTACTTCCTGTTAGGCAAGGTGAAGAAGCCTGGTGTGTTTGGAGGGGAGAGCGTTCATCCTTCTAGTTTATGTATGTGTGTTTAAAAAGGTCTGTTTTAAAGTTGACATCTTTCTAGTTGTCTTTGGAGAAATACCATGTTTGTCATTTCCTGTAGATTTTAGAGTCTGGAGTCTTAACGGAGGTTGACACTTCTGTGTGGTAGGGACCCCTGCACATGTGTCTCGGTCTCCTGGCATCCATTTTCTGGAGGTTCCTCATGGGGAATTACCACCTCCAAAAATGTCAGCCACTCTACCTGCATCACCGCATCAGGTCTTCTGCGTCTCACATAACCCTGTCCATGTGCCTTCATGCATAGAGTGAGAAGGAGCGAAGAGCACTTTGAACCGGGTGGGTTTTTCCCCCTGTCCTGGACAGATGATGTCCATACCACAGCCCTGGCCAGTGTTAGCTCAGGTGGCTGTGGGCACGCCCCAGCATGATGCCAGAGGCTGACAGCCGTCACTCAGGTGGGGACCAATGGTACCTCAACCCAGTTGGTTTGTCACCCGGTTTTCTTCCCACGTGCCTTGTATCCCAACGTGACCCAGACCACCTTGAATCACCTCAGGTTAATGGTGTCCCCTCTTGTCTTAGTGCACATATCTGATATATTTACAGTAGTGACTGCTTCAGATGACGTGTGGCAGTAACTGAGGGCCTCACCGAAGAATGATGAGCCCCACCGCCATTTACAGAAGTTAGTGTTTACTCCTTGTATGAGTCTAATGCAGGTCGTACCTGAGGCTGCTGGTCATCACTTAAGAGTTTGCTATGAAATAAGTCAGTATTATTACCTGTGTTACATTTACTTGACTTTTCCCTTTTTCTTTGTAACAGGAGGATTTGTTTCCTGTGAGGTGGGAAGGGAGCAGGTGGGAAAACTAGAAAGAAAATGATACACCGAGTGTAGTGGGTGTTGGGAAATACTCGTCTAAAATTTCATGCAGTCTTGGGGAGTCTGCTCAGTCTCTCTTCGGATCCACTGAAAGACTTCATTTATTGGGTAGTGTTTTTGTGTTAGGGCTTAGGTTATTTTTGTGATGCAGAAAGAGAAATGAGACACAGGCCTGAGTATGAATCACGCCAGCTATCACAGAGTCTGAGGCTGATGTAGAAATTTCATTTTGCATGAGCAGTCTGATTCTTTTTCCATTAACCTGATACCCCTGTAATTTTTTTTCCCCAGGCAGGTCACTTGAAAGAAACATTGTTGCCCTTTACCTATAACTCTTCATTAACTGGTGGAAATGCAGTTAGCATGAACAGATAAATACCTAAGCTTAATTTTATTTATTTTTTCCAATTTCAGCCTCTCGCCCACCAACGTACCTTCTTTGGGAGCTGTTAAACATCCTTGACTTGTTTTGTTTTCTTTCTAATCCATTTTTAAAAATTTTTCTTGGTATTATAGT
The DNA here is from genome assembly GCF_030435805.1 of Mustela lutreola. Classification (NCBI taxonomy): domain Eukaryota; kingdom Metazoa; phylum Chordata; class Mammalia; order Carnivora; family Mustelidae; genus Mustela; species Mustela lutreola. The sequence goes on along the minus strand of NC_081298.1, from coordinate 59,702,337 downwards.
AAAGAATGAAATACTGAGAAATTGAATGAGATAATTGGAGGGAAAGCAAGCATTCTGACCTATCTAGAAATTCCTTGGAATACCTTGTAATTTTTTTTTCCCTTTCACTTGGAAGAAGGAGAAAACAAAAAGCCTCAAATTGAAACCATTAACTAGATGTCTCACTCTGTGCCTACTTTTTCTCGAGCTGTAATCCGGTTGGTGTGCTGGGAAACTGTGGGCTCTTGGCATAGAGGAGCTCACTCCAGCAGCCCCTCCTGGAGCAGGGTGTTGGGTGCTGGGGGAACTCTGGTCTCTCAGCATGAGGAGCCTCACTCCACCAGCCCCTCCTGGAGCTGGGTGCTGGGTGCTGGGTGCTGGGCCACTACCCCGCCCCTGACAGATGGCCACCAGCTCTGCCAGAACACTTTTACTTCGACAGTCAGCCAGTTCCATTTTTGGAGAACACAGATTGCTCAAAAGCTCTGCCTTAAATAGAATCGGAGTTTGCTCTTCTTTAACTTTTTCCCCTTGGCTCTCGAGAGCTGCCTGAGGAACGCATGCTCCTCTCCTGGAAGGTGACAGCTCCCCACCAGGCCTCAGTCACAGTTCAGGCGCCCATCTGCTTGGACACATTTGTGCTAAGCATTACATGTTGTAAAAACACAAAATTATATTTCCAACATCAGTATCTGTGGAGGGATGCTCCCCCCACCCATTTTTGTGTATCTTTATTTTGTGTTCACCATGCTGGCCCAAAGTCTTGCTTTCGTTGCACCAAGAGAGACGTTAGTATTCCGGCCTGAGTTTGCCACTGCCCTCTTCAGCAGTAGCAAAGGGAAGGGAGGCTCCCCGACAAGAAATCCCCACAGTGGAGGGACTTCTTAATTCCCCACAGCCAGGCCTGCCACAGCATCATTGTCAACAAAGAAGGTGAGAAAACCCGAGGCCCATCCTGCTTCCCACTCGTCCCCATGGCTAAAAAGATTAGAGCCAAATATCTGTGGCTCCCTGCTTAAAGTATTGTCACCAGCATGCTCTCACAGTTACAGTGTGATTTTAGTTGGTGATGCAGCCGGCAAAAATTCTCTCCAGGGCATATTAGAAGGAGTGAAAATTATGTGGAAAACTACCTGGCATTGTGTCAACCTTCTAGTAGTTCCTCGTGGTGTCATCCACCTTTGTGATTTTTTTATGCTATGGAAGTCCACCTGATGCCTCAGGCCCCAGAGTAAAGGTTTCCCTGGCAGATGCCTGGTTTGGAACAAAATAGCACTGGACTCCTCAGCAAAGTCATGGTGTTATAAATGTGTTTACATCTCTGCTGCAGAGAACTGGAACTCTGTGGAGTTCCCTCCTGCTTTCTTACACTCAGTTGCTCTGTTGAGGTCAGTGGAAAATTCAATTTAATCACATGCAATAGTTCATTAGGTTAACTTTCTAAAAAGCAGTACCTTTGACGAAAAGATCTCTGTTAGGAAAGGATTAACATTCTTTCTTTTCCTTTAATAATTTATAATTGACTAAAACACTATGAGCTCTTATTTGCACATGAGCAAAACATTTAGATACCGGATCCCCTCTCATATTCAACTTTTGACCATGAATAGTCAAAGAGAACTTTTCCGCAGATAACAAGAAGCAATTGTTAAGAACCCTTTCTGCTTGGCCAAGCCCACTTGATATTCTGAAGGGCTCAAACCATGCAGCTCTTTGCTCAGTGGTGAGGAGCATTGCTGGTCTACAGTCTGGCCTTGACATTGCTGCCTCACTTATTAAATCATGCGGGTTAGGTGTTTTAAAGCACCATGCTACATCTTTTGAGATAGGGAAGCTGCTTCCAGGGAGGTATTTTTCAAACATTTTCCCTCAGACTACTGAAGAACGGTTTTTGTTAAAACTTAATGGCAGCAGCTGGGACCCAGCAAAGCCCCAAAGGTTAACTCTGCTCTCAGTGGTTCACTTAAGTCCCCATGCTGCCTTGGGTTACCCAAAATGATCTAGAAGCTACCAGCAACCTCCTCGGGAGGGTTTGTTCCAAGGCACACGTGCTCATTGCTGACCACTTTCCTGGGAGTGTGGAGCTAGAAGTGACCCACCCCCCACAGTTGTTCCCTTAGCATTTGTCCCAATGTGACCATACCTGGGTCAGTTAGCACCATACCAGTGATTAGCACCCAGACTCCCACCTCTGATTTCAGGCCAAACTCGATTTCAAGCACGGGATTCCAGGCCAGACCTGGGAGCAGAGGGAGGCTCTCTGATGCTAACTAACTATAAAATAGCCCTTGGACCCTTTTGAGCTAATACTTTCAGACAGGGAGAGGGTAGTTCCCATGGGTGAAATTCACAAGGCTCTTAGATTGACTGGGATTGACTTGAGGTGGCGAAGTGACTTCCCCAGGAGCATACTACTGCTGGTCCTGGGGCAGAGATGGGATTTCAACTTAAGTTTGAATCCAAATCCAAGTTGAATACCCAGGTTTAGTGAGTGGGCATTGTGATAGAATTCCATTGCCAAGACAGGCAGTTAGAATATTAGAGGAAATTTTATTGATATCCAGTCCTTTATTTTAGAGGTGAAAAACTTACTAGCAAAACTTGAATGGGATCAGAGAATTGGGCAATAATAATGTATTGACGTTAACTTCCTCATTTGGTGGTTATATTGTGGTTGTGGAGGAGAATGTCCTTATTTGTAGAAATATACACTGAGCATTTAGGTTTGCTGGAACATCGTGTAGACAGGAGGGGCTCTCAGATGGCTCAGGGAAGATGATATTTCTGCTGCGCCATTATTGTAACTTTACATTAAAATGAATGGACAGATAGATGTGAGTGGTTTAGGGACCACCCCCCAGGCTCGAAAGTTGGCTTGTAGCAGAGGAGATAAAACTTGAGCTTTCCCCACACCCCCCTCCGATTTGTCTAGACATCTACTTACCCTAAATTTGGCACCAGCCTTTCAGAGATTGCATTATCACTGAGCACCTGTTGCCATTGGACTTAAAACATAAAAATAATACCGGGTGTAGATGTGTCCAACTGACGCTCATCAGAATGGTTGCCCACAGTACTTAATTCAGAACTTTTCTGTAATTATCCAGAATTCTCTCCTTGCCACTAGCTCCATGCTGCCGGCTGGATGAGCCCGGACCGTTTTGAGTCAGTTCATTGTGTGCTTTTTTTGTTGACGTAGTGATGGGAGAGTGATGGTCAGAAGTGATCTCCTGGGCTCACCACCTCTGTGACTATGTGGACTATGAGGGAATTCTCGTTTCGAGACCACAGGATTGTGGATCTTTGCCATGCTTATAAATGTGCTCAGTGGCCTTGAACCAGGGCAGCTGGTCAGTTAAAAATGAGTGGTGGAGTGGTGAGTAACAAGTGCCCCAGCCCATGGTTGTGGGAGCTGAGCCCTAGTCTATACTGTCCCTCCCTTGCCCTGTTCCTGGGAAATCCCTTTGGAGCTGCTTTATCCCCTGCTGAGCGACCTTTGAAAACAACTATCAAAGCCTTTGAAATAGAGATGCAAACATTATGTGGGGATCAGCGTGCTGTCATAGGGTATGTGTGGATCAGAAGTGGGAGCTTGGCCAGATGGCATTTCATCTGGTGGGATATGAAGAAAGGATAAGGTTCATTCCCTTGCTTTCTAAAGTTTGTGCGAACTGGGAAAATGACACTGGCACGAATAAGCAGCCCTCAGTCAAGCTGTGGCGCCGTGTCATCCTGTGTCATTGGGAACTGCGGTGTGGGCCTCTGCCCCACCCTTCATGGAGCCAAATGAATAGTGGTTAGGATCATCTGTAAAATGGGATAGGTGACTGTCTCCTGCGATCCTTGACAATTGAAGTCATTCAGTGAAGGATACCCAGGCTGAGTGGACCCTTGGGAGAGCAGATGGGGCTTCAGATGAGGAAGGGAGAACAAGATTTGGAGGCTGGAAGCCAAATTGTGTTGGAGGACATTCAGGTTGCTAATTGGACTGGGGTGAGGGAGAGCATAGGGGTGTCCTCAGGGATCTGGGTACCCCACACAGTCGGCCCTGAACACCAGGCCTGGTACCATTTAGAAAGGGAACCCCCAAGAGTTGCCATGTGGTGGACAGAGATGTCCATCAGGGCGTACGAGAGGCAGCGTGGTCCTGGTCCGCAGAAAGGGTCTGGACGGGGGCCGTCTGTCTGCGGGAGGCTGGGAATGAGGCCTCAGGGCCACCCTGGGGTGATGTCCTAAGTCCTGAGCTCAGCAGCAGATGGGATTTCACAGGAAGACCCTAGGACTCAAGTTGAGTGGGTGTGAAGCAGCTAGGAGAAGTGCTAGCACAGACAACTCCACAGAGTTCTAAGCCTGAATGAATGTCCAGCAGAGAATTCAAGAAGTAGGAAGAGAAACAGGGCCATGAAGACAAGACCTGTTTGAGTTTGAGTGACAGCAGGACACCTGTGGAAACGTGCAGTGGGATGCTTCAGGCAACATTCAGATGCTTGTTATAACATACTCCCTATTTTTAAGGGGATTTTAGTTTTGGACTTCTATATAAATATTTGTATCCAGGGCCTGCAGTGGAGACCTGGAATTTCTTCAGTAGCATGTTAGGGACCTTACATAGGCTGTCAGTGTTTTTGTTGTCTTGAGGAATGGTCCCAGGCCTCCAGTCACCTTGGGAGCCTGGTCACCACAGCCGTGCCCTGGCAGAAGAGCCTTAGGGTTCCCTGAGCCCTCATTCCCCATGCTCCTGACATTCCCTTCAGGAAGGGGCCCCCCTGCACCCCACAGTCAAACCAAAAGCGAATGCCGCTGAAAAATTCAGACCAGGACACCAAAGCGGATTTCATGTACATGCTGCCAGTGATTGGAGGGTACTAACCCTCTCTCCGAGTGCCTCGTTGTGCTTTATAGCATACTCGGTGCCCACATGGATTTTTGTTTTCATTTTCACAGTAACTCGAAGAGGGGCATGCTGACACCCTCGTTCCCCGTGTGAAAACACAGACACTGGGAAGTTAGGGATGTGCCCGGGAACACACAGTAAGGGACAGGGTTGGAATTCACATCACGTCTGCCCGACTTCAACCTCTGTTGTTGATCAGCTGCTAGAGTTGGGGGTTCAGATTGGGCAGGGTTGGGGACACACACACAATGGCTGCCAGTGAAATCCATCCCTCCCTGGGTCCCTGCCCGTACAGCCCTAGTGGTTTCTTGCCGCTCTTGCTCTGCTAGGGTACCAGCTCCTTCAGTGAGCATCATTTTCTCCCTGACCCAGGGGAGTCACTTGTAATTCTGTCCCGTTCCTTCTGTGGAGGTGAGCAAAAGCCGTTCATTACAATGATTTAGAGGCCGAATGTCACGGGAACGTGTCTCCTTATCTATACATTGATTATTTTATTTTGGGAGCCGTTTCGCCAGTGGCAAACCTGTAACCGCCCGTACTGGGCACATACATTTCAGTCATCTTGGCCACTCACAGTTTCTTGGGACGACCCAGGTCTCTGCAAACAGGTATTCCTCAGTCTTGTAATCTCTGAGATGCTGGTAATTTTAAAAACCACCATCTAATGTGGCATTCTTATTTTTAAAAGCCTGGAAAATATGAGAAAAAACAAATCACCTGTGATCTCCTCACCCAGAGCTCATCCCTGGGTCTGTAATCATCTGCGTCTGTTTTCTTAGTATTTATACATGTATGTAATCAGAATCGCGTACTGTAGGTGACTTCTTGCTGTTACTAATACTAGCTATGGTGCTGGCGTTAGTCCAGGAGATATCACGCTCTTTCCGCAAGGCACATATGCTGGTATCAGCACATGCCGGAAGGGAGATTGACCACATGAGTTTTGATGTACACTTGCTGGCTGTCAGTGGCCAGGGGACTCCCCGAGTTCTGAATATTTTATCAACTGTGCTAGAGGAGAAGCTGATTCTTTCTGGTGCGCCTGTCACAGAAGAAGTTTGTTTCCTGGGTGGAATGTTCTTCAAGAGTAAGAAGATCACTTAAACCTGATTCCTATAGGAGCTATGTCACTCTCTGAGGAACCTGTTCTTTGTTTAAAGAAAGTGCAAAGCCAAACCATTTCCTACGAAAAGTTTGTACATAACATGTGGAAAGACTAAGGTAACTTCTTTTGATTTTTTTTTTTTTTTTTAAATCCCAGTTAGGTAGCATACGGTGTTCTGTTAGTTTCAGGTGTACAATACAGTGATTCAGCACTTTCCTCCATCACCCAGTGCTCATACGACAGGTGCACACCTCAGTCCCCATCACCTATTTTGAACATTGGACTCCTCCAGCCAATTGTCATTCTCTCGCAGTAACAAAACAGGGAGTGCAGGTTCTCAGAGTTCCAGTTAGCATGTGGGCTCACTTTCTGGTCTGTTGTATAATCTACCGTTGTTATGAACATGAATACCTACACATCTCATACTTTGGAATTCTTTAGGATTCTGTCTTGGGAGCTCGTTCCCAATAGAATTGACCTGCCAAATGTATTGCCCACATAATCTGGAAGCTTCTACGGCAATTGTGGTGCCAACGACCCAAAATACACTGGGACTTGTTTTTGTATATCTTAAGCGTCCAAGTATTTAGAACCAAAAATGTAAAACAACTCACAACAGATTAGTGGGAGGATAATTAGAGACGAGACAGATTGTTAAAAAGAATGCTAATGAGAGAAAAGCCAGGAGAGGTAAGGGGAAGTGAGGAGGGGTCCGTACCCTGAGGAGACCAGGAGAAGCAGGCATGGAGTCACGTGTGGGTGTGCGAGAGGCACTGTGCTCTGTCCCTTGGGCTGGTCACTACCCCTTGTCTGAGGAAGGATGAGAACACAGGTTAAGTATTTCCCAGAAACCGAGGTCTTGTACGCTGCTTGCTAAAATTAGCACTTTCTACTTCGGTTTTCTAAAGAACATAGAGAACACCCTTTCTTGACTAAAGAGTTACTCATGTTGGGAGCTTCAAGTTTTAGAACAGAGAAACGTGAACTAAAAATGCCTAGGAATTGAAGTAAAATCCTCTTACCATGTTTCTAACTGCATTTCCCCATATGGCACCCTCTCTTTTTTAGACCCTTTCCATATGTCTCCAACACTCCTTCTCGCTGTTACATTTTTGTGTCTATCCCCTGGGGCAGGCATGGGGTATGGAGAGTGTATTTGTTTACTCGCATGTGTTGCGCTGCCTGATGCTGAGCCTCTGGATCCCTGTAGGACCCACCTGGGTGCCTCCTTGTGGTGCCGCCTCCTGTTGCGCCCCTGCACTGGAATGTTCTGCCGGGCTCCTGCCTGATCCCCTCCCCAGGCTGGAGTGTAGCTGGTGGGCTGCAGGCGGCCTGCTGCCATGTCTTCATGTCTCCTCCACTCTGCTGCGAACTCACCGACTCCCCGCACAGCCCCAGTTGGCCCATTGGTTCTCGCAGCCGGGAAGCCACCTGGAGGGCGGCTCTTCGTTTTTAAGGCTGGAGCCATCGTGTTTCCCGAGAGGGGGCTGTTCTGAGGCGGCTGTTTGCAGGGGAGTCTCACCTGATTTTGTATTTTTGGTTTTTTGGAGATCAGTCCCGTGGATGGTCTGATGTGGAACACTGGAGTGTTTATAAGTAGAGCATGAATATTAGTAGTAAAATGGTTATGGTTCTCAGGCTGCTAATTTAACCCAGCTGAATCCATAATGTTTAACCTAAGTGCTAAGAAAAATGCTGTTGGTGGCCATTTGAACCCATTTGAACCCCTCGCAGTTCTTCCATGGTTTTTTGTTTTGTTTTTTTTTTTTCTTTTATTCGAATGTGTATAGTTAAGTTTAAAAAGTGGAATTTGGGCTCTCTGTGGAACCCTCAAATGCCAGAATGAGGCTCGAAATGACCTGGTCCAAGCTTTTCTACAAAATCGGGCAAACTGAGTGATGTGCTCAAGGTCGCAAGGCTCATTCACAGCAAAGCCAGGCAGCTCCACACACAGATAAGGGAGGGCCTGGAGGCCAGGAGCCCAGGGACATCAAAGGCCCCATCTTGGAGCATGGGTGGGGACAGCCCAGCATCATAGTAACTGGTGTCTGCCCTGTCCAGGGCAGTAGGTGAACTCATGAGCCTTTCTGCTCATCCCTGCTAGGAAAACAGGGCTCCTTTGTCGCCCTGCGCGAAGGCCCATTTTGCATCGATCGTGCATTCCCTCTTGTGATGACCTGGAAAGCAGGTGTAAGGTTGAGGGCCTGACCCCCAGGAGCATTTTGAGAAGAAAACAGGCATGTGCACACCACTCCTGGGAAAACACCACCTGTGTTCTTCTCCACTTGCCCCTGCCTTTGCCTTCAACCAGAGGAAAAACCTTAGGTGTTTTAACAACAGCAATAAACACAGTGACGGCTGTCACTTGGTCTCTTGCTGTGTCTTAGACACTGCGCTTTGTGTGCTCCCCTGTCACTGGGCCTTCCTAACAGCCCACAGGGGCCTCCGATATCCTCGTACTACCGACGAAGATACCGAGGGATAGAGCTGTAGAGAATCACTGAGGTCCATGGCTCATGGGTGGCAGAGCCAGGCTTGGAACGCAGGCTGCAGTTTGGCTTTGTCGTCTCTGCCAGCCATTGGCCACCTGTGTCTGCCCCCACGAGTGTGCCGTCCCTTTGCTCATTTGCATGTATTTACCATATTTCATTTCACTTAGCAGGTACGGCCCTATAGACTTGCGTGCGTGCTGAGTTTCTGCCAGTGGATTAACACGCTCGGTAACGTGGCAGCCTGTCTAGCTGAGCCACACCACATCTCGTACACCCCTTTGCATATTCAGAAATGCTTGTGCTCGTGGGTCGGGAGTAGGTGTTGAGGGGTACTAAATATGTATTTTTAATTAAAAATTATAATGAAAATGTAAAAAAAATTCTTTTCATTGGCATCTGTGTTACCATTCGGCTTTCACATTAGATAGAAAAATCCTGTACCATAAAAGATTTTTTTCCCCAGGCTTAAATGTTCGACTGTGTTCTTTGCCTGCCTGCTAACACATGAACAGGCTTTCTGATGCCCAAAGAAGGGAATTCCAGCTCAGAGTCCCAGATGCATAGCCCCACGTGATGGTGGGCCCTCTGCTCCGGCACCTGTCTCTCAGCTAGCTCCTGGGAAGGCTGCCCATTGGAAGAGCGACCACCTGGGCAGAGGGGTGGCCAATAGTCACTCTGTCCCTCCCTCGGCTGACAACCCCTGCCCGCAGAGTGGGGGTTTGCCTCGGGTAGGGCCATCCCCTTCCATCTACCCATGTTCCTACCCCTTCGTGGGTTGGAGGTTTGCTAATTGTGATAACAGTCTGCTTCTCAGTAATGTATTAACACTGCTGGCAACATAGGTGTATGTCATTGGTGAGATCAGTCCGGAAGGACGGATCAGTGCCTATGGAATCCTGGTGGTGAGATAGGAAGCAGAGCTTATTAACTGAGCAAACATTTACTGGCTGTCGCGCCCTGAGGTTACAATGGGATGAAACACAGTCTTTCTCAAGGAGATAAATACAGCACGGGGAGGTGGGCACTGAAATCGAGGTGGGTGAGTACGACGGCGCGTGTGGGGGTGACGTGACCTTATTTTAGTGTTTGCAGATCTTAGTGCTGACCAGGAGTTTGGGATCAGCTGTCGCCTTACTGTGGGGGAAAGGCCCACAGAAAGCTTGTTCCTCGCTGACCTTGAGTCCTGCCCACAAGCCCATGGTGTTTCCCAAGGTCATATTGTCTGCAGTCTGGCCGTGGAGATACAGACTGACTAAACTTTTGGGAAGAACCTTGTTGTCATTTTTGAAAGCTAGATTCAAACCCCTAGAGGAGGAAAGTTCCCTGGCCAGCTTTCTGCTCTAGCCTCCTTTGTTTCTAGGCCAGCCTGGCTGTCAGAAGGATGGGTGCTCCCCTGTTGTCAAACTGTACTAGGCATGTGGATGGGAACTGTGGCATCCAACAGCAATGACGATAACGCTGGGGTTTTTTGCAAATAAAACTATTGCCCAAAGAGATACAAAAGGTGCCAAGGATGCATTTAGTCCTTTGTCTCACAAGTGGTTAGAAACTTATTGTTTCTGCTTCTTTCAGTCTATCTGGTTCTTAATGAGTCTCAAGGGAAGGTGGAATTTTTTTCTGCCAGTGGGACACTCAGAATTCTGAGATTTAAGTTGACAAGATTTTTGCTTGGCCCGACATAGTTCTGCCAGCTTTCACTGTACGCATCTTAGCCCCAGCACGGCCCAGCCCTCTGGCCTCGTCCTACATCCCACTCTCCCACTGGGCCTCGGTAGCGTGGCCCCACGGCCTCCTTCACGTCTGGCTCACAGCCCTCTGCAGCCTTTCTCCTCTGCCCCCATGCTGCCTCTCCTCTCAGGAACTCCTTTGTGGTCAGCAGTTGGCGACATGTTTGAGCCTCTGTGTGACCTGTGTGACAAAAGGAACAGATGCTCACTGAATCAGCTGAATGAGGAATTTACGCTTGAGTCTCCTTTGACTTAGATTTGGCCTCGTCTGAAGTAAGCTGGGCTGAACAGCCTCCCCACGTCTGGAGCTGTCTTTGGGGTTTCTCTGACGAGCCATACCTAAAGATACCAGCCACAGTGATTCACTTGGGACCATCCTAAGTCAAATACCCTAGGCCCCCATCAGATTGAGGTTCGATGGTGTGGTTTGGTTAAGCCTGATGTCTGTGGCCACCCCCATGTCACACATGATGACTCTTGCAGTAAGTATTTTCAACCCAGGATACTCTGGGCCTCAGAAGCAGGCACACCAGCCCAGCCGTTAACTGTGACATGGTGGGAACGGCGGTCCACACCCCCGCCATCCTGCCCTCACTCTCATACCCAAACCTGGGTGCTCCCAAACTACGACTGTATTCTTTTTGACATTCTCACCGAAATATAGCACTTTGCTAAGTGGGAATCAGCAGTTTGGCATACTGAAGGAGGTGGGCTGAGAGGAGTAAGCGCAGGGACAGGCGGTTGTGTTTTTTCTGCACTTTTTATTAAAGTGACAAAGTCAAATCAAAAGTAGACAGGGTAAAAAAAAAACAAAAAAACAAAAAAAAAACAAAAAGAAGAGGAAAATTTCAAAAGGGAATCCAGTGGCTCACATCATTGGGAAGTATGGCAGGACCCAGGGGCTCTTTCTCTCATTCTGGGCCTCATCCCTGCTTAGCCCTTCATTTTTCAGACTTCTGTAAACGTGGGCAACTCCAGGTGGCTAGGGCTGGTGCTCGCCCATAACTGTGGCAGATCTGGGTCATGGGTCCCCCCACAGATGGCCTGGTGGGGTGCAGATGGCCCAGCTGAAGCCACAAGAAGAGGAGTCTTATGGAATAAGGAAAGGGATAAAGGATACTCAACAGTTGAAAACTGCAACAGACGACCACTGCATTGATTTTAATGGGTCACTCCTTGAAACATCGGAAGTTTAGTAAATTTGAGAGGTTTTTTTCCCCTTTTTATAGCAAATATTTTGATTATAAATTTCAGCACTGGTACAAGCTAATCTTTCGACGTAGCCATAAACACCAGATGCAAATTAAATGCACATATAAAAGCGCCAAAAGCTCTTAGAAGCCAAACATTAAATATATTCCGATCTTATAAGAAAAGTTACTTTGGACATGTTGTACCCTAATCAAACCTTGGCAGATCTCCTTAGCATTTAATAATAAAAGCTCTTTGTAACTTTCAGTTGACTCTTGTTATAGGCTCTAATCCTAAAGGGGGAAATGCCCACAAATAGTGACTTTATTGTAAATGGCATTTTAGGTACAAGGAGGTTTTCTAGTTAAATCTGGTGTATGTTGCAGATCCAATAAATAATGAAAGTAAAATGTCTTCACCATAGACCTCCTAAAACTTGGATGCCCAATGTTTAAATGAATTGACTTGAATATACTTTTGAACTATCCTATTTGTTTGACATTTTGTTGAATCTCCAGAGCTCCAGCTGGCAGGTGACACTTAGAGCATATTTTGAAGTCGTCTACTAGAACATCTATCTTCAAAGGAGCATTTAAACGATTTTGACTTGAAAATCAGCAACATTAATAATGTATGACATATTCAAGCTTTTATGAGAACTCCACCTTTAATGTATGTAATTTTATTCAAGAAAAGTTAAAATGTTCTCATTATCATCAATGAAAATGTAACTCAGGATTAAAGACCCAGCGCTTGGTGTAAAAAAATCATCACGAAAGCTGAAAAGTGGTTTATGTTTGGAACCAACTCACCTGTTTGCCCCTTCAAATCATAGTTTTATTACTGTTACTAGATGCAGATAAAACTCATGGAACAAACTGTGGCGGGAGGGGGCTCTGCCGAGGAGCTTGTTCACATCCTTCCCTGCTGTAATCCCCGCCCCCCCCTCCCAGGCAGCCCTGTGCTTCTGGGTCCACACCCTTCTCTCCAGCCTGACTGCTAACTTCTGTCTAGTCTGGAGTCCTCAGACAGCGTTCAGATTCTCCAAGACTTTTACCCATCTCCATATGTGGAGCCTGTTGTCCAGCACCCTCCTGCCCAGGACCCCTGGTGGAGCAAGGAGAACCCTGGAGCTGCCGGGGGTGGGGGGGAGGAGACTGGGGGGAGGGGACCCCAGTTGTTCTGAGAGCCTTATCTCTAATAGGGAAGTTAAAAATCCCAGTCGCTCCTGAGCACGGGTCACATGAAACATCTTTTTTTTTTTTTTTTTTTTTTTTCACAATGATTTCCATTCCTCCTTTGTTCTTTCCTCTGTGCAAAGGTGTTGCAGTGTATACATTATTGAACAAGCCGTAGAGAAAGCCATTACTTGGCAAGAAAATGTTACTTGACATCACCCAATACAGCATGCCAGCCATCACGGTTATCTGACGGTCCCGTTCTAGATATTCTCACCCATAATATGATTCACCAGAACACAGCACAGCAAAGCCTCCAAAACACTCAGGCACCAAATAAAATCCATGCAGTTGGATTTAATGATTAACAGGAGAACAGAAAGAAAAGCCCATCATTTGAAGTCATGTCAGATCTTGCCAAAGTACACCAGTATCCGCCCCCCCCCCCACACACACACACACTTCAGGTCCCCTGTCTTCAGTCCTGAACTGCCTGGTATCCCACCTGTACCAGGTCCCATACCCAAGGGGGTGAGGGAGGGGGAGGGGTATGGCCAGGTAGGGCGGCTGGGTACTGCTCTTGGGTCCTTCTTCCTGTCTGCAGTCTGGCTATCCCAGGGATTCATGATTGGGCCAAAGGAGCAGTCCCCGTGGGAAAGTGTGTTCTTGCAAAATACCACACAGAGAGGGCATGAGTAGAAACACTGGTTAATGAGGACTTCTGGTCTGCCTTGTGGGGTTAGTTACTGTTTACTTATGGTAGGTAAAGATTGCCTGAGACATTGCAAAAGAGTGTGAGGGTTTGCCTCGCCTGCTAGGAAAAAATGTAACACTCTAGGAGAAAGAAAAAAATCACATTGTCTTTGTTAGAAAATCAAAAACACACATTGATGGGTTCAAGGTGCTTTTGCTAGAACTGGGAGAAGTAGGTGGTATGACTTCAGTGAAAGAAGAAACAGAGCAGAAGATGTGTGGGGAAAATAGCCACAGAGAAAGTGGCGGGGGGGGGGGGGGGCTATGGAATTCCCACCCTGCCTCCAAATCCCGAACAGATTTGCCTTTATTTTTTTTAATTTTTTTTAAAGATTTTATTTATTTATTTGAGAGACAGACAGTGAGAGAGAACATGAGCGAGGAGAAGGTCAGAGGGAGAAGCAGACTCCCCGTGGAGCCGGGAGCCCCATGCAGGACTTGATCCTGGGACTCCAGGATCATGACCTGAGCCGAAGGCAGTCGTCCAACCAACTGAGCCACCTAGGCGTCCCACAGATTTGCCTTTAAATTAGAGAGAGAGATTGCTTGGGGCCTGGACACCCTGGGGGGTTGAGTTGGGGCTGGCGGGCACAGCAGCACAGCCGTCTATGAGACGTCTGTGAACCACACTGCCTGCTCTGCATTCACAGATTTCCCTCTGAGCCTTTGAGATCTCCGAGCTGCCCCATGGCGGTGGCCCGTTGGCCTCATGTTTACTCGGGATAGGTTTCTAACCCCACATCTTCACTCCCTGAACCTCAGCCCTGCTTCCACCTGGAGACAACGGGTCATTTCCTTTCCCAAGGACCAGAGGAACCACTTATCATAGGGTTTGGAGGCTTGATATGGAAAGTGAGGATGGACTTCTGACAGCCGGCAGTCCTCACACATTTCCCATAGGTCTCACGGTACAGGGTCTTACAGCACATGGTCTTACGGGTTCAGTAGGATTTTGTTGGTGTACGAGTCCCCACCACTTCGCTGGCTGCACGTGTTGGGCCATTTCCCTGATCCCCTCAGCCTCAGTTTCCCCATCTGTAGAAATAGAGGGATGCTCACTTTGTCGCGGGGCTGTTGATCTGAGTGTTCAGATCATGTAGATGTAGGGAAGGCCAGCTTCCTCCCTATTCCCAGACATCTGTCTCTTGAATTTCCCTGCCTCAGCAACTGCCTGTGACCTTGTTCCCAAGCGATAATGTTTCTCAGGTGCCAAAAGCTCGCCAGGCGAGCTTTCTATTTTGGTGGCCATCTGGTGTTGGTAACATGTTGCCAAGACTGTTCAGAGGACTTTGGCCCTCTCCCGGTAGAATACCTGTTTGGAAAAAAAGAAACGCAAGGCCCTCACTCAGTAATTGTTATTCACAGAGTCCTTCATGTGCCTTGTATTACAATCTGCATTTATTACCTATTAGAGGCTGAATTATATCCCCTAGAATTGATATGTTGCGTCTTGACCCACCAGTTATGTCAGTGTGTGACCGGACTTGGTAAAGGGCCTTTAAAGAGGACACTGAGTTAAAACGAGGTCTTTAGGGTAGATCCAAGTCTGATGTCACTGGTGTCCTGTAAGAAGAGGAAATCAGGGCTCAGACGTGCAGCAAAGAGAAGCCCATGGAAAGATACAGCAAGAAGGTAGCCACCTGCCAGCTAACAAGGGAGGTCTCACTAGCCCCCAGAACTGTGAGAATATAGATTTCTGTTTAAGCTCCACGATCTGTGGGGTACCCTGTCATGGCAGCCCCAGCCCACTAATATGGTGCCACTATTGTCCACAGTTTATGGGTAAGAGAATGAAGACACACACTGAGTAACTTACCCAAGACCACACGGCTAATAAGTGGCCTGCTTGGAGTCTCCTGTGGGCCGGGCTTTCGGTTTCTTTGCCACATTCCATATCCCCCTTCCCCTTCGAGAGTTGCCTCAAAGACTGGATCACATTAGAGCTGTAAAACAGGTCTAACTTTCCATGGTGTGCTTGCTATGCGGAATGTTCCAGTCTTGATAAATTTAAGCTCCATGCAGGTAAGAAACATGCCTGTCTCGTTTTTCTTGGTCTCCCCAAAGTCTAGGAAGGTGCCTGGTAAAAACTCAGTGGCTAAAGTAATTATTTTTTGCTTGAAGAGTCAGCAAAGTCACAAGCTCATAAGTCGGTCATAAGGTGGCTTCAACAATGTATCATGAGATCTAAGGTCTAATGCTGGCTTTTCTCCTGATCTTGACACCTTTTTGTGCCAATAAATATTCTAAATCCTGCTCTTCTGTAGGTGTTTTCTCAAGTAGCTTTCATTACTCACAAATTTGAAAAGGTCTATTAGAAAGTTATCTGTGGGGGCACCTGGGTGCTCAGTGGATTAAGCCTCTGCCTTCAGCTCAGGTCATGATCTCAGGGTCCCTGGATCGAGCCCCGCATCGGGGGCTCTGCTCAGCAGGGAGCCTGCCTGCTCCCCCCCCCCACACTTTCTTTGCCTGCCTCTCTGCCTACTTGCCATCTCTCTGTCAAATAAATAAATAAAATCTTTAAAAAAAAAAAAGGTTATTTGTAAGAGCACGTAGGTGGCTCAGCCGATTAAGCATCTGATTAAGCATCTTGGTTTCTGCTCAGGTCATGATCTCAGGGTCATGAGATCGAGCCCCACACTGGGTTCTGTGCTCAGCAGGGAATCTGCTTGAAGATTCTCTCCATCTGTCCCTCCCCTCACACATACACACACACCCCCACACACTCTCTCAAATAAATCTTTTTAAAAAAAAGTTATTTGTAAATATTATTTCTTAAAGTCTTGTTACCAGTAGAAATTTTCTTCTGCCTGGCCATTGCTGCCTTAGCATGCCAACTCCTTGATGAGGCTCAGAATACCCTGATGCTGAGCCTTCTAGACAGAAGCGTACTTTCTTGAGTGGTCTGCCTTCTAGATTCTGGAGCTAGTGAATCTCACATAGGTTTGAAATCACATGAAAGATTCATTTGAAGATTTAGAGGTTCATGTTTTCATGTAAAGTGAGTTAACTTGTAAGTGGAAGTCTAAAATCATAACTTGGTTTCATACCTGGTTTACGTTCGTATTTCCTACATGTTTAAATAAAATGTTGTATATTTTTAAAAAAAAGAAAGAAAGAAAAGAAAAGTCTGCTGAAGCCATTCACTAAAGAATTGGTATGTCTGCGTGAAAGCCTTGTGAATGATCCCTTCATGTTGCTGGGCTGTCACCTCGTGCGTGCTATCCAAGGGCCTTATAGTGGCCAGACCCTACTGCTGGCACTAAATGTGGGGCAGCTGAGCCTTGAGGTGTGGGGGTGCTGGTCCAGGAGGTGGTGCTCAACACCCCACAGTAGACAGTGGTCATAAGGCAACATTCTGTTCCTCTTGAACTCCTGCCTGCTCAACAAGGGATCATTCTGTCTTTACTCCATTTAAAGGAAAAAAATGAGAGGTACAAGCTCCACCCATAAAAGTGCTTTGGTGTCATTTGTGGGGGTGGGTATCTGTAAATGGTTAGTTTCCATACCATCAAAATCCCCACATTGACAAGTTAGGAGGTGTTGTGGAGCTGATGGGTGGGCAGCTGTCTATCAGGCAAAGCTGGGGAGTCTGCCTGCCCTGCGAGGCTAGTGGCCCCATGGCTCTGAGTGCCGATGTAACTTCCTCCCCTAGGCTCACTTCTCAAGAAGGTTCCGGAATTCTCTATGTTCTACCAGGGCTGAAACACTTTTACCTTAGAGCTTTTCACACTGTTTTCCCCTTGCACAGGAGGAAGTAAGTTTCCCAATGCAACTCAGTACTCACTCCCTTATGTATCTGAAGCTTCAGACCCTGCTTGATACACTTTGAGATTTTCTTATTCCCTTGAAGAAAACCCAAACAACTCAACACACACGAACAAGACGGTCACAGCCCATTAAATTGGTTTTATGATCCACTAGTGGATTTTGAATCACCACATGAGAAATTCTGCCTTAGGCTTAACAGATGAACTAATTTTTTCCTAATTGGTTCATCACAACATGTGGGAAATGAGTCTCTTGTTTTGAAAGGACAGAATTGCAGGAAGACGAGAGAAGGAGGAGGAGGAGGGTATTGGTTGCACCCAGTGGGGCCAGTTTGCCAGACAGCTCTCAGAGGGCCCAAAGTGTCCCCGAAGTGGCACAGGCGTTGGGTTGGCGAGGTGGGAGCTAGGCAAGCAGCTCTGACCAGTCCTAGACTTAGAGCAGGTCTGAGCTTATCAGTCCAACTTCCCAGTGTGTACAAAGGTCAAAGACATCCTATCTAAGCAACTCTACCTTATTTTTCTCTAAGAGGGTCACAGGAATTTTCTAAAAAGTAGCATACTTCCAAAGGAAGCTAGCTCTCTGCTCTTTTGTAATCTTTTTGCGTTGCTAGTACTCTGACAATCTTTCCCAAGTGAGTGAGAGAGGGGAGGTGTAGGAATCCCCAACTTTTGCAAAGGTGCACTCTAGCTGCACCTCCCTTTGTTGGCTGCAGGGTGTGCCCGCGGTGGCTTTGTCTACCTCCTGCCCCCCCCCCCACCCCGGTGTGTCAGAGGGTTGGGGAAGGCATGTCTGAGCACCAGGGATGCCCCGTGCGTGCCCACTGAGCCCTTGCTGTGTCTCTGCAGGCCTCGGCAAGACCAAGAGGAAGACGAGCGCACGGGACGCGTCCCCGACACCCAGCACGGATGCCGAGTACCCTGCCAATGGGGGCGGCGCCGACCGCATCTATGACCTCAACATCCCCGCCTTTGTCAAGTTCGCCTATGTGGCAGAACGAGAGGACGAGCTGTCCCTGGTGAAGGGGTCGCGCGTCACTGTCATGGAGAAGTGCAGCGATGGCTGGTGGCGAGGCAGCTACAATGGGCAGATTGGCTGGTTTCCCTCTAACTATGTCCTAGAGGAGATGGATGAAGCGGCTGCCGAGTCTCCCAGCTTCCTGAGCCTGCGGAAAGGTGCCTCCATGAGCAACGGCCAGGGCGCCCGGGTCCTGCATGTGGTGCAGACACTGTACCCCTTCAGCTCGGTCACCGAGGAGGAGCTCAATTTTGAGAAGGGGGAGACCATGGAGGTGATAGAGAAGCCCGAGAACGACCCTGAGTGGTGGAAGTGCAAAAACGCCCGGGGGCAGGTCGGCCTGGTCCCCAAAAACTACGTAGTGGTCCTAAGCGACGGGCCTGCCCTACATCCCTCGCACGCGCCGCAGATAAGCTACGCGGGCCCTGCGTGCAGCGGGCGCTTCGCGGGCCGAGAGTGGTACTACGGGAACGTGACACGGCACCAGGCCGAGTGCGCCCTCAACGAGCGGGGCGTCGAGGGCGACTTCCTCATTAGGGACAGCGAGTCTTCGGTAAGTGCCCCGGGGTGGCAGAGGCCTGGTGGCTGCAGTGTACTCATCTCCATGGGTACATCATGCCCCGTGCTGGTCAGCTCCCTTCCCTGTCCATATAAGGCCCATAGCCAGAGCACATCTATAGCTCCAGGTAGCCTAGAGCCCCCCCATATCTGGGGCTCCAGTTAAGCTCAGGAAATAGAATTTGCCTGTAAACCCATGTAAGGTTGCTGCTTTGTAATAGACTATGTCTTCCGTGGGGATGGGAACCCAGCTGGGGACAGTGGTCGTCATTGTCCTGCAGACGTACTCTTGCAGATGGGATGGTAAGGAAGGTGGCTTTGTAGCTCCTGAAGGTGGTTTGGCTGCTCTACAGAGATTACCCCTTTAATATTCTACAGACTCAGACATCGTTTTTCTCTCTAGGCTTCCCATTCTGTTCATGAGCGCACTCCCTGCTGACCGCAGCCCTGGTGGTTGACTTTGTTTCCTCTCTGGGTCCGAGGCATGTCTGCTGCTCTCAGCGGGCGGGGCACCTGGGTTCTGACCCAGCCTTTGTGCATTGGTTGGTTTTCCTTTTGAAACCATACAATCCTATGGTCATCTCTGCTGCAGGCAGCATCGCGGAGTTCATCTCCCGAAAGCTTTTAAAGCACTTATGAATGGAATTGAAAAGAAGAAGACAGGGCTTAAGAGAGCAGAGTTTGCGTGTGTGAACTGAATCAGAGGTAGGAGGCCGCTTGCCTCATAGCAGATCCTCTTCTAGCAGTCGGTTGACAGATCTGGGGTTTGTGTTTTGGGTACGAGGCTGAGCCTGTCTGGAAGAACAGGGCCAGTGTCACGCAAGGTAACCTTTTCATGTGTAAACATTGTGGAAATACTCAACCCAACCGGTTTTGTTGATCCCTTTAAAGATGCACCTTCCATATAATAAGATTCCCCCGAAACAAGAGTGCTGTAGATAGAGTGCATTGCAATTATTTTGTGTCGGTTCTGGCAGGTTTCAGTTTAATTTTTAAAATGCAAACTACAAGACTAGGAAATATGTAATCTGTACTGTAATTGGGGTCCTCTGGGAAGGCTGATAGCGCCATCAGTCAGTGCATATTTAAGACTCTTGCAGAAGGATCTGCGAGGAACTCGAGGCCATGGAAATGTTTTTCCTTCTCTGAGAGAGAGGCACCTGCGATGTGTTCTTCAAGGCAGGAGGAGCATCATGGTGGTGGCTACTGGACCCCTCGCCGTGTCAGCAGGTCACGGCATTGGCAGCCGCCTTAGATGTGCTGAGGCAAGCACCCCAGGCCTGGATATTAACTCCCTCTGAAATCTGAACTCTGTGATTTTCTTATCCAGCCGCCAGAGCTTATCGTTGCTGGCAAGACATCAGATCGAATCGTTCTCACGTGACGTAAGCTCTGCGCAGAGCTGCCTTCAGATCATGCTGGAGGCTTAGGAGGATGAAGTATGTTGCACGTTTAACTCTTGAGCAGAAACTTAGAGGAATCACTGGAAAACCAATTATGGTAGAAGGTGGTTGGTCCAGAGTGCCTAAGGGATAACTATAATCCTGAGTCAGGAAGTATAAGCTTGATTTAGAGATTTGGAATTTGAGAGGCCCCTGACTGGTCCAGTTGGTGGAACGTGTGAGTCTTGACCTTGGGGTTGTATGTTCAAGCCCCACGTTGGATGTAGAGATTACTTTTAAAAATAATAATAATTTTTGAGTTTGAAGACACTTTTAAGAATGGAGAGGGGTCAAAGCAGCCCTGCGGTGCGGAGACCTTAGCCTCATTCACTGTTCTTCCTATCTAGGGCTTGGGGCGAGGGAGATGAGAAAAGTGCCCTCCTGACTGCTGGCCTCGGGGCAGACCTCCTACTACATTTCCGTAAGAAACACATATTCGGTGGGGGTCACTGTCTGAACTCAGAGACCAGATCCCGGTGGATGGGGGGACACAGGCCTCCCCCTTCTCACTGCGCTTTGCTCGTGTGTGTTTTTCGCAAACTGGAGGTTTGCAGCAGCCCCGTGGTGAGCAAGTCTGACTGGCACCGATTTCCACCAGCATTTGCTCACATCGTGTCCCTGTCCCGTCTTGATAATTCTCACAGTATTTGATACTTTTTCCTCATGTTTATATTTGTTATGGTGATCTGTGATCAGAGATTTTTGACTTCCTGAAAGTTCGGGTGTTGGCTAGTGTTTATTATCCATGAAGTTTTTTTTAGTTGAGATGTGTGCATTATTTTTTAAACGTAATGCTATCGCACACTTAATGGACTACAGGATAATGTAAACGTAACTTTCATACACACTGAGAAATCACAGAATTCATCTGATTTGTTTTCTTGTGAAATTTTCTTCTTTGCGATGGTCTATAGAGTATTCCCAAGGTATGCCTGAGCTTTCTTCACCTGGGTTCTGTCTTAGCACTTGAATAAGCTCCCGTGGCTTGTTTGTCTCAGATTATGAGAGAATATGTTGACTTTCTAAATAACTGAAATGTTAATTATTAAAACTGTATTTTAACCATTTTTATAGGACACTCTCCTGATTTTTTGCATTTTGTCTTAACTTAGAAAAGTGAGCTGTGGCACACTAATGGTGTGATTCCAGGAGAATGGAGGCAGGAGAGGACCCCCCATCAGCCCTGCACCCTCTCTAGCACCAGCTCGGGCTGAAGAGGACCACATGACCCAATGTGCAGGGCTGTGACAGTGTGCAGGGCTGCCCGTACTAGTGGCTTTTGCCTTCACACATGGCATTTTCCCTGTTGGGATGCCTGCCTTGTGCCAAAGGGATGTTCTGGGGGTCTCCAAGGCATGCTGCTGTATTTTTCCCAACAGCAGACCTAGGTCTGCTTTTCCTACTCCCACCGGGCTCCTCTGAGGCTGTTGAGGAACTTTATGGTTGGACAGGTGGACAGATCATTCCTTATTCATTTTCCACCATCTCCTGTCTGCCTCTGCCTTGCCTCTTTGCCTCTCCTGTCTCCCAACGCTCTCTTATCCTTTGTCTCCTTTGCTATTCACTTGGGCACTTCTGAGATGAGCCTGGCTTTCAGAGCCACCACAGACCGATGTGAGCCTTTGACATAGCCGCTGTAATCTAACAGAACATTGTGTCCTGCCGGGGTCGGAAAGGCTTCTGATGGGATGCAGGGACATCTTTGTTTCACTTCCCTTCTCTCTCGCCATCTTTGGGCATGGGACTTTCCTCTGATTGAGGTCACCACAGGACACCTGGCTTCTGCGGGAGCTCAGCAGCATTTTCAGAGCTTTTCTTCCAGATAGGCCTCCTTAAGATCTCCTGAGGGATTCTGCTATAAATAATCGAGGCGCTTGCTTGAAGTTATCGTGCATTTAAAAATACTCAGTATTTCCCTGTTTTGAAAAATAAAAATACACCTAACACTGCGTCTTTGCAGACTACCAATAGAGTTGCCTAGGACATGCGTGCATTTAAGGGAGGAGGAGCGCCTGTTTTGGAAAAATAAATACAAACCTTACCACATCCTGGACTTGCCCGTGTGAGTGATGTCCTGGGTGTTATCAGAGCTGTCAGGCATGTTTTATCAAGGAATGAACAAGACCAACCAAAGGATCCTATTTGGGCGCCCTTTCCTGTCCCAAATCTCAATACCTACCCTCCGTTTCTACCGTATTCTCTCCCTTCCTCTCAGCCCCATAATTATCATTTCTCTTAGCAGCTCAGGGTGAAAACAGCACTGTTTCTTAACCCCCATGTTCAGATTCCCTGCATGCACCTGCGAATCCATAGCTCATGAAGTCTAGAGAATTCCAAGTTCCTGCCTGTCCTCTGTGTGCTCACCAGACATCCTGATGCATTTGCCCGCATGTATTTGTACTCTGCGGATAGGGTTGGAAAGCCGTGCTCACCGTTAGGAAAAACCAGCAGCGGGCATTCTGGGAAGCTCTGGAAGTTGTCAGTAACTTAGCTTTACAGGAGCTCCATCCTCCCTCCTTGAAGCCATTATTTGGAAAGAGACAGCTTACGCCTATGATGCGGTCTGCCGAGGAGACTAGCCGTGCAGCACCCACCCGTGGCTTAGGGAGCCCTTCTCCTATGCCGGACTTAAGAAATCCTGGCGAGAGCTCCTTCTTCCACATGTGTATGGTATGTTTCACAGTGGGTTTTGGAAACTAATTGCTGATCATCCACAGCGTTTGTTTCTGATGGAGAAAAACAACCTTTTGCTAAAGATCACGTAATGTGTGCGGTGACCACAGGAACAGTCATGTGTTCATTCCTTGCTCTTTTTGAAAAAAAAAAATTATATTTATCTATCTCCATCCATCCATTAAGATTATCTGGCCAGAGAGGAACAGAAGGAAGGAATTAGTATAGTTCCTTGTTATAGTATTCAAATTTTATTTCTTCTAGAAATCATAATTTTATTGCCAAAACTCTGTTTTGGGGTGATGTCATCCCTTTGCCTCTCTAGATCACTGATGCTTACACTGTCCCACAGGCCAACATCTCTCTGAGGGCTGGTAAGATAGAGACCATGGGGTCCCACCCCTAACGTTCCTGACTGTGACTCCCTTACCGTGACTCCCGGAAGATCTGGAGCTCGAGAAATTGCATTTCTTAGCACATTCCTCAGTGATACTAATGCTGATGCTACTGAACTGAGGACCACACTTTGAGAATGATTATTGTAACCTGAATGGTTTCAGACACATTTACATTAGCTGTTGAAATACTACATTTGCTTAATTCTACATTTGCAAGAACTATAAACATGCTCAAAGTTGAACATTTATCTCTTCTAAAGTTTTCCTCAGGTAGAACTGTTGGCTTTCTGTTGAGTGGAATTCAGCTTCTAAAGTGCTTTATGTGGTTTTTTTTTCAGCTGTTTAGGATGGCCTTTGCTCTGTGTCTCAGAGTGGGAAAGAGGGCAGTCGTCAGAGCAGAGTGAACCCTGCTTCCTAGCAGCTCAGAGAGGGGGGACCCACGGAGTGAGTTCCTTACAACAGTGATACTCACGAGCTTTCTTAAATCCATGGTCTGGGGCCATGATCTCTAGGTGCCTTCTCAGGTTTGGGTTAATGTTAAGGAAGAGCCGTGCCTACATGTATCTTTCCATTGAGAAAACAGTACTGAATGGAAGCTTTAAGCCTGTATTTTTTTTTTTTTTAATAGTATGTCTCACTTGAAATATATCACATTTTTAAAACTGCAAGGACCCAAAGCATCACTTAGGGTGGCTGCTTTTCCAAGAGTTCACTCCTCATCACCTGTCTCGCTGACCCGCCTCCCAGATGGCCCTGAGCCTCTTCAGCTCCAGCACGCCCCTCCGTATTTACCTTCAGACAAATCATCAAACTCATGCATCTGTGAAAAAGGCTAGAGTCTTATTTAAAGCTAGTTCTTGAAATATTGATCAGTCACAAGTGTCCCAGGGTATCCTTGTGATTTTTTTCAGAACCCAACGAAGGCTTCTATACTGAGCCCTTGGCCTTTGTTCAAGGCCTGGCTCCCCGTTCATCCCCGGAGGAGGGGGTTCTTCCTGGGAGGAGGGGAATGGACTGGTTCTCTGAGTGCTCTGCTTGTGTCTTTGCAGACTACCAATAGAATTGCATGTAACCAGTAGGCAAAATAAATTAGCCCATCAGTAACACAGAAAGCACCCGAGAATCTTAGAATACCATTATTTATGATGAAGGGCTTTAAATGGAGTCTGATTTCTGCTTTGTTGCAAATAAAAGTAAATAGTTCTGAATCCATTGATTTGTTTTTGGAGGGAGATTAATGTTGAAAAGGAAGAGTAGTCTGTTACCCCAAACTCAGCTAACTGGTGACGTGTAATGTAAAGGAAACAGGCGAAGGTTCGCCAGGGGGGCCCTGTTAGGCCAGTGGACTAGGGCAGTGAGGCTGCGCAGAGCCACTCTCCTCCCCTTTGTGAGCTGAGAGTTGCTGAGTGGCCTCTTCTGTTTATGCCTGGTGTCTCTCCAGGTCCTATTGTGCAAGTTTCCCTCCTTGCGCTTGTGTTCCTGCTGTTGGGTTCTTGGAGTGGGCTGTCTCTGCCTCCAGACCTTTATACAAGCCTAGAAAAATCTAGAATGCAGTTCACCTCCCCTGTGCCCCTCACCAGTGGAATGTATGCATGTCCTTCAAGTCTCATTCCAGCCACCTTTGCTCCTGCAGAGTCTTTCCTGACCTGCAGGCCTGGGCCATGTGCTCCTTACATACTCCTGGGTCACAGGGTATTCTTACACTCGGATGACTTTGCCCCTGAACATGGCTGTGCTGGCCCCTGTGAAGGCCAGGTCAGCACAGAGAGTTTGTACTGTGTCATGTTGTTGGCCATTGAATCCCACTGCTTTGGTGGGATTCTAAGAAACACTCTTTGCATTAACCAACAAATTAATTATCCCGAAAGTGTGTAATAGATTCAGTATGGGAATCAGCAGCCAACAAGTGCTGAGAGCTAGAGATTCTGAAGTTCTCTGTCTGTGCCTGTGTTCTCCCGGGGTTGTGCTTAAATGCGTTGCTGGACTCCGAACTGTGGCCTCTGGCGTATTTTTTGCTGCCATGAGGGTGGTCCAGACACCCTCTGTTGAGGCCTGCAGACATAATGAAGAGAGAAGTGGTCATCCAGTAACCACTGCCAATTGAAGAACAAGTCTTTCAAAGTAAAACAAAAAAATAGGTCCAAGTCAACAATTGATCCATAACAGTATTCAGAAAGATTTTCATAAAAATTTCCTAGACCATGAACTACCATTTTTCTAAATTTCTATTGCTCTCATAGAAAATCACCAGTACCTGTAAGAAATGGTTTTCTCCAAAAACATTTCACAATGTAATGGAAATTTTTAAAAACTGGGTGAAGGAAGTTCTTAGCCCTTAATCTGTTAGAAAGGCTTATGTGGCAAACACATGCAGTACCAGTGTAAGCCTCTGCGTTGGTTTTTGTTTTTGTTTTTGTTTTATTTTTATTTTCTAATAATTTTTTTAAAGATTTTTTATTATTTGACAGACAGAGATCACAAGTAGGCAGAGAGAGCCTACTAAGCAGAGAGCCCGATGCGGGGCTCGATCCCAGGACCCTGGGATTATGACCTGAGCCGAAGGCAAAGGCTTTAACCCACTGAGCCACCTAGGCGCCCCTGTTTTTGTTTTTGTTTTTATCGAATTTTTAGCTGTGGCTACAGAAATAGCTAAATATATTTATCTTCTGGACCGAGGCTTCCATGTGGTTTCTGTAGGAGGTAGAAGTTAGGCTGACCTCCCAGTAACTTGACGATCCTGCCACTGAATGAGCAGTGAAAGAAAACCATAGAAAGTATTAGGACCTCTGTGAACTGGGCAGTTTTGTTTTGTTTCTCACAACACACACACACATGTGCATAGACACAGAGCTAGGGGCACGTGAGGCTGCTGGCCCAGGCCGGTGCCCACTTGCCAGCCCAAAGCTGTGCTGCTTGCCGCAGATGTGTTTTCTCTGCTGGTGAAGGAAGATCACCTGTACCATCTCCAGCTTTCAAGATTGGAGGAACCAGGACAGACAAAGAAACATTGAAATCCGGCTCTCGTTGACACATGGTAAACAGCAACCTGCAGTCTCACATGTCTTCTCTCCTTAAACTGAGGACCCTGGCCTGCCTGCCAGGGGTCTTCACCAGGTGTCCTGAGAAGACTCTTCCTTTGCAAGGAAGGAATTCCTTCCTATAGAAGGAATTCTGCAAGAAGTGTATACATTGGTCTCAAGATGTGTGCAAGACAGGTATATGCCCAGCGCACATGGTTTCTAGGGTATCTCACAAATACTTCCAACATTCAGATATTCTGAGGTGGACCAGCAGGTGTCCCAGCCAAAGCAAGGTAGTATTATGGTAGCATTTTCGGAAAATCGAGAAAAAAGTGATTCATAGGAAAAAGTAAAGTTTAGGGATGATTGTTGCCTGACCCCAAGCCAAAGGAAAGCATGCATTTTTGGATCAGGAGGTGAGTCTGAGCCCTGTCTCCCAACTGCCACATGTGGTCACCCCCCCCCCCCCATATCCCACACTTCTCTCAGAAAACCAGCTAACTAGGGTCACCAGGTGTTTCAGGTGATCTGAGGGAAATGTTGCATACCACTGCTGTGCCCTCATTAGGAGGGGATGCACTGGACCCCGCCACTTCCTCAGCCCGCCCCCAGCGCTCCTGCAGCCGGTGACTGCTTAGCCAAACTACTGCAGGTTAACGTCCATGGCAGGAGGAGCATATGTCCTTGCCCATCCCGATGCCTTGGCTCCCTTTGTCACATGCCTCATATTTCCACCGGAATTTCACAGTTTTTTAGGCCCCACAGAAACTTTAAGAGAAGTTTTTTTGTTGTTTGTTTGGTTGGTTGGTACTTTTTATAGTGGCAAATTGTACATAATACAGAAGTTACAGTTTTAACCATCTTCAAGTTCAATGGCATCATGGATATTTGCATTATTGTGCAGTCATCATTACCATCCATGTCCAAAACTTTTTCAGCTTCCCGGCTTGGGATTTTATCCTCATTAAATACCACCCGTTTCCCTCTTCTCCCAGCCCCTGGTGACTTTCTGCTTTCTGTCTCCATGAATCCAACCACTCTAAGCTCCTTACTGGGGTGGAATCATACAGGATTTTCCCTTTTGTGCCTGGTTTATTTCATGTAACATCATGTTCTCAGGGTTCATCTGTGTTGTAGCCGGTGAAAGGATGTCCTTCCTTTTTTAAGGCTGAATGGGCTTTTGTCGTATGCCCAGACCACATTTTGCTTATCCATTCATCTGTTGATGGACAGTTGGTTGGGGTTTCCACCTTTTGGCTGTTGTGCGTAATGCTGCTGTGAACATGGGTGTGCAAATACCTTTTCGGATCCCAGACTTCAGTGTTTGTAGATGTATGCCCTGAAGTGGAGTGGCTGGATGAAATGGTAATTCACTGGTTAATTTTTTGAGGACCTGCCCTCTGTCAGTCACAGCAGCGGCACATAGCACGTTCCCATGGGTGGTGCACAGGGTTTCTCCACATTCACGCCAGCAGTTGTTACTTTCTGTTTTTTTGGTTTTCGTTTTTCACGATAACCATCCCAATGGGTGTGAAGTGACAGCTCACTGTGGTTTTTATTTGCATCAGCACATAACCTCTTAATCTCAGCTTCACTGTTTGCTTCTTTGGGGATGTTTCTCATGGCACTAGTACTAAGCAGCTCCTCCCCCTTACGTCCGTGGGATGGCAAGAGCCAGGGAGAATAACAAAATAGATAGCCCTGTGAAGTTTGCGACATTGAAAGCGGTTCATTATGAATGAGGTCCGCAGGTTGTCATTACAGGTGGAATTGTGTACAAACTGGCCTGCTCACCCCCTTCTTCCTTACTGTGTTGTGTTTCACCTTTTTGAAAGTTCCCACTAGATTACAGTCATGGGAAGTATGACAGAATCAAGCATGCGTAGGTCGGCAAACAAACAGGAGAAGACACATGTAAAATTTTCCTTAGCTTGGCAGCAGTCATTCTCCCAAGTGTGGTTGCTGCACAAGCATTAGTGTCACCAGGGAACTTGCCAGAAATGCAGATGATCAGACCTCACCCCAGACCTGCCAAATCTGAGTCTCTGGGATGGAGCCACATGCCTTCTGTGTGGATAGGCTCTCCCAGTGATTTGGGAACCACTGGATTGTGGCATCAGAAATTGGTTCCAGCCCTTTTGAGCAGCATTGTGTTATATGGTAAGATGAATTGCTGAATATCATTTATTGTTGACCATTTACACTCGGCTTGACGTGGCAAAAAGACAAGGAGTAACAAGGACAATATTCTGAAAGTTCAGCCTCTGAAATAGTTACATTTAACTCTAGGAAATGTGTTTTGGGAGGCAGGGAAGGATAAACACACATGCACACACTAACTTGAAAGTGGACCCTAAACACTGTTATTTAAAGATTAGTAGACCATTCTGTGGTTGATGACTGAGTTCTGTAAAAGAGTTTATTTCAAAAGAGAATGAGAATGCTTGATCATGTCACGTATGGGATGGCCTCAGGCCTGTGAAGTAAATATTTCAAAGACACATTTATAGAGGAAGAGAAAACGCCAGCAAAGAGATAATCGATGGAGAAACAAAGAGAGTAGTATCAGTTGACAGCTAGTGGCCTAAGTATAGACAGTGAGTCAATTTTGATTAAACGAAGGCCGTATTGGACAACCTGGGCAGGTGATCTAGCAGAATGATAAAACCAAAAGGCAGCTTTTTTGAGATAAGAACAGAGAGTATTGATCAGTGGAAGATCAGTGGAATAGAATTTGCCTCTAATCCATTGGTTCTCAGATTTGTTTTGATCAAGGAACTGCTTCTCTGGACAGAGTACCTTCCTTGAAGAAGAATAAAAGAGATCCATTTACCAAATAAAAGGAAAGAATGATGCGGCCATTGATAAGAAACCAACAGGGTGACCTGGATTTGGAAGTAGAGGGAGTGTTGAATATACGCATAAATTTTTGATGTTCAAAAACCAGCATGACCGGAACTCGGTCCAGAGCCTACCTAGGAGGCTTAACAAACCACACAGATGACATTTCTACTCTCCAAAATGAAAAAGAAGTTTTAAGAATTACTGCCAGGGAGCAAGTTCCCATCCTCCCCTGTTATTTCTTCCCAGCCATGTGCTTAAAAGAAAATCATATTACTACTTAAGCTATCAGGGACGGAAGAAGAAATAAAGGACATTACGGACTGTTCTCAGCATCCATTTTCTCCCCATCAGTGAGAAAATAGTGATTAAATCTTGAGGAAAGGAGAGAAATATTTGACCAGGGTATCTGTTTTATAAAAATGAAAAGGTGCTTTACAGCAAGTATTTGAAACAGTGGATCAAGTTGATGAAGCTGTAGAAGTAATGTCAAAGAGGGTGTTCTTTCATTGTCTTTTCTAAAAGTGGTCACTTGTGAGCAGAAATTATAAAAAGGTGAGATGTAAAAATTACCTAAAGGAATGAAGACTGGAAGAGATGGTCAGAATGGGAAATTCATAAGTCAGTTCACTTATTGAACACCTGCTCTGACCCCAGTGTGGATGTGTGGGGTTAAATCAAGTTCTAGTACTTAGAGGGATTGTATTGAAATAGGGACCTAAAACCTAAGCAAAAGTATATATATATATATATTAGTAAAAGCCCTGAGAGAGGTTGATTTTCTCCTAATCTAGTAATTGTTTTCCTGTTCCACTTGGAAAACGACTTCCTAAAAAAGGGGATGGGGAGAATGAATGGCTTATCCTAACTGATAATTCTTCATAATCTGTGGTTCAAAAGTGTGATAATAGAAAAGAAAAATGTTACTCATTTAAGGACAGTCAGAGAGAAGGAGAGAATAAGAAGACATGGTCTGATATTAGAACATTTGGTGAAGAGACATGACATCAAGTAAGTATGGCATTTGGAGAAGGAAAGGGAGGAAGTGTGGGCAGTGGGAGGAAGCTTAACTATAAGACTTGAAGGCAGATGTTTCAAAATGGAAGAGAAGGTACAGGACTGAGTCTAGTTAGATTTGAAAGAAAGTTTAACAAATATGGTACCTGTGATGGCTTTAAAAGGTGTCCACAAATTCTTTGATCCCCTTCTCCTCAAGGAGTGGAGACTGATTGTCTCACCTTGAGGAGGGGCTGCCCTTACTGACTTCCTTCTAATGAACAGAATGTGGTGGAAGTGATGTTGGGTGATTTCCGAGACTCGATTGTGAAAGACATTCTGGGTTTGCTCCCTCTCTGAGCACTTGATCTTGAGGGAGTCAGCTGCCTGGTCTTGAAAACACTCAAGTAGCCCCTTGGAAGGGCCCATGAAACCAGGAACAGAGGCCTCCTGAATGATTCATGTGAGCAAACCTGGTTCTTGGAAACAGCTCCCGCATCCCCAGTTGAGGCTTCAGATGATGTCTTGACTACAGCCCAATAGGAGCTGAGTGGTTTTAGCTCACGGTTGAAGGCACTCCCCAGTTCCTGAGCCACAGAAACTGCAATTAAAATTTTCACTGTTCAAGCCACTGAATTTAGGGGTGATGTGTGACACAGCAGTAAACAAGTAATATGGTATCCCAGGCAGAAGGCAAGACCGTAAGTTAGGCGACGACAGAAAATGACAGTTCAAGAAACAAAGCTTTTCCATTGGTTGTTTAAAGAAAAAGTGACGAGTGGCTGCCATGTTGGTAAAGTTTATTTTCCCTCTGCTGGAAATCAGGAGACCTCAAAGATACTTAAAGGCAGATAGTTCATAAAAATGAGATAGAAATGATCCTCTTCCTCAAGGAGCTTGGAGCCTAGTAGGATAGATTTAAACAAGTCAGGATGACAACATGATCACGTGTGAAGTAAAATGTGGTGCTTCTGCAGAAGGAAGTAGGCCTCTTCTAGTTAGTTTGGAAAGTTAAGTATTCTCTAGAAATTCTAGTCAAAAGAAATCTTTTTAAGTATTGACAAGACACCAATTGCTCTCTTTATAAAGTTTCATGAGAGGAACTTAAGAAAGATCCCCTAAATGACAGTATTTGCTTAGTATCTCCCCAAAGATTTTATACTCCTGACATTACTAGAGTTTATTAAACTGTTCTAGTTGCTTCCCAATTTTAGGAATTGTCTCTGTTTGCAGTTGAGAAAACCAATACAAAAAACCATTGGGAAATTTGCCAGGATCACAACGCTATTCAGTGAAGGAGCCAGAATATGAACCCAAGCAGCTTGGTTCCAGAGTGTTAGTACAACCAACTATCCTGCTTCTCAGTAGCATAAATGTAATAGACCTGGAGTCTGAACAAATTCCCACTTGTCCAATGTCACACGACCAGTTTCCACTTCAGGTCATGGTAGACTAATTTCTCACAGACTAACGCTTCTGCCAAAAACACCTTGAGAAGCTGGACGAAACCACGAAACAAACAAAAAGCAACCAAGTAGTAGTTTTTTGGGAGCCTACAGTGCTAGGGGGCAAAAATTGGAGGCCAGGGCCACCCAGGAGGCAAGGCACCAGAAAAAAATCCATGCCTTCAGTATGGGTTCCGCAAAGTCTACCTACTGGACACAAAGGCAATTCTGAAATTAACTAGACTGTCATCAGTTCTTTTCCTCATTGGATTGAGGTATTCTGCGCCACACTCCCCGAGTACTGAAGCAAAAGCAGATTCTCTCCAAAGGACAGTAGCATCATTTCATATCTCGTATCAATATGTAGCACTCAAATGACAGTACCAAAAGGCAAGACTGAATTACCAAAAACAAGGAGGGGAAGAAAAGAATAGAAACAGACCCATAGAAGCCCAGATTTTGAATGTGTACACATCGTCCTCAAGATCTATGGATTAGTAGGTTCAAGAAATTCAGCAAGATGAATTTGAGTAGATAAATAGAAGTAATAAAAAAGGAACAAAGGTGAGAATTATAAGACTAAAAAATATAATAACTGAAATTAAGAACTTGGTGGGTTTACCATAGATTAAACATGGCCAAAGAAAGGATTAGTAAATGGGAAGATAGCCCAGAGGAATTAGAGATTTTAGGATACACACAAAAAAGGACAGAAAACACAGAAAGAATATAAAAAAGATTTTGCTTTGGACTGAATGTTTGTGTGTCTCACCTCAACCCCTGCCAAATTCACAGGCTAAGGCCCACTACCCAATGTGATTGTATTAGGTAGGTGGGGCCCTCATGAATGAGATTAGTCACATATTTATAAAAGAGACCCTGGAGAGCTCTCTTGCTGCTTCTGTTGTTCGGAGACACCATGAGAAGTTGGTTGTCTAGGAAGCAGGCCCTCATCAGATACCAAACCTGATCTTGATTTGGACTTCCCCACCTCCAAAACTGTGAGAAGTAAATTTGAACCACATAGTCTGTGGTGTTCAGTTATAGTAGGCTGAACTGAGATTTACCTACATGTAATCAGTGTCCCAAAAGAGTGGATGGGGAAGGGGAGAGTTCGGCAAGAGGGTGGCAGGGCTATTTGAAGTAAATACTGGTGCCACATGACTGGTGGAGAGCCAAGCCAGCTCTCCTCGCTTCAGATTTAGCACCTTTAAAACATGTTTTATCGTGTCAAGTAACACACAGAAAATGTCTTCTTTTTTTCTTAAGATTTTATTTATTTATTTGACAGAGATACAGTGAGAGAGGGAACACAAGCAGGGGGAGTGGGAGAGGGAGAAGCAGACTTCCCACAGAGCAAGGAGCCTGATTTAAGTACATGTGTAACCCAGGTCAAGTTCAGGAAACAGGACATTGCTGGTACTCTAGAAGCTACTGCCCATCCCAGATTAGCCTCCTGATTGTTCCATACCTCCAAGTAGAGATAATTGCTACCTTTAATTTTATGAAAATAATTTCCATGATTGTTTAAACCTAAGTATGTATCCCTAAACAGAACATTTTAGTTTTGCCTGCATTTTTCTCTCAACGTAGGTATTCTCACAAAACCCTGTCAGGGTTCTTTGACTGGCTTCAAATTAGAGTTCAGAGTCACATTATCAGCACACCGCTGCTAGCCAAAGGGAGCATGGCCTTGTTCTTTTTCACCTGACTCCCCTGAGTCATTCTAGAAGATGGACAAGATGTGGACAAGGCTGGTGGCATCGCCTCCCCAGGGGTCTTCTCCACTTCGTGGTCTTTCGCTTTCTCCGGAGGCAGAGTTGTTTTGGGTCTGGAGCCACTCCACCTCTGTCAGACCCAGGGAACTGGCCCAGTTTAAGGAAAGGAGATTCTGCCCACCTGTGTCGCAGCTGTGTCACTGAGGTAGCTCCATACTAGAATGTCTGGCGGGGCCGGAGTCCTCAGGACAGAATCAGAAAAGTACCCACAGCCTGGGGGTGAGGTTGTCCCCAGAGTTCCCCACTTCAAGGGGGCTACTCAGCCCATCAGTCACGTTCATATCTTTTTCTCATGGCTCTGAACATTTGAAAACACTGCTGGTGGTTGGCGCAGATGGCGTTTCTGTTCTAAGACCGTATCAGCATCCTGCGGATGGCTCACTGAGATGCAGATGGCCAGGGTTAAAACACAGATGGCTGGGCCCTACCCTGCAGTTTCTGATTCAGCCGATCTGGGGGCGAGGCCTGGGAATTTGCTTTTTTTCTGATAAGTTCCTGGGTGATGCTACTGCTGGTACTGGTCTTGGGAGCCCACCTTGAGAACCACCGGTCGAGCTCATCTTCAGGCTTCATTTAGTGCTAGTTAGTGATTGGAAAAATCTGCCCAGAACGAACCAAGAATCCCCCAAGTGTTCAGCATTCCTGTTTCACATAAACTTGGTTTGTTCTACGTCCTTAACTTTTAAGGTTTCTGCTCAAGAGCCCATGAAATTAAAAATTACCTTCTATGCTGCATCGGCGCTCCTGCCGTTAACACCCAAATGCACATGGCGTGCCATGATGTTGAATTAAGGAGCTTAAATTAAAAGCACATTTTCCTGTTCAGAAAGTCATCTGTTGATCATTTGGCTTAATTAAAATTGGGTATATTGTGTACTTACCCGGACTCACCTCAACCACGATGCTGCTTAATCTGTGAATTGATTTAGGGATCTATAAAACTAGCACAGTGCCTGGCTTGTGCTAAACTATAAAAGGGAGATGGCCTTCTGTGCGTGTGTGTGTGTGTGTAATAGAAGCTTGAAACTAAACATTGCTTTAAGGGAAACCAGAAGCCCTCAGGAGAGGGTTGAGTGGTACATAAGCTGTATGGACTATTGCATTAGGACTAATAACTGTTGTGACAGCAACAATGATGCTGGTGCTCCAAGCCTTGCTCACACGTGGAGGACCTGTCAGGCAGAACCTGTTTCACTTGGTTCTTTTTTTAGAGCCACACACAGCAACCAACTTGGAAAATAACACAGAGGATACCAAGGGTTAGCTTGAACCCATCTTGTTCAGTCCCATGAGAACAGTCACAATTGGAGAATTGATTAGAATTACTTAGAATGACGTTCTGTGCAGTTTAGAATATTACGTTGACAGGGCGGGTTGAAAGGATCATCTGTGACATCAGGGTTTGTGATGATTCGTTTCTAAGAGGTCTAGTGGAGGAAATAACTTCCGAGTTCTGTGTCGTCCTCCCCACTCCCTAACCCTCACACGCCCATTACTCTGAAAATGGTATGTCGCCAGAGGTTGACTCGGACATCAGTCTTTCTGTGTCTTCCTGAAGGTCCAGCCCACTAGCACTTCCCGCATCTCCTCCAGGGCATCAAGTCCCAGGGTTAGCACGGAGATAAGATGGGACCTTTTCCTCACAGATTTGTTTCTCTTTGGTTTGATTGGGGTGGAGGGATCCATAAATTCAGGCTGTGAATACAGTTGTCTCTTGATTCTTGCACGGTAGCAGCTGTGACTGGTGGGTAAGCCCCACAGTGCTTTTGTAGAGTTGAATGCCTTTGGATATCCATTTCCCTGGGATGTCATTGGTTTATGGGATTTTCACTTGTTTTGCAGGATTTTGCACACTTTGGACCAAAGGTTTGTAAGTTGCATGTAAAAGTGGCTAAGGTGCTTGTTAATTTTGTCCCCATGGGATCACACAACAGGGCGGGTCCTCCGCATCAGGAAATTAGTTGGGTCTTGAGAACCAATGAACCCTGCTGTAGGAATTCCTTTAAGAGCTATAGTAGGCTCCTACCATCTGTATGGCTCTCTGGAATATAGAGTGGAGAAGATGTGGTCCACCTGGCCTAATGCATAGTGAAGGGATAGGACGAATGTGTAAATTATTTATTACAGAACAGTTACTGGAGTACACTCTACTCCTGTCCCTGGAAGTTGTCAGCTTTCTGCTGTATGGCAAGCCAAGGAAGGGAAGAACTTACCTCAATTGAGAGAGGTTTCTTCAGGTGGAAAACCTTTCAGCTTGTAGCCTTGCAGGAATGATCGTCCAAGGTAGCAACAGGATGGCTCAAAGAACAACGTGAACTGCGGTGAGAGTGGGACAGTGGGACAGTGACATCTCATTGATTAGATCTGTAGGCAGGGCCACGTGACACACTCCATGTGGACACAGTGCCAGTGGGCAATTGGGTTTTATTCTGGAGCCACTGAGGGGGACCAGCCTCCTTCCACTTCCCCATCAGCTGGCTAGTCAGTGTCTCAGAAGAGGCAGGACCACTTTTAATAAAAAATAACGATACCTTTCTCAAATTGATTCACATATAAATCAGGCACTTCTCACTAAAATCTGCGCTTAAACCATAGTACAGCGCCCCCCATCCCCACCCCCACCCCCACCCCCCCCCCCCCCCGGATATTACAAACCATGTTTAAAACTCTGGAGTTTTCAACTGCTCTTACTTATTTTTAAATAGCTTAGAATTAGAAAAATTTTGATGGCTTCATTTCTAATGGAGGGAAATTTCTAGCTGCTGCCTATATGCAGACCACTTTTTAGAAATTCTCAGTTTATTAGAAGCAGGCTGGAGAAAAAAAAATTCAAGTTTCTTCAGCATCAGGGTAACACCAGTATCCCACACTCTATGTATGGGGTCCCCAATTTTCGAATAACTGAAATACATTTGGCATGGACACTGTACTAAGCAAAATGGAGTTTTGCTTGGACTCGGAGCACGCGAGGTCGCATGGCCCCTGGGTCGCTGGGAGCCTCAGGTGCCGCGCTAGGTACTGCCGCACACCTGGCGTGCGTGCGTGTGTGCGTGGGGGGCGCTCCCCCGCGTCTCCTGCCGCCGGCCCGTCCTGACTCTTGTTCCGTTTCCTCCCCAGCCCAGTGACTTCTCCGTGTCTCTGAAAGCGTCAGGGAAGAACAAACATTTCAAGGTGCAGCTCGTGGACAATGTCTACTGCATCGGGCAGCGGCGGTTTCACACCATGGACGAGTTGGTGGAACACTACAAAAAGGCGCCCATCTTCACCAGTGAGCACGGGGAGAAGCTCTACCTCGTCCGAGCGCTGCAGTGACGCCCACAGCCCCTGCCACCTCCAGGCCCTTGGTGCCACACTCACCTCCCCGGAGCCGGGCGCGTCGCCCCCGGAAGAGGCCGCGCTCACGGGCCCTCCTGCAGCGGGCTCCGCTCTGTCCGGTGGTTCATTGGTCCTTGGCTTCCTTGGCCTCGTTTACCTTTGCGTGCAGGTCGGTCTGTTTTTCCGCTCGCCTCCCCTCTGCCAGGCCAGGCCGTGGTACCCACTTGCCGGCCTGCCCTCCTCCGGCCAGGTTTCAAACGGGAAGTGCAAGAGGGAGCTGTTCGATCACGGCACTCCTGCTCAACTGAAAACAGCCTTAGTCTGTTCAGATGGTTCGCACTAACAGAAGCCCTCCTTAAGCAGACATCAGGCACGGTTTGAACGCACCGAAGCTGCCGTTAAGTGAACTACAGTACAACTCAGCGGGGCGGGCGCTCCTGCAGAGGGTCCCGGCCCTGGGCCTGGCAGCCGTGGCTCCATGCCCTTTGCCCTCGCGTGGCTCCCAGACTGTCCAGGGAGTGGACACGCCTTGCTGGTAGCAATACCAGAACCATCAGATGAGAGAGTAGTGAGGAAAGTCCAGTGCCTTCGGGGCTATGCTTGCAATAAAAGAATTTCCTTGAAAGTCAGTCTGCAGAAGCCAGACCTGTGACCCAGACAGACAGATGCTGTGGTCATTTACCCCCAGATGTGCCATCCGCCTAGTGCTTTTTCCTCTCGCCCTGCGGCTTGTTTAAATTTCCCAATTATGTATTTAATTCTCAAAGTAATATGTATCCGTAGCCATTTGTTGACACTAATACAGATGATTAAGGAAAACAGCTGATCTTTGGGGAAGGGGAACTACCATACACTTTACACACACACACACACCCCCCATATATATATATATATATATATATATATATTATATATATATATATTATTTGCTTTACAGGGAATTTTTCAGGGTTTACAAGAGAATATGTGATTGGTAGTAAGACACAGAATGTTTATGAAGAAATTGCATTTTCTTTTTTCTTTACATTTGAACTTCTTTATAGTTTAAATATACAGTCTTGAGATGGCACATTCCTACAACTGAAGAAGGGGTCTTGAGACCTTCTAAACTTGCATACTCAGTTTTTTGGATATTGTAATAAAAAAAAAAGTATTATGACAAGACTATGTGTGTATTTATCTTTGGGAAAACTCAGAGTCCATCCCGGGAGAATAATTGCTCCAGCATTTACTGGTTCCTCAGTGTCTATGGGGAAACAATTTTTAGAGAGGAGTTTAACAGATTTATTATCTGCGTGTTTTCTTTTTCTACCACCACGTATTTTATATGCTGAAATAATAAATTTTAATTAGTGAAACTCCAAGAGAAAGCAGAATCTCCAGCTTGGTCCTAACTTTACTCTTTGGAAAGTATTTGTTTAAAAATGTTGCACCGAACTTTTGTCAGCACCAGTTTTTTTCTCTCCCACCCATGTCTTACTTCAGTTGCTCAGTTGGTTAGCAAATCTCAAACAGCTGCAACATGCCAGGCACAGGAAACAAAGTCACATCACAGGGGAGTTGTGCCACTACCGGCTAATGAAGAGCGCTTGTGTCCTCAGTGCCCTGTCTATGCCAGACAAGGGGGTCCTCACTTAGTCTTCATCACAACCCCCTAAGGTGGTCCTGTTCTCATCTCCCTTATGCAGATGGAAAAAATGAGGCAGGAAGTAAATGCACAAGGTCACGGTGCTGGTAATGCCAGTTGCAAAGCCAGAAAGCTGGCTTTGGTGCCACCCCCTTCCAACACCAACCCCAGAGGTTTCCAGCAGAAATAAACAGTTTGGTGAGAGCTTGCACTTAACCTGCCATTCCTGTTCTCTGTGAGTTTGTTGTTCTCTTTGTTGCCTGTGATATAAATCAGAAGTTTGGGGTCTGGTACCTGAAGCTGGGATACCCAGTTCTGTAAGAATATATATCCAGATGAACGAAGTGGATCATTGCTTCAGACAAAGCACATCTGTCCTATACCTTATCCTTGGAAATTACAAGTGCTTCTGACTTTTTCAGGTCTCAGTGTTGTGTGTTCCATTTTGACCTGATGTTAGAATCCGTTCATACGATAAGTGTCTGGATAGCTGAAAGACTTGGGTTTACACAAAGCAAGTAAGGAAGAAACAAGCAATTAAAGGACGCAATACAGATAGACATTCTGGCCTCAGGAACTTTTCTAAGGCTTGTAGTTAAAATTGACCGTCATTTTCAATCTTGCCCCAAACCCCCATGGGAAGTCCTCCAGCTGCCGGGGACAAATCAGGATTTGTATTTATGAAGGTTCCAGCATCCCCAGACTTCCCAGCGCCAGGTGGACCAGTGGAGGGTGGATTGATAGTCCCAGTCCGAGCCTGTTGACAGTGGGGAAGGCGGTCAAGGCAGGGTCCCCGTGTGGTTTGGAGTGTGAACAGACTGTCAGTGCCCTGTCCAGGTGGTCCTTCTGCCATCACCTTGCTGCATGTCTGAGATGTCCTAGACAGATCTTGCTTTGCCATTCCCTTGTCTCTGCACAGACGGCAAAGGACAATAAAGGGCAGTCATTTTATAGTTGTGTGACTCCGCTCATTTGTTTGCATTCAGTGTGCCTTCATTTTTCAGAAACAGCCCTGATGAGTTACGGCCCTGAACCACCAAGCCCTCACACGTGACGAGTGCCAGATGCTATTAAATCATGTTTCTAGGGAGCTAAAACTGGCCATGTTTTCTCCCAAAGTGCATCACAAATTATAGTCTTAAATTATAATTAGAATCTTTAGGTCTACTGAAACTCTGACATTCCCAAGCTAAATATTTTCAGTACCAGTACAATTTTATCTTTGGCTTCTATCTGTGAAGCAGTTTATAAACTACTTCTCTTCCTAATTTCTACCACCCAATACCAGAATGCCAAATTAATTTTAAGATCAAAGCTTAGAACTGTGAGAGCCTAGAAAAGCTTGAAAGTATTCTTTTAAAATAAAATCTCACGGTAAATACAGCTCTGGTCTTGGCCACTTTCCCACTACAACTCAGCCATAGGTGTATAATTCGTGTAATAACCACTCGTGTGATCAGTACCGTGGTTTCAGGTCTGTCTGAAACCTTGTGGGGTTGCTGTCTGCTCTCTCACGAAGCAGAATCCCTTTTCCAGGCTTGGGAGCTGCTGCCAAAGCCAAGTGTGGTAGGAGCGTCCAGTTATCCTTATTAATCCTGTCTCTTCAAGCAAATTAGCCAGCTTCTCTGAGTGTGTTCGCTGTGGGCGAACGGGGCTGCTCACCATCTTGGCAATTCCCAGGGCTCTGGGAGGATTATCTGCGGTAGAGCACTTGACCAACTTGGCAGGACACGCTCCACAGCACTAAGCAATGCCAGTCAGGCCGATTGTGTGTCACATAATCTACTTGACATTTTTCCTCATTTGTTGGGACCCTGGTGCGTCCACCAGCCACGGGCTTTCTCAGAGGGCCCCACTGCAAAGGTGTGGCTCCATGAGACCCTCGATGTGGTCCCTACCAGCAGTGTCAGCACCAGTCCACCCCCACATAGTCTAGAACATAGACTCTAAAAGTATGCAAGGACATGTGTTCCAAGAAACTCCTCATTCTAAATATGGGACCCATCTTTCATTAGAAGCCCAGGCCCCAAAGTCCTACTTGGCCACACTGAGCACCATACTCAAACCACATTCTTACCTCAGGTATTCGACAAATTTACGTCCCCTAAAAAAAAATCCTCCCTTGAGGAGCAGACATCTTTGTTTTCTCCTTGATGGCTGGGAAGGGGAGGGGGCATGGAGGGCAGAATAGAACATTCTCCAAGTTCCTTATGTTTCTTAGCCTGAGCTGACAACACAAGAGTCATTGAGTACTAGGCAAAAGTTGAATTGGCCAACCAAAGCTCAGAAGACCTCTGCCCCCTATCTTAGCTCGTGCTGTTATAACAAAATACCATAAGCCAAATGGCTCATAAATGAAAGAGATTTGTTTCTCACAGTTTTGGAGACTGCAGGTCTCAGATCAGGATGCCGGTGAGGTCAGGTTCTGATGAGAGCCCTCTCCCAGGATGCAGACCTCCGACCTGCCATGTTGTCTCCTCAAATGGCAGGAAGAGAGTTGGCTAGCTTGCTGGCCTCTTCCCATAAGGGCAATAGTTCCATGTGTAAGGGCACCTTCCTCGTCACTGAACTCCCTCCCTCCCAAAGGTCCTGCCTCCAAATGCTATCACATTGCGGATTAGATGTTAACATGAATTTGGAGGCAGTGCAAACAATCAGTCCCTAATGCAGTCTTCTCAAAAAGCCTTCGCACTCCGAGGACACTGGTAGTTGCTATTCTAAATTCAGCTCACTCAGACCTAGATGGCTTATAGTTCCAACCCTTTGAGAATGTTCTTTCATGCAGTTTTTTAACTGCCAGATTCCATTTTAAAGGGGGCAAGGGACAGGCACCTGCATTTTTAAAATGCTCCCTGGAGGTTCTGATGGTGGTGGTTTGAGGCCTACGCTTTGGATACTGTTCTACTCTGCTTGAAACCTTCGGAAAAATCACCTCCTCCCAAAGCCTTGTGTTCACATTACTGACAACACACACCTTCTGTAGCATGTCCTTTCTTTGGATCATATAGAGAGAAGTGTCAGACCTTGAATAACTAGAGCTGTCTTTTTTAAAGAGTAATCTTTACTTGCCTTAACCTCCATGTGGATTTCCCATATCACAGCTTCCAGCCGTACAAGCTAATTGGAAAGACTCATTCCATCCTTGGAGGATCCTGTCACTTGACAGGAAGCTATTACCGAAGATGAATGAGACTGACAGCTGGTATAAAAGCTCTTAGATTTTTAAAAAATGCATGGCCTCCTCCCCAGGGGACGGGTGTTTGACCAACTCCTCAGCTTGGGCATCACGCTCTGGAGCCAAAGTCAGGAACCAGAGGACCAGAGCTCCATCTCCTGCTGATGCGGCTTTCCAAGAATAGGTCATGGCCTGGGTAAAGTCCAAGTCCAAAGAGGCAGTGGTCCTATCTTCATGGTAGTCAAACCCTTTTGGCTTCTGCGCTGTGGGTAAGCTTGAGCTCTGCCCTTCTCCAGCACCTTGACTGCCACGTTTGGAGACCTCTGTACTTCAATGGCCTCAGAAACACTGGCGCAGAGCGGCACTTTCTGCCCAACCCTTTCAGGATGATATTATAGTTGTCAGACATTATTATACATGTAGATAAGGTAAACTACTTTGCATAATAATGTAACATGCTTAGAAGCTTCGTACAGCTTGTTAAGTATCTTAATGAAAAAGGAAAAATAGATTAATAGGCTAGATTATTATCTAAACGAAGCCCGAGGTAACCCACAATTCCAGACCATGTCTGCTTGTAGACCCACATAGGCACTGTATTCAAATGATTTCGACCTCCAGCAGCTCCCATCTAGTCACGGATAGGATTCAGATGCTAGTGGTGTTCATTGCTACAAAGACAAACAGTTCCCTTGTAGCGCTGTAAATAGTAAACAAGAAGAAAGGAATGAACTTGAAGTAATGAAACCAGTTAAAACCACCCCCTAACCAGAATATAGATATCCAAATAGCATGTAAATCATAGGGGTCACAGTAGGTGTTGGAAGCTCAAGGGAGCAGTGTTTGTTCAACAGGCTTTCAGAGCTCTTCTTTGGGAATGACCAATCCATGCTGCAGGTGTAGCCTCTGACTTCTCAGTGGTAGATTTTCTTGGTGGGGACAGCGATATTGGCTACAAAGTTTTCAGGAAATCATTTTGAGCAATTGAAAATATTGTGGTTTTTTTTTTTTTACATGTCTTAATGTTTCCCAAATTTTCTACAACAGATAGAAATTATCTGAAGGAAATAAATATCAAAAAAATTCTTCTGTATTTAAAATTGCATGGACCAAAATGAGGTGGACACAGAGTCAATGCTCCATTTGTTGTACTGGTTGTAGAAAAATATTTAGGAGAGAGTGACTCTTGGAACACTGGGAAAAAAAATAAAACCTCTAAGATGAACAATTGAAAAAAAGAAAAAAGAAAGAGTTCTGCTCTGGACTTTGCTTGGCCTTCCTGGGGTTATTAGAAAATAATTTTATCGGTAGCCAACTTTTTCACGAAAAATAATGGTTAAAATCCTAATTGCCAAATTAAAAATGCAGTGAAGCCAATTAACTGAATAATGAATATTATGAAATACAGAATTTGTAATCTGGGTCATCTAGAACCTTCTCAATGAACCTGCCCTGACGACCACCCTTATTCTGCTCTTTTTCTTCCCTGCAGTACTTAACAGTTTCTAACATACTAGATAACTCACTTCTTTGCTATGGTTGTTATTTACTGTGTGCGCATGCACATAGACACCCACACATCCACACCCCACAGCTAGAATTCGGTTCCACAAAGGCAGGGGTATTTGCTTTGCTGCCTAATGTAACCAAAATAGACCAGTGCTCTGCACACAGTAGGTACTCAGCCCACGGTCTTCACCTAATGTCTTCACTCAACCAACTGCTCTTCCTGAACCTCCGCTTCCGTCTTCGCACTGCGGAGCTCAGCAGCTGCCTGGTCCAACGGAGTCCGTGAAACCCAGACGAGACTGCCCGTTCACACACTCCCACTCCCCTTCGAGCCTCAGCTCCCCGGGGCCTCCTCATCGCTATCGGTAACTCCGCACGGAGCCCGGGCATCCCCGTCTCCCTGCGTCTGCGCTCGCGTCAAGCAGCCATCTTGGTAAATGAGTCACTTCCTCTGCCCGCCCAGCCGCACTGTCCCAGCCCCTTCCCCATGTCCTCTATCCTGCTCTCTTCTCCAGAAGACCTGCAGCGTTTCTCTGGCTCGGGCTGTACGGGTCGTATGTGTTGTGCTAGTTGTACTGGTGGTTGCCGGCCAACCTCTCTGGTGTGTCTGTATCTTTTCTCTCCCTAGGTTGCTGGTTCTCTCCCCAGATTATCAACAACTGAGTTTAAGGTTGAGCCATAGGAAATGGCCCCTTTTTTCAGGTCAGAAATGGTTGAATGGTGGCAATTTCCTATGGTTCAACCTAAAAACTTTTCTCGGAGTATTAGATTCTGTGCTCCCTGTACGCAGTAGACGCTTAGCAAATATTTGTTGGTTGATTGACAACAGCAAAAGAGAACCTATAAAATGAAATAACATCCTTCTCTCTGATTTAATAAGAGTTAAAGCAAGCCATTTTACAAACACTAGAAGGAAGCCTCGACATAATCAAACGTTAGCTATAAAGGTACATTCTAAGTCCCGGTGGCACTTTGATTAACTCTGAGTTTGCACACACAAGCCTCACAAGAAGGCTTGTGTCTCTCAGGCTCTTTCGTCTGTGTGTGTCTGCAAAAGGTTATATGGCATGAGAAATTGAGTCAGAGTTTTGCTCAGTAGGGCTGTTTTTTCTTATCTGTCTAATCTACCATAAAATTTCTGGAAAATGCCTTAAATCAGAAACCACTTGTGCCCTGTGACCTATTGTGACTTTTTAAAAAATTGTGGTAAAATGCACATAACAAAATTTACTATCTTGAGTCACCTGGTTGGTTCAGTTGGTTAAATATCTGACTCTTGATTTGGGCTCGGGTTGTGATCTCAGGGGTCATGAGATTGAGCCCCACGTTGGGCTCTGCACTCAGTGGAGATTCTCTCCCTCCTCTCTCTGCCCCTCCCTCCCCTCTTGCTTGTGCACACATACTGTCTCTCCCACTCTCTCTCTAAAATAA
Source organism: Mustela lutreola (assembly GCF_030435805.1). Taxonomy (NCBI): domain Eukaryota; kingdom Metazoa; phylum Chordata; class Mammalia; order Carnivora; family Mustelidae; genus Mustela; species Mustela lutreola. Next base: position 59,658,028 of record NC_081298.1, on the reverse strand, counting down.
ATAAGTCTATAAAAAATTTACTATGTCATTTTTAGTCAGTGGCACTGGGTACATTCACGTTGTTGGGCAACTTTCACCACATCCATCTCCAGAACTCTTTCATCTTCTGAAACTGAAACTCTGTCCCCATTGACAACAGCAACTCCCCATTCCCTCTCCCCTCAGGCCCTGGCAACTATCATTCTACCTTCTGTCTCTGTGAATTTGGTTAATCTGGGTATTGCATATAAGCAGAATCATACAGTATTGTCTTTTTGCAAATGGTTCATTTCATTTAGCATAATGTCCTCAAGGTTTATTCATCTGGTAGCCTTTGTCAGAATTTTCTTTCTTTTTTAATGCTGAATAATATTCTATTGTATGTATATGCTCTATTTTATCCTTTCCTCCCTCAGTAGACACTTGGGTTGCTTCCCTTCCTTTTGGCTATTTTGAATAATGCTGCTGTGAGCATGGGTGTACACATATTTCTTTGAGTCCTTACTTTTAATTCTTTTTGACATATACTCAGAAGTAGAACTGCTGGATCATATGGTAATTCTATTTTCAATTTTTAGGGAAACCACCATATTGATTACCACAATGGCCACACCACTTTATAACCCCAACAGCGCACAAGACTTCCTATTTGTCCACATCCTTGCTAACAATTGTTATTTTCTGCTTTTTCAGTGGTAGCCATACTAATGGGTATGATTACTTTGAAGTTTTTGTAAAGATTAGAGGAAAATGTCACATCATTCTAGCTCAGTTTCATGTTTATAACGGCATGTATGAACTTAAACTTGAGTGTATGCATATCCTCAAACCCATATTAACAAGTACATTGGCATTAACAAGTACATTCAACTTATAAGTTTATTATATTCAACTTATATTAAAGTTTCATTTTTATGTATCTTAATTCATAGGTGTAATGTAGAGAGTACAGCTTACTCTAATTTAGAAAAAAATGAAATCTAAAAGCAAGTGATGGTGAGACTGGAGATTAGTCTTAAAAGGAAATCGTTTCTAGAAAATAATTAACATTTAAAATCAGCCAAGTCAAGCAATAAAGAATGCAACCTTGTCCCAACAGTCACCACTCCCCTCTGCCTGTGACTTTAGTGAATGAATTTAATCCCTTTGCATGGAGATAGGCAACCCAACCCATCTGCGATAGTTGGTGTCTCAAAAGCTCTGTCTGTAATTACACCGTTAGACACCCATCCTCTTACATATGTATGTAGCTCTGGGTCCAGCCAATGTTTGCATGTTGGTCCATGTGCTAGCTTCTTTACATACTAGTACAAAGCTGATGGTGTGGGGAAGGGGACACCCAGAGGAGGAAGGGTTGGAGGGAGCAAAAGAGAACTGAGCAATGACAGAAGGAACAAGACTGTTGCTACTTGGAAGAAAGAAGGAATAGTGGATACAGTTGGTTTGTGGATTTGGTAATCAGACAGTGATGGGGTGCCTGTCTGGTGGTTTTGGTCTTCCCATGAACTATGAGGCTATCAGTGTGAGATTTTTATGTCCTCAAAAAATGGCTTTTGAATCTATAGCTAAGATTATCTTAAAGGAAGTTACTTGAGTTTAAAAAAATATATATAGTTACTGAACCCTGGTTTTACCTTAAGTTTCTTAATTCGGGTTACAAATCTTATTTTATTTATAAACCCAACATAAAGCAATCCTTTTTAATTAGTTTGATTAATGTCTATTTCCAGATTAACATGGAATTAAGCTCCTTTAAGCATTTTATTATTTTTTTCCTTTAAGTATTTTAAATTACATTTATATGTCTATTAATTCAATTTCCAGTCTTTTTTTTTTTAAGATTTTTTATTTTATTTATTTGACAGAGAGAGACCACAAGTAGGCAGAGAGAGTGGAGGAAGCAGGCTCCCCGCAGAGCAGAGAGCCCGATGTGGGGCTCGATCCCAGGACCCTGAGATCATGACCTGAGCCGAAGGCAGAGGCTTTCACCCACTGAGCCACCCAGGCGCCCCTCAATTTCCAGTCTTAAGTACTTCAGTGATCTAATTAACAAACAAACCTTTCCAAGAATTTAAGTAATCCTTGGGAAATCTAATAATTAAACTTATGAATACAGTGAGTCTTAAGTTCTCTTACATGTTCTGTTGCTATTTGTACATTTACTAAGAGTCCAACCTAAATTCAAAAGTCTAAATTCAGTTAGATGTTTTAAATTAACAGGTCAGATTCTCTTAAATTTTATGAATACATAAGCTACCAGATACACACAGATTGTCTTACCTTAAAAATGTTAATGCTATAGTTTCATCCCAGCAAACATTTCTATAATTTAAAGTCTTCTTGGAATTAAGAAATATTTATCTACAAAAGTAATTGTAGCCATCCCCAGTGATGTTGGCAGAAATTTCCTAAGAGTTTTCTGGGTTTGCCTTCTCAGTCCTGAAACTCAGGACAGAGTTTTAGTTTCAAGAGATGAAGAAGGGGATTTTTTATAATCCAAGAGGTCACAGCCCAGACAGTGACAGGGTTCTTGCCGTGATCCCTAAGGGAGGGGAGTGTGGGCCCTGCCTATGGTTGTGTCATTCCTTTCTCGTAGATGGTCCCCAGACTAACCCCCCACTGTTTCACTACTCAGGGAGGCCGGCGATTACTTTCATGCTATTAGATGCCCCAATCCCTGTAGCGAGCATCCCTACTCTGTCAGTCCCATCTGTCCTTCTTCTACGGTCACAACCCTTAAGTAAACATCTAGCCCTGATCGATCTCTCATGGCCTTGTCTGGCTCTAAGATCACTCCAGTAATGGAGGGAAGGCCCTAAACTGATAAGGATGTCTAAGAAGACCTAGGGATGAGGGATTGAGAAATGAAAAAGAACTGGGGAGTAGCTTTCAAAGAGCACAAGGGCTTTATTGGCCTCATGGGCTTGGACCCCTAGCAGAAGGTGAGGCCAGGGTGCGAGCAGGTGCCACCCTGAGTGCCCACTCTGTCCACTGTTCTTTATGGAACAAGAAATGGTTTTATTTATTCGGAGCTCACAGGTGTTTTAGCACCTGTTTGTTCCAGGCTTTCATGCGGTTGTAAGAGCACACTTGCACTCGGATCACTTCTCAGGCATGGACTGGTGGTCATTCCATTCTAAAGAAAACCAAACCAAATTGTAGTAGAGGCTTTCTAGTGACTTATGCGAGAGAGACAGTGCAGAATTCCTATCAGCAGACCCATTCTCAAAGGAAAGGCATGGACCTAACTCCAAAGACTGGTGGATGAATGCCCATCTCTATCTGCTGTAAACCATAGTAATGAGTTCAAAGATGTACATGCCAGTTTTGGGTCTTCTCAATTTTAACTTAATATTTTTACGTTTTAAATGCTTTCTTACTTTAATTACTACTTGCCAGAACAAATGATACGGGATAAAACACCCTCTCCTTTAGTTATGAAGGTAAACCACGGGGATCCAAACTGGATAAAGGGGAGAGTAAAGAGGAATCGATGAAGGAAGAGAAGAGCCCCAGGGATCCATGAACTCAGAGGTCTATGTGATATTGTAAGATTAAGTTAGTAACTGACGTGGAAGGATAATTGGTTGTGGCTGCCAAATAGGACTTGTCTATCCCAGTGAATGATCAAGAAGGAGAGGAGGGAAACATCACCGAAGAGAAGAAAGTCAAGAAACTGGATTCATCTGGATGAACTTGGTCAGTTCTTGATCTTAAAAAAAAAAAAAAAAAAAAGTGGACTTCAAAGGTTTCCACTGGTAGGGGTAGTTAACCCCACCACATTTGCAAACAATGACGGGGAGGCTCAGAGAAACTATAGAAGCAACACGGGAAGAGCGGGAAGAGCATTTGACCAGCAGTGTCTAAAGCCATAGGCTTCTTCTGGTAGATCGCTGAGATGAGCCATCTTTCACATGGGGCATGCCATGACAAGGGGCTCTTAGTTTTTTGAAGACTCTGTCTTGCTGGCATCAGAAAAAAGCATGTGACAGCCTTGCCTGACAACTTCAGTGCTCGTTCCTGGTAGAACTTCCTTTTGTGAGCCTTTCTCAGGGGTCCTCATGTGCTTCCAAGGGTCCCAGAGTTGGTGGGATTCTGCTGACCAACCAGCTGGGTTTTAGCACCAGGATAATGGGGTCAAAGCCAAGATCACTCTTCTGAGCCCAGTATAGGCTTCCAGCTCATTGCTGGTGGGAGTGAGGTGAAAGTGTCATCTTCCAGGTGGGAGAAGACAGGTGTATTCCAAGATTGGTAGAGAGGAAAGTATGTGCTGCTCAGAGAACAAGAGATAGATGACCATTGGTGGGAAGGAGACAGTAAACATCCCAATAGCTGTTCTTGTCTTCACAAACTAGCTGAATAGGGTTATTTTCCATCCTTCAGCTTCTGACCGTTGAAGGTCTGTGGACTTGAAAATAAGCACAATTGAATGTTCTTGAACATTCTTAAATGTTATCTTAAATGTCCTTGTTCATCCACTGAATGGGTGGCCAGGCATTTGGAAGTCAATGTCCTCCACCTCCTCTGCAGGCCACTGTGAGGAATTTCCATGGTCTGAAAGTGGACCAGAACTTCTCATTCCCTCCCAGGTGAAAATCTCTCTCTCTCTGCAGTGGTGTCCGGGGAAGACTTGTCTCTGCGGACAGCAAGGTCCTGGTGTTATTATCAATCAGTAACAACAGTGGGCCTTTGTGAGCGGCACCCCAGGCTTCCTTGGGACCACAGAAACCACAGCCCCAACTGATGTGGGGACAGCACACACCAACAACTCCTAGCTGGCCTAGCACTGATGCTAGGGAACTGAGAGCTGGTATACACAGACTGTACCTCCAAAGGGCGAAGGGCTCAGTTGCAAAGTAGACTGTGGCCAGTGCTGCTCCCTGATGACTGAGCCTCCCTTCCCGACTCCCAGAACCTAGCAGACTCTGGAATACATCTGCATCTCCCCAGTCTGCTCTTTGCTCACTGGAAACATCTCTTAATGCATCTCCTTGCCTGTAGTATCAATCTGTACACTCTGCCTTCCACACAGTTGCTGCATGGGGGAGAGTGCATTTCTAAAAATAGCTCATCCCACATGCATTTTTGGAAGTTTGCTGCTCAACCCTCAAAAGATGGGGGCTAGGTCTCCTCCCCTTGAAACTGGGTGCTTTTCCTGCTGTCTCAACCAATAGTGTAACCAGAAATGAGTCTACAAGTTTCAAAGGCAAGGTCCCAAAAACCAGTTCGGCTTCCACCTGCCTCTTTGTCTTGAGATGCTCACTCTGGGCACACAGTCACTGGTCCACAAGAGAGAGCAGGTCCACAAAGAGGACCTGATGGAAAGAAGCCAAGGTTCCTGGCTCTCTGCACTGGTCAGAGTCCCAGCCAACCAGCAGCCGGGGCTGGCAGCTGGATAAGGAGTCCTGCGATCTGGGTTGCAGATTCTGCGCACCCCTCCCCCACCCCCAAGTCACATCAACTTGTTGATCCCCATGTGGAACAGAGACAAACCCTCTGTGATGAGCTCTGCACAAACTGCAGATTTGTGAGTAAAGTAAATGATTGCTATTGTTCTAAGCCACCGTTCCGGGTGGTTTGTTTTGCAGCAAAGAATAATCAGAGCACTGGGAACACATACCTCCCAGCTCCATTTCCCAGATTTTCATCCCTTCATGCTCTGCTCCCTCTTCCTCAGCAGCCAGTCCTCCAGCCATACATTCTGTCTTCACACCTAGGCTTGCTGTCTTCTCCTGTGCCTCCAAGGCTTTGTCTCTGCCCTTCCCTCAGCCTGGACCATTCATCTTCCCATCCCCAGGTGCCTCCCTCTCTTACCTCAGGATGTCTCCAAGACTCAGTTCAGAAAGCACCCATTCAAGAGGCTTGTCCCCTCCTCAGCTTGGACCATGGTCTCACATGGATCTGTGCTTATCTTCATGGTAGCACTTACTGCACTGTACTCTAATGGGACCGTTCTTGTTTTCTCCTGAGAAGGTGCACTTCTTGTGTGAAGAAAGTATCCTATTTGTCTTTGTGATTCCAGAGATTAGTCTGATAGAGACCGAAGTTTTGCATCCCCCCCAAATTTGTATATTAAAATCTTAAACCCCTGGGGGATGATATTCAAGGTGGAGCATTTGGAAGTGAGGGCCCTCACGAATGGGATTAGAGACCCCAGAAAGCTCCCTTGCTCTTCTACCAGGACATAGTGAGAGAACAGCCTTCCATAAACAAGGATGAGAGCTCTCTCCAGACACTGAGTCTGTTGGCAACTACATCGTGGGACTTCCCAGCCTCCATAACTGTGAGAAAAAAAATGTTTGTTGTTTATAAGCCACCCATTCTGTGGTATTTTGTGTTTCGTGGTTTTTTTTAAGGTTTTATTTATTTATTTGAAAGAGAGAGAGAGAGAGAGCACACAAACAGTGGGAGGGGCAGAGGGAGAGGGAGAAGCAAACCATCCAAAGCGCGGTTGCAGAATTGAAGTGGTATGGAATTAACGGAGGAGTGGATGCGCCCCGACTCTGGAATGGTAAATTACGTGGTGATGACTAACATTATCTGTGATATACATAAGTTTCCTGCCTGTCACCTGAGGCAGGCTCTGGTAAACAAAACTGGCATTTGATAGGCAGGTGACTAAAGCCCAGTACTTTTCAACACTGAAGGAAATATGAGGAGAAACACCAAAGTCCAAAAATAGAACAAACAACTGAAGAAACAGAGATACTTCAACAGGTACTTTAAAGTGAACAAAATGAATCTTCTCAGATTTGACAGAACATCACAGTCGTGAATCGGAAAACACCTGGAAATGATGTGGCTATTGACATCATGGGAATGTTGTCCACCTTGATGATGTACAAAGAAAATTCCAGATAACAAAGTAGATAGGGAAGGAGGGAAAGAGAGCATAAAGGAAAGCACGGGAGAGCCTGTCAGCAGTTGATAGACGGTAGCTAAAAGTGTAAGTCACTTCAAGTCATGAGGTTAACTTACAGAAAAACAAAAAGGACAGCGTTCAGGACTCTTGCCAAGACTGCAAGGTAGAAAAAATCTATGTTTGGCATCTTATCACACCTTACAGAGTTTGTCCCAGGATTTCAGTTCTCATTAATAGGGGAGGTCCCATATATAAGTTACCATTTCATGTCGATTCAGACCTCTCTGTGAATATATGACAGGAGGTGAGGTAGACGTGGATTTGCATGAGGATTCCTGACAAAATGATGTCCATGGAATGTGGCCGTGTGGACAGCGGGAAGGAGAAGACAAGGAAAAGGAGAGCATCTGTCCTCTCCGAGAATGGTCCCTACTCATACTGGGTTTCCATCCAAGCCCACTGGGGCCCTGCCCAACACAAGCTGAGGAAAAGGTGTCCCTATAGATGTAGTGCGGCCAATGCATTGGACACCAACAAGAAAAGCCAGAATGGCTCCACCCGGGAGCAAGGAAGTCTCTCAGGCTCCAGGTGAGATTCCCCCAGTGTTTCCATAAAGAATCAGGTGGGAATCCACGAGGGGCTACAGCCCCAGCATTAATGAATCCGTTGGAGCTAGAGAAACCAGTGATATCCTTGGGACTAACCCAGCATCAAGCCTGTAGGCTGGTGAAAGTGGGACAACAGAGGCTATGCTTTACTTTTAGTATTCGAACACAGTGTTGAGCTTAAAAATCTTTCTCACCCTTAGTTCCCATAGGAGACAAAGGCTAACACCTAGAAGGCACACCTTGCAAGCTGGTACCCATGAAAAGACGCCACCGTTGGGTGCCTTGGATGAAGGGCTTGCTTCCATTGGTCTTAGACCCACATCTCTGTCTGAATATTTTAACTTCCTGTTTCACAGAAATAAGCTATGAAATGCCCCCGTATTTCTCATCTCTAAACATGGTCTAGAATAACTGTTCAGAAATTTCATCTTCTGCAAAAATAAGTTAGACTTTTTTACAGCGGACACTGAGCTCTCAGCCCCAAGAGGCCCAAGCTACCCATCATTTTTGTTTACAAACAATCTCAAATAGGTCCTTGCATGTGACAACAACAGAAGAAAAAAAAGGCAAATGCTTTCTAATTATTCACTCGGTTAGAAAGCATTGCAGTATCTTGAGACCTCACTAATCTCCCTTAGACTTCAGACTTACAAAGTCTTTTGTCTGAAAACCTACTTAAAATGCACAACAAGGGACGCCTGGGTGGCTCAGTTGGTTAAGCAGCTGCCTTCGGCTCAGGTCATGATCCCAGCGTCCTGGGATCGAGTCCCACATCGGGCTCCTTGCTCCTCAGGGAGCCTGTTTCTCCCTCTGCCTCTGCCTGCCATTCTGTCTGCCTGTGCTTGCTCTCTCGCCCTCTCTCTGATAAATAAATAAAATCTTTAAAAAAATAATAATAATAAAAAAAAATAAAAATAAAATGCACAACAATTCCACACTGATTGGATAAGCTTTCCTCTTGCCACTTTCTGACACCCACAGGCCATCAGTCCAAACGGATTGCTGAGACCATCTCCTCTTGTCCCCCATTGTCCTTCCTCAGCCACAGCCATGCTCTCTGTGACCCCTGGGCTCCTTCCTGCAGGACGGATTTGCACAAAGACCTCTCTCATAGCTGTTTCTCTCTGTCCCTAGAGGTCCCTGGGCTGAGTCCCTGGGTTGCAACCCAAGCCATAGCTAGATGCAGTGACACAATTGGGCTATTGTATGAGCTGAAAGTCATCGGGAGGGCAGCAGGGGCCCAGGGCTGACTCACCAAGCACACCTGCCCGTTCCATTCCTCAGGGGCCTGGGGCAGGCAGAGCTTCCTGCATACCCTGGGTTTCATTCCACGCCTCTTCGCCCATGAACACTAGGGGCATCTCTTTTGCCTCCTGTTGGCCCCTACTTCATTTTTCCTAGCCTTGTCTTTTCTCTACTGGGACAAAGGCCAGAGTCCAGGCCCTAGGCACTGTGGCCCCAAGGCCATTCCAGTTCTTGAGCCCATCATGACCAGAGCTGGCCACCCATCTGGGAGTTCACACCCGACCCAGAGCTAGTTGCCAGTTGGATCTAGTACTCACCATGCTGGGGATGAGCTTCTTCTGGCCCACCATGACACCTTTAGGCTGCAGCTTTTCTAACCGGATTAAGAAGCCAGTCAGCTGGGCAGCCTCTCTGGATATCAAGGCCGCTATGGCAAAGCTAAGTGGATCTGGAGGATGACAGGCCTTGGTAGAGGGAGAAGGACAGGGAGAGAGCCCTGGGTGCACCGCACTTTCTAAAGGGATGAAAGTGGGAGCAAATGAAGCAACACAAATCATGTCCATGAGAGGCGATAATGCAGAGGTGGGCAGGGGCCCATGAGACATGCCTGAGACAGGGATCTGGGATGGAGCAGTGCTCTAGGGCCCACCATCCATGGGGGCCAGAGTGCTGGGGGCAAGGTCCAGAAAGACAGGAAATGGGCTGGAGAGGAAGTTCTTGATGGAGTCAAGGCAGCTTCGAAATGAGCCTACTGGCTTGTTTTAGCTCCCTGTGGACCTGACCTACCCAACATAGTCTCCACCAGTCACAGGCTGCCGAGAACTTAAAATGTGGCAAGTCTGAATGACGATATGCTTAAGTGTGAGACACATGCCGAATTGTGAAAACATGCCCCCCCAAATGTGAACTATCTCATTACTAAGTTTTAAAATCTCTAACGTGTTGAAACAATAATATATTGGGTTAAATAAAATACCTTATCAAAATGAATTCCAACCTCCTCTTCTGTATTTTTAAAAATATATCTATTAGAACATTTAAAATGACATAATTGGGTGGCAACATGTTTCTATGGGACAATGTTTGTCTGGGCTGTTTCCTCACCTGAATTCCTGGGTTCCCCCAGCCCAATCCCCTTAGAGCATTCCCTCCTGCACCCCCAACTGTTACATGATCCTGCTCTCAGGACACAATGCGTCCCTGGCAAGAACAGGATGCTATGAAACTTGAAGAGTGACAGAACAGAGCCAGCTCTTGGAAATGACAAATGAGGTGGCCTTAGTAATTACACAGAAAGGCTGTGTAATAATGTTGAGAAAATCTTCTAGAAATGGAGGGAAGAGATGAGAAAATTATAAGATATACAGGAGCTAACAATCAACTTTTAGGAATTCCCACTGAAGGAAAGGGGAGAGAGTGGTGGGGAGAACAGTATGGAAAGTTCTGGGATGTAGAGGAGAGGAGATACAAGGTCAGGCCAAAAAGCTACATTTCATCACTCATCCTGGGAAGTTGGTAGACAATGTCTACAACAGGAGAACTGAGAAAGAGCAGTATAACTACATTATGTTTAGCTATTTAGTCCAGAAGTAAGTACTAAGTGATAGTCTGTAGAGAAAGGGACTGTTGGTGCATATTAAGCCAGTCCACAGCTGGGGACCCTCAGCCTCATTTCATATGACAGAACAAACATCAATGTGAGAAGCAAAGCTTTTAAAGGAGGCTGTAGAACCATATTTTTATGAATTTGACATGGAAAAAAATAAGACACAAAAAGCATAAATCTTGAAGTAAATAGTAAATAAGTCCTACTCAATTACAAACCAGGATTTCCATTTCTCAGAAGACACAATCCAGAGAGATAAATAAAGTCAAGTCACGAACTGGAAGAAAATATGCTCAACACGTTCTCAACAAGAAGAACTTAGAAAAGAGAGACAATATAAAAAAGGGTGCACATATACACAGGCTATATACAGAAGAGGAAACATAAATGGCCATATAAAAGGATGGTCAGGGAACAGGAAACGCAGGTTAGAACCAAATTTGGACTCTATTCCAGATCCATTAGACAGTCTCAGTATGCTGGTATTATGAGTCACAGTGTCCTGCCAGGAGGGATGTCGACGGGAACAACCCCCTTGGGGAAACCAGTCAGCAGTATCTAATCAAGTTTAATGTAACCATACCATATGCCTGAGAAATCCACCATTACACACACACCAGGAAATTCCACATATGTCCACAGGTGTCTTTATATGCCAATATATGTGTATATATAAATTATATAATTATATACAATTTTATTATTTTATTTACATTATATATTATTATATTTATTATATTATAGAATTATATACATTAAAATATATTATATAGTATTATATTTATATTATATAATATACACTAAATTATATATTATATATTATATGATTTATTTTCATTTTAATTAATTATTTATAAATATATATTTTATTATATATAATTATATATATAATTTATATAATTCTAAAACAATATCACCTTCCATACATTTAGATGGAATGTTATGGCATATGTGCAAGAGTGTTTCATAACAACACCATTTACAATACATGACAAAATCTCTAAACAACCCAATATCTACAGATAATGTGCTTAGCTAAACGAAGAATAATGAATGACCATAGTCATATGAATGCACATGAACTTGCAATCTGAGTGAAGCAGTGCAGTAGAACATATTCAGTGTAAGATTATTTATATAAAGTTCAAAAACCGGCAACACGGTGATATACGCCAGTTAAGGCTATATACATACATCAAACTTTGAGAACTTCTGCTGCAGCCAATTCTTGCACAGAAACTTATTATACACAAACACAACAGAAATAGATGAATAACCAATTTCAAACAATTCCTGTGGGAGAAGGGGAAAAGACAGGACTGAATCAGGGAGAAACCCACAGGCCCTCCACTTGTATTGGTAACATTAATTCCTGAAGCCAAAGGGGGAACAACAGTGTCAACTCTTACTTTTCTTTCTTTTTAAGACAGTTTTGAATTGTGAAATATCATAAAAAACATAAAAACTTCCACGTATAGTTTAATGTATTTATAAGGCAAATACCCTCAGAGCATTGGTTTTACCCCAGAAGCCTTGCCTATTACTCTCTTCCCCATCAAAACACCCTCCTTGCCTCCAGAGTCAGTCGCTGTGCTGACTTCAATACCATTCTCAACTGTAGTGTTTACCGCCTGAGTACAGTTTGGTTTAACCTGTTCTTCAACATTATATAAATGAAATTGGACTGTATTATTTTGCATCTGACTTCTCTTCCTTCACCACATATCAATCAAAACACTGTGTGTGCACATGTATACTTTTTGTTTTCACCACTGACTAGTAAATCTATTGTGTTAATATATTAAAAAATACATTTATTTACTCTGTTCTTGATGAGGATTTGCTGATCACCAGGAAGGAATAGTGTTTTTTATTATCTAAATTTTCATGTGCCTCCTGAAAAAGTTGTCCAGTTTAAAAAATAAAGAAAACAGAAGAAGGAGCAAAACTATTAAAAAATAGGAAACATTTTGCCGATTGATTTCAAGGCACTAATTTCAGTTCAGGCAGTAGAAGAGACATCATAGTGAATTGATTTCCAAACCTCACTATTGTGTAGACCCAGTGGTCCTGGTTCTGCTTTAGCAGACATTAGAATCCCCTAGAAGGCTTGTAGAAATCTGGACCCCACCCCAAGGGTGGGGGGTGTCTGATTTGTCGGTCTGGTTAGGGTCTGGAAAATCGCATCTCTAGTAACCATCAAACTTTGAGAACTTCTGCTGCAGCCAATTCTTGCACGGAAACTGATGGGCATTCTGAACTTGAAACGTCAAATCAGAAAGAACAACATGCACATTTTTGGGTCACGATATTACTTTAAAGACTTTTTTACCTAAAAGCTTGCTGGCATGAGAACCACAGTGCCCTTGCCTGTGTGAAGAGGAAGTTTCAGTAGAGCTAAACCAGATTTGACTGAAGCAACGAGATGGCCTATTGCACTCAATTTCTCAAGCTGGCTCTATTGTCTCAAAGGGCAGCACATGCAAAAAGCTTATTCATTCTTAGGATATCTGTAATTGCTGTTTTTCTAACTCCGCGTGTTATGGGAAAAGCCATTCGCGGGGAGTCCTTATTTACAGATTTGACTTGGGAGACGTTAGCAAACTGTATTTGAAATCATCCACGTTCAGTGAGCATTTTGGCGGGGGGCATTATTACCGATTGAGAATACTACCGCTCAAAACACAATCATGTAAAATTATGGAGCATTTTCTGGACATGAAAGTCAAAACTTTGTCAATATATTCTGAGCTGGATTTTAGAACTGTGTTGATGTAGGTTACGTCTGTCTTTAGCAAGCGTTATCCATGTGTAACTCATTCACTCATTCATTGAATAAGTCTTTATGAGAAGCCGCCATGTGCCACACTCTGTTCTAGGTCTTGGGACTCATCAGGGTGTGGTGGGCACAGCAAAAACCCTCTGTATTCATGGAGTTTATATTCTAGAGGGGGGGTCAGAGAAAAACTAAGTCAGAAATATAATAAGTGAATAAAATACCTATTTTATTAGAATGTGGTCAGGGCTCGGAAAAAAAAAAAAAACAGAGCAGGGAAAGAGGACTCAGGATTGTGGGGAGTTAAATAACGGTGGGTCTCATTGAGAAGGTGACATGTTAGCAAAGGCTTAAAAGAAGGACCTAGCCACATGGAAATTTCGGTAACAAATTTGGGTTACATATGAACAGCAAACAAAAAAGTCCCTCATGTGGAAACCTGCCTGCTGTCTTTGAACCATTGTGGGAAGCACAGGCAGGCACTCAGGGTGCTGGGAGCACAGACGAGGATGGGGTATGGATCTTGGCTTTTGGAGCACATGAAATGCAGGGTTTGGGGCAAAGGGCAAATATGGTCTGACTTAGTTTTTTCAAAACTTTTATCGACGTATCATGGATACACCATAAAGATTACTGTAAGGGTAATGTGTAGACATGTGAACACACCTGTGAGACCATCACCAAATCAAGAGCATGAATAGGTCACCACGCCCCTTTGTCTTTTTTCCCCTCCCACCCTTCCTCCCAGTAAACACACACCTCGTTCTGCCCTAAGGATGAATTTGCATTCTGAAGAATCACGCTGCCTGTGCTCTCTTCTCTGGCTTATTTCAGTCAGTGTTTGTTCAGTGACTCATCCATCTTTGCGTGTATCCACAGTTCATTCCCTTTTAGTGCAGAGCAGAGTTCTGTCATGTGGATGTACCAGAATGTATCCATTTGTCTGTTGGTGGACATTGGAATTGCTTCAAATCTTTGACTATTTCAAGGACAGCTGCTGCCAACGTTTGCGTACAAGCCTCTGTGTGGATATATGCCTAGACCAGCAAGGCTGGATCATATGGGAAGTGGAGGTTCCTCTTTGCAAGAATCAACCATTACCCAAAGTAGTTGTACCATTCTGCAATCCCACCATCATGGTAGAGAGTTCCAGTCATTCCACACCCTCACAGCTGCTAAGGCTCGTGTCTTATATTTTAGACGTCCTGATAGGTATGTGGTGTTAGCCCATGGTAACTTTAATATGCATTTCTCTGATGACTAATGAGGTTGAACATGTTTCCATGTGTTTATTTGCCATCCAAATATATATCTTCTTTGGTGAAGTATCTGTTCAAACCTTTTGCCCTCAAACCAGATTGTTTGTTTTCTTATTATTGAGCTATTGAATCCTTTATTCCGATAGTCTTTTTCTGATAGGATTGGCAATCATCTTCTCCCAGCCTGTGGCCTGGCTTCTAATTCTATTAACAATGTCATTCAAAGAGCAAAGATTAACTTTTTCTTTTATGGACATTATTTTTGGTGGTGTAACTAAGAAATCTTAGCCTAACTCAAGGTCACAAAGATTTTTCTTTATACTTTCTTCTAGAAATGTTATAGTCGTACATTTAAGACCATGGTCCACTTTGAGTTGACTTTTACATATGGTACAAGTCATGAATCAAAAAATTTTTTGTATATGATTATCTAATGGTTCTAGTACTATTTATTTACTTAATTATGTTAGTACCATTCATTTAAATGATTATCCTTTCTTCATTGAATTCTCTTGACACCTTTGTCAAAACTCAGTGGTCTATGTATGTGTATATGTGGGTCTATTTCTAGACTCTGTTCAATTTGTCAGTGTTTATGCCAGTAATATACGATCTTGATTCCTATAGCTCTATAATAGCTATAGAGATTGAGCAGCATTAATCCTCCAACTTTGTTCAAAATTTTCTTACCTATTTCAGGTCCTTTGCATTTCCATATAGATTTTAGAATCAGCTTGTTAATTTCTACAAAAAAATGCTCTGCTTGATTTTGACAGGGACTGTTCTTTTTTTTTTTAATCCAAGTGTAATTGGCATACAATGTTATATGGGTTTTGGGGCAACCTAGTGAATCAACAATTCTATACATTATGTGATGCTCACCACCATAAACATGGTCACCATCTGTCACCACACAATGTTATTACAATACTATTGCCTCTATGCCTTATGTGTTTTAAAATTTTATGTATTTATTTATTATTTAAAGGTTTTGTTTTTTTTTTGTTGTTTTGTTTTGTTTTTAGTAATCTCTCTACCCAACTTGGGGCTCAAACCCACTACCCCAAAATCAAGAGTTGCATGCTCCTCCAACTGAACCACCCACGTACCTTTCCCTCTGTGTTTTTAATCTATAGATCAATTTGGTGGAGAACTGAGTATTCCAGCCTATGAAAAAGGTATGTATCTCCATTAATTTAAGTCTCTTTAATTTTCCTTGGCAAAGGTTTGTGGTTCTCAGTGGGGGTCTTTCACATCTTTTGTCAGATTTATCCTGAAGTTTTCAATATTTTTATGTGATATTAAGTGATAACTGATTTATTTTCATTTCTGATTGTTGCTAGTATATAGATAAATAACTAATTTCTGTACCTTGATATTGTATGCTGCAACCTTGCTAAACTCACTCATTCTCCTAGCTGACTTTCAGATTCCATCAGATTTTCTCTACAGTCATGTGGTCTGGGAACAGAACAGTGATGGTGTTACCAGCATCCAGAGGCTGGGCTCACCTGATGGACGTTGAGCTCTGGCAAGCCCCCAGGAGGTGGATAGGGGCAAAATGAAGCTGCTGCTGGAGACAAAACTCAGGACTCCCTCCTCCTCAGGTCTCCCAGCCCAGCCTCCAGCTGGTCATATGCAGCAGAAACCAGCTAGTGTGGTCATCTGGGAAAACAGACTTCTGAGCCAGGTCTCCTGTGATAGAGAAGAGCAGATGAAAAGGACAAGGGAGGGCCAGGAAATCCAAGAGGCCAACAGAGGGTACAAATATTAAGATGTCAAGAATAGGAGGAGGAACCAAGAGGGACACTGGGCAGGGGCAATGATGAAGCTAACTTGTGGTCTGCAGGCGAATGAAGAAAGTTCCAGGGAGGTGGAAATGTTGAGTGGCATCAAAGGCTGCAGAGAGGTCCAGAGAGAGGCTGAGAGATGACCCTGAAGGCCAGCAGTGAGGCAGAGGAGAGATTGGATGGAGAGAGGAGGTACCAGGGGAAGTACAGAGAGTTCTGAGGAGGCTTTGCTATGAAGGGGAGCAGAGTAATAGCACTGGAGCTTTAAGAACTGGCAGAGTCAGGAAGTGTGTGTGTGTGTGTGTGTGTGTGTGTGTGTGCATGCATGTGTGTGTTAGGAGAATAACAGTATGTGTGTACACTAACAAGAATCAAAGAGTCCGTCTCAAATCACTCAATACATATGTATTAACTCGAACCCCCTGTTCCAGATGACAGAGGCCATGCCTCAAAATGAAGCAAAAATGGGAGAATGACAATACTGCTCAGGCACAGAACCACCCCTGCAGCTAACAGACTGGCATGGGAGGGGAGGGGATTAGAAGAAACCAGAATCAGGGCTGCCAAGGCCTTCAGCACTCCCTCTCCTTCTTGTGAATTTCCTTCTGTATTTCTATCCACTTCCTTCCTTGCTCTCACTGTGGTCAGGGCTGTCCACGTGGCAGAAATCACAGCGTCTGAGAGTTCCCGAGATATTTTTTTACAGCTTCAATGGCGAAGTTTGATGCAACCCTCTTGGGTTCCAGCCCCTAGATTCAAGATGAGATCCCTGATTGGCTCAGATTAGGGAGCGGCTTATTATTCCTGGAGGGACAAAGGTGTTAGGTGGCAGAGATGCACCTCGTAAAATGGTAACTATGTTGAGGGGCGGTGGGGAGAAGAGGCCTTTTGCAGAAAATTAGGACCTCAGCAAAGAGAAGTTTTCGATACAAAACAGTCCTGGGTTTGGCATTTGTCAGCAGGTGGCTGGTTCCCAGCTGGTTCTCAGCCAACTGAAATCGGTTTCCAGAGCCCTGAGGGATTAAGCCAACTACCGAGATAAAAATGGATCGAGTCCAGAGGGGCAGGTGTTAGGTTATGGCTTGGGAAACTGACCAAACCTGATGTCAGCTCGGTCACTCAACCTGTCTTCCCTCCCAGACTGCATAGGTGGGCGGGCGAAAACCTCATTCCCCACCTGAATCCTGGCAACTAGGACTCTAGACTTACTTAGGATCCACCTCCTGATGCAAACGGGGGAGGTTAAATTTGGCAAGGGTCAAGTGGCTAAGAAGGCAGAGGGCGAGACAGCTACTTCAGCTGGCAGGACCAGAGAAGAGGGGAGTGGTTCTGAAGCCAGGAGATGCAGGGGCTGTTTGCCCATCCTGCAGACCTCCCTGAGGGACATGAATGTCTCCAGGCTCTGCTAGGTGGCTTTGAGAGGAGCTCTGGGGATCCCCTCCTGGGGTCTGTTCCTCAGCTTTGCCAAGCATCGGGGAAGCCATTGAGGAGCCTGTGAGAAATCCTTTTCCACTTCAAGTGGCTTAAGCGATTCTTTTTCAGCAGCTGAGCCCCAAGAATGAATACAGGTGGGATGTGGCTGCTGGCTCCAGAGAACTAAAGCAGAAGCTGTGGTGTCCGAAATGCGGTGTGCAATGAGGGCTAACCGTGCAGTGATGGAGTACCGACAGCCTCCCCACCTTGGATCTGCCTTTGCCCCAGGGTCCGGGGCCAGGACTGACCTGGATATGGCAGCGAGGTAGCCCCCCAACCTGGGCAGGGAAGGGAGCAGTGGCTGAGAATTACTCTGCTCTCCTATTGGCTACAGGAAAGCGGTGAATTCCAGGCTATCCTACCAGACCTGGCAGGAACCCAGCCTCCCCACTTTGTGGAAGAATGCAGCAGAAGATGCAGGGCGTAGTTAGGAGGACTGAACCCACATCTTGAATATCGTCAAGATGTCAGGATGGCTTCTAGTACATTCGAGGCGCTTAGTAAATGGTGCTCAGAATGGTGTTGCATAGGAGCTAAGGAAATGGTCCTGGAATGGAATAAATATACAGTGGCCCCTTGAACAACACCGATGGACTTACATGCAGATCTTTTTACAGTAGCATACTGTAAAAGTATTTTCTCTTCCTTATAATACTATCAATAATTGTTTCTTTTCTCTAGCTTACTTTATTTTTTTAAAGATTTTATTTATTTATTCAACAGAGAGAGAGATCACAAGTAGGCAGAGAGGCAGGCAAAGAGAGGAGGAAGCAGGCTCCCTGCTGAGCAGAGAGCCCAATGCGGGTCTCGATCCCAGAACCCTAGGATCATGACCTGAGCTGAAGGCAGAGGTCTAGCTTACTTGATTGTAAGAATACAGTATTATAATACATATAACAAACAAAATATGTGTTTGTCAACTATTTAAGTGAGCAGTAAGGTTTACGGTCAACAGTAGGCTATATGGGTAGTTAAGTTTTGGAGGAATCCAAAATTATACATGGATTTTTAAAAAGATTTTATTATTTATTTCAGACAGAAACAGAGCGAGAGACAGAAAAAGAGAGAACATGAGTGGGGAGGGGAAGGGGCAGAGGGAGAAGCAGACTCCCTGCTGAATAAGGAGCCAGATGCAGGACTCCATCCCAGGACCTTGGGATCATTACCTGAGCAGAAGGCAGACAATTAACCAACCAAGCCACGCAGTTGCCCCATGGATTTTTTCTTTTCTTTCTTTCTTTTTTTTTTTTTTTTTTTTTGAGAGGGAGAGTGGGCACAAGTGGAGGCGGTGGGGCAGGGAGTGAGGGAGAGAGAGAATCTTAAGTAGGCTCCACACTGAGCTGGGAACCCAACGTGGGGCTCCATCTCACTACCCTGAGATCATGACCTGAGTCAAAATCAGAGTCCAACGCATAGCCAACTGATCTACCCTGGTGCCCATATATGTGGATTTTTGACTGCATGGGGGTCAGCATTCCTAACCCCCTGTGCTATTCAAGGGTCAATTGTATTTGATTCCTAATCGGAGTCTCCCCACCATTCACTCCCTTCTACGTACATGTGCACTGAGCCATCACTGGACACCAGCATTACAGTGAGGCCGCCAAGAAGGAGCTATTTCTATTATTCTAACTTGGGGGAGAGTGGCATCCAAGAAATCTTAACAGAATACTTGTGGCCATTTTCCATGTATCAAGAAAATGTGAAAGCCCTCTCCTAAGGACCAAATTTATACTGATCGATGATGTGCTTCACCAATTTAGACAGTAAGAGGTTGTTTAATTATAGCAGACTAGTGGTGCATATTACATCAAACATTTGTTTTATATCCAAAAGCCGTGGAAATGGAAATTAATAGATTCACGCAGGAATGCGCTTACTCATGGGGGCCCAATGATTCTGAGTAGACCAGCAATTACTCATTTTCCTTTGAATTCGTTTCTGTGATGGAAACACAAAAAGTGATTTCAAGAAGGAAAATCGTTGCATGGAAATCTGGCAAGTTTTCACAAGGACTAAATTCCTCTTTTGTTTCCTGTCTCGCAATATGAGATTGTCAGCTGAACCCGGGCTTCTGCTGTGTTAGCAGAGGCAGAGAAGGCTCTGTGGCCGGCAATGGCCCTACCCTGCGACCAGCCACCAAGCAGTTTCCAGGACCTAGAGGAGAACAGAAATCAGGTTCTCCGGAGAACGGGGGCACTGCTGGCATTAAGATAATGAGGGAGCATTCCAGGAGTAAGACAGCTGGCAGACGTGGTCCACCACGCATCAGGATCAAACTCCAATTTCATTGTCGTGAAGATAAAAGAACACAAAGGAATAATGAGTTCAACCAAATGAGGCCGGGACTTTTTTTTTTTTTAACCTAACTCTTTAACTATAGGGAACAAATTGAGGGTTGCTGGAGGGGAAGCAGGTGGGGGGATGGGGTACCTGGGGGATGGGCATTAAGGAGTGCATGTGATGTGATGAGCACTGGGTGTTGTATGTAACTGATGAATCACTAAATGCTATCCCTGAAACTCGTAACACACTAGATGTTAATGAACTGAATTTAAATAAAATACCATTTAAAAAGAACCCAAATCAACCAATTCTGTATGTGTAGACCCTGTAGGGACATTTAGCCCCATGCCCGGCACAGGGCTGCTATTCTGTTTAATGAAAAATGTGAAGTGATGATGAAGCCAGGAGGACTGAGTCAAGAGTAAGAAAATACCTGAGATAGCAAGACCAACCTAGAGCTGACTTTTCTTTCTTTTTCTTTTTTTTCAAGTGAGCCTGGTGTGGGAAACCAGTGACAGAAGCTAGAAGCTACGCTATGGCCTGAACGGAATATCTGGGAGGGACTTCTGAGTTTCAAGGGTGAGGACGGGAAGAGGGACTGGGATAGAACATAATAGCAGCCAATGCTAGCAAGATAGATGGAAGTAAACGACCTTCCTGGCCCCCTTCCAGCCGTCCCTCAGTCCCAGCCTGCTGGTGGCTTACTACAAGCAGCCCATGGGCAGGCTCTGTCCTCTACCACCCCCACCCCCACACCCTGGGCAGGTTAGAGCCTGGAAATGAAATAATAGAAAAGATGATTATTGAGTAAGGTCCTTAGTCCAACAGTTTGTAAATCTTCAAGCTGTCTGCTGGAAATTGATTATATTTTTCAGCAGAGGTAAACGAATTAGGCATTGATGTAAAGCTCTCTCACTTACTCCCAATACACAATTTATATATATTTTTGGAAATCTCTTATGAGGATATAAATCAGAGGGCAATTAAGGGCTCCCGAGGTCTGGAGCACAGAATATCAAAGCCAGGCAGAGAAAAATGGTCTTACCTGGTTGAATAGCTGCAAGTTCCTCTTGCTGTTAAATCAAGTGCCATTTTGCCAAATGCCAGCAAGAAAAGTAGTCTAGAAACTAGAGGCAGCTGTGATCTCCTCTCAGACCCAAAGGGGTGTGCCTGGTGTCCTTGGCCACCTCTAGGGAGGGAGAAGACCTGGGTGGTGGCAGAAGTCACAGAGCCCGCACAGCCTTTCTTGAGGTATGTTTGGTAGGTTCTCAAACAAGGTGTGAGGACTCCATCCTCAGTAAATGCAGGAAGAGTCACAAAAGATGTTTGACTCTCAGGGTGCCTTTAGTGGCTCAGTCAGTTGGTTAGGTGTCCAACTCTTGGTTTCTGCTCAAGTGGTGATCTCATGGGTCATGAGATCAAGACTGGAGTTGGGCTCCGTGCTCAGCAGGGAGTCTGCTTGAAGATTCTCTCCCTCTGCCCATGCCCCCACTTGCACACCTCTCTCCCTCTCTCAGATAAATAAATAAAACTTTAAAAAAGTGTTTGACTCTTAGGGAGTCGCAATATCTATTAGTATACATAGGCTCTGAGCATTCTTGCAATTGGAAAAAGTAACTTGGGTTAGTCCAGCATGTACCAAGTTTACTAACACGGTTTGGCAAGCTATAGCCCAGAGCACACAGAGAAACAGCCAATTGGAAGGTGTACTTCTGGTCTCTATTTGGGGGTGAGGAGCTCTCTGTGCGGGATCTCTGCAGGCTATTTTAGGGGTTAATTTCCCAAGGTCCTTTTTGGAGGGGTCCCTACGGGAGGAATATTTTTGACTTTAGTGACATCTGCTTGGGTGTCTCTGACTCAGGAGGAACAAGAGAGCCCAAAGATTCAGGGTGGGGAGTCCAAAAAAAAAAAAAAAAAATTCTGGAAGCTCCTTGGGACTTTTCCTGGGGTCTTAGTTTAAGGAAAACTGTGAAAGGAGATCTTAGTTTTCCTTCTAGGTCAGTGCTGGCTTAGTAAAAAAAAAAAAAAAAAAAAAAAAAAATGCAAGCCCCAGATGTGATTTAAAGTTGCATAGTAGCCACGTATAATTATAATGAATTTTAATAATATATTTTATTTAACTCAGCAAAATATTTTATTTCAAGATGTATTCAATATTAAAAAATACTGAGATAGCACTCTTTTTTTTAAAGTAAATCTTTGAAATCCAATGTGTATTTGACAGGTATGACATATAGCAGCCCAGACCAGCCACATTTCCAATACTCAGTAGCCACATGTGGCAGTGGCTACCATATGGGACAGCCTAGCTCTAGATCAGGGAGCAGCAGTGTCTGTGCAGGAAAGGAAGCTGGCTTCCAGGCTGACTCCACTGTTTGGAAATGAGTGGGTTCAATTCTTATTTCCTCTCCATGATGGTTAATATTGTATCACCTTGACTTTGCTAAAGGAAGCTCCTTTAGCAGCCAAAACATTATTTCTGGGTATGTCTGTGAGAGTGTTTCTACAAGAGATGAACATTTGAATTTGTAGATGAATAAAAAAAGATTGCTGTCACCAAGGCATGAGGACAGACATCACCCAATCTTTGGGGACTTGAATAGAACAAAAAAGCAGAGAAAGGGCCAATTTGCTCTCTGCTTGAGCTGGACGCCCATCTCCTCAGGTCCTCAGACATTGGCATTCCAGCTTCCAGGTCCTTCGGATTGACCCAGGACCTGCACCACTGGCCTTCAAACCTGGGCTGAATTACACCACCAGCTTTCCCTGTTCTCCAGCCCACAGAGACCAGATTATGGGTCTCCTTAGTCTCCGTAACTGTGTAAACCAATTCCTATAACAAATCTTGATCTACGCACCTCTGTAGGTCCTAATGGTTCTTCTTCTGTGGGGAACCCTGGCTATTACTACCTCTAAAACAGGAAATCTCAAGGGTGAGAAATCTTACTCATCACAGAATCCTCTAGGCCTTGGCATTTTATCAACGTGTGGTTCATCAAATACCTACATTTGTTTTGTTCTTTCCTTTTGAGAAAGTGTCTTTTGGTCTCTATTTCCTCAATAACACCTTCACACGCCCTGCCGCTCCGTAGGACATAGGCAGTTACCACATGTTCTCATGATGAGACTTGGAATTCATCTCTCTGTCTTCACTACTCCTCACCCCCTGTGTCCCCTTAACTATGGCTGTGCAGGATTGTCTCACATGCAGCAGGCAATCACTTTGCGGTAAAGCAAGGGTCATTTGTTTTCAGCATCACGGAAGAAAGAGAACATGCCTTGACAATTGACCAGAACTGGGTTTGAGCACTGTTAAGGGTGTGTGTTTGAATACAACAAAATCCTCTCACTCACTCCTCAGATACTGATTTAATGGTGTTGAAAAGAAAACCACAGGCCCTAAATGACATCACGTAGACTGGGGAGTCAGCAAACCAAGACTCGATACCTAACCTGACAGCATTGTCAAGCCCCTGGGGAACATAACCTTTCACCAATCGACAAGGAATTTCCTGGTCAATGCTAGGAAATTTGCTGATAGGCCCCCATCTCTCCCTGAAGAGGACAACCTTGCCTAAATAAGGAACTCCTTGCTAGTAAATTCCTTTCTTCTTCTCCTTCCTCTTCTTCTTTCTTCTTCCTCTTCTCCTTCTGCTTCTTTCTTCTTCTTTCCTCTCTTTGTTTTTAAAAACCTTTATTTCATTCAGCTCAGGAACTCCCCTCTACTTGCTAGATGGGATGCTGCCAGATTCAGGAATTCTGAAGAAAGCTGATTAGATCTTTAAATTCACTCAGTTGAATTTTGTTTTTCAACAGCGACCTCCACCTCCCAGCCCTGCCTCAGGGCTGAGGAGAGAGGGCCCTGTTGTTGCCCTTCCTCACCTAGTCAAGGGAAGCTTGATTCTCCCTGGACCCACCCTTTCCTGCACACCCTTCAGGGAAGCCCCTGGGATTCCACCCAGGAATCTCACCCTTGAGATTTCCTGTCTTAGAGGCAGTAATAGCCAGGGTTCCCCACGGAAGAAGAACCATTAGGACCTACAGAGATGCGTAGATCAAGATTTGTTATAGGAATTGGTTTACGCAGTTCCGGAGACTAAGGAGACCCATAATCTGGTCTCTGTGGGCTGGAGAACGGGGAAAGCCGGTGGTGTAATTCAGCCAAGTCACTGTTATCTGCTCTAGTAGGAGCTGCTGGGGCAGGGGACACAGCGGGAAGTCATTTGTGGGCTCAGCTCAAAGCAAGTCCAGGGGTGAACTCACAGCCAACACCAAGGAGTGCTGTTCGCCCCTTTCCCTACCTTCCTCACCTCTCTGGATTTCTGCCTTATTTCCTGGTTATGTGGAGCACTAGCCCACAGAACGCTAGGGGTGTCTGAATGGTTCTTGGGGTAAAGAGCAGAAACTCCTGAGGGCCTCGAGGGCACAGAGGTCACTCAGCCATGCTCCCCAAGGTTCCCACCACTTTCTGCCTTTTTTTACCAAGGCACTCTCACCACCCTGAAATCCTGCAAGACCAAATTTCTGATTTATGGGAGAACACCCACCCCAGTCCTCCAGGGTTGTTTGTGGAGAGAAACATGCTGACCCAGCGGGAAGAAGTTACTTAGTGGCAACAGGGGTCTAGAAGGTGTCTGGGTGTGTCCTGGAAAGGGGGGGACCTGGCCTAAAGGCCGTAAGAAAGCCCTTCCTGCTGTTTGTTTTCCAGAACCAAAATGCAAAGGACAGGCTTAAGGATTTTCCCTTGGCCAGGCAAGATTTATTAAGATGCCAGAAGAGGCCCACTCATGGCCAGTGGCTCTGAGTTCCTGTTCAGGCCTAAGGCTGATCTGATGCACCACTGAGTGGGTTTCTCTACTGAGGAACAGGGGGGTAGGGGACAGTTTCCCCGCTGTCCAGAGCTTTAAAGCCTGGAAAATGTCCGCTGCTCACACAGCGGCTCCCACACCACCTCAAGGAACTGGGGCCAACCCCGCCACTGCCAGGACCTGCTTGGCCTTGCCAGCCTCTTCTGATCTCACACCCTGCCTTGGGCTCATTTTACCTTTTGTTCTTTTTTTTTTTTTAACGTTTGCTGTATTTATGTGAATCTTTTGAAAACAAGATATGGAAAAAGAAAGACGGAGTCGGGGTCGGGGGGCGGAATTCAGTGACCCTCCTACTGTCTGACAGGCTTAACATTTATTGGTGTAAAAAGCCTAAAATTAACGTCTGAGAGCATTTTATATCAGCAGAAGTGATCTCAGAGGAAGCAAATCATGACTGGAACTCAGGAAAGGGGAGCTGTGGGCTCCATGGCTGTGGATGACCACCCCGGCCCTCGAGGGGCCCCCAGGTCTGGGTGGTGAGAGGAAGGGAGGTTGTGAGAGGCCTGCAAGGGGGGGCTGGGGCCTGAGGCACCCACACCCTCAACCGCTGTGCCCTATCTCCTCATCAAACATTCACACCTTCAATATGAAAGTGTTTTTCTGTGGGGAGCCCGATTTTTAAAAACACACCATCCAGCTTTTCATGGTCTCCTCTTTTCAGCAAACATGGGGTCTGGGAATGTTGGCATCCCTTGAAAAGCAGCGGCTTTGTGCAGCATCTAGTCAGGGCCCAAATCTACGGTGAGCTGGACACAAAACTTTGGGGCTGCCATGAGTTTTCCAGGGGCCTGTTCTGTGGTCTCACTTCCAGGAATCCCAGAGATCTCTTGAGTCTGGGGAGAGAGACTTGCCAGGTGAGGGGAAGGCCAGCGACCAAGAACCTAGAGTCTGCCAAACTGCAGGGAGAGGAGACAAACAAACAAACAAACAAACTCAACCTAGTGACTTCCTGAAATGAAGGGCCAGACCCATTGTTTTGTCTGAGAGTCACTTTATTTTGTTCACACTCTTTTTTGTTCACACTCTTGAGGAACATGTGGCCAAAAGAGCCGATCTTGGCTTTTCCCCTTCCAACAGAGGAAGAAGAAGAAAGCCCATATGGCTGGGCTGACCAGCGTCTGTCCGACTGCCCTCCTTTCTGCTGCCCTTTGGGTTGCTGCCATGCCTGCTGGGGGTGACCGATGTTCTCACAGATGTTGGAGAGAAAGAATGTCCCGTCCCATTCAAAGTCCTTCTAGGCAGACTAAGAGTCAAATTGACACCAGACAGACTAACGGGAGAAAAGCAGTTTTTAATTTTGTACCCACCGGGTGTCCACACAGACATGGAAATTCCAGAGACAGACCAAATGAGGCATGGATGTCATCCTGAAACAAGGAGAAGGGGCTGGAGTCTGGGACGTCAAAGAGAAGGAATGCAATTACACAGGAAGATGAGGAAGCATAAATGTTTGATAAATACTCATTTGCTAGGCCCCTCAGAAACAACGGGACACAGAGGATTTGATCAAATGGGCCTTGCTAGGTTCCTCCATCCTGTCTGCCTCACCTAGTTCATTATCAACACGGATAGCTCCCTTCCTGCCGCAGGTCCTATTTCTCAGTTCATCTTAAGCAGTTGAGGAGGAGGCAGAGATTTTCCTGAATTTGTTGGGTTTCAGCTGCTTTTTAGCTCAACACCATCTTCATGGCAGAGTGACCTATCTTGGGGCAGTCTGCTCTTTTTGTTTTTTCTCTCTTTCTTTCTTTTTTTTTTTTTTAATTTATTTATTTTCAGAAAAACAGTATTCATTATTTTTTCACCACACCCAGTGCTCCATGCAATCCGTGCCCTCTATAATACCCACCACCTGGTACCCCAACCTCCCACACCCCCGCCACTTCAAACCCCTCAGATTGTTTTTCAGAGTCCCTCTGCCCTTGGTCCATACACAGAACGAGGCAATCCATCGATGTCACCAAAGGGAGTGTGCATTTTGGAAAGCTCCAATGTCTGAAGTTCCAAGGGAATGTCACTGAAAAGCAATGTCAAGGTCATGAACTCCTAAAAAAACGAAACAAAACAAAACAAAACAAACAAACAAACAATCAAAAAAAACGGCAAGAATAAAGCTGAGGATTTGGGAAGACTAATAATTCAAATACAGGACATCTCCAGATGACCAGCTCCACTGGGGCTATGGTCCAGTGTGCAAGGCTTAAGACACTGAAGAAAGATAAGGAAGGATTTCTCCCCATGCCAGTTTGCTCGAGGGGGAATGAGAAAGCCTGGAGGTGCTAGCTTTGACTGGGCTCACCCTGAAGGGCTTACATTCTAGAACTACTCACAGTGGCCTGTCCTAGCTCTAAGGATGGACATGGCCCAGACAATGAGCAGGAAGGACAGATTTACTTGGTGACCACATAAATACCACATCCATTACTTTTTCCTTGGACTTGGAGATGTGCTAAGGAGATTAGGAAAGATGCCTGAGGAAGACACATAATGGTGGGAGGGTTCGTATACCTCATCCCTTCATTATTCTAGAATATTTGTTGAATGACTGCTGTGGGCCAGGCAAAGTGCTAATTTATCAAGATACAGGGTCGGAGCACCCAGCCCTTGCACTGTCCTTGGGAGCTTACATTCCAAGATGGGAGATGTGTCCCACCAGGCTGGGAATTCTCTGGAGCCTTGAGAGAGGTGGCTTGGGGTCTGGTAGTTAACAACACTTTTTGAAGGTGCTAGAACAATATGAGACTTCATTATTCCAAGAAGTGGAAGACAGGACACAGAGAGACTATACAGCATTTTCCACTGTGGAAAGAAGAGACCGTGGTTGGAAAGCCTGTTTTTTGGCCCAGAAGCTGAGACCAAAAAGGGGCAGAAAGAGAACAAAAGAGCAGTGCCTTCACCTCTACAGGGTCGCACCTACTGGGTCCTCCTCTATATGGTAAAATAGTGTATGGATACGCCTGCAGTTTAATACTTCTGGATAAATTCAGGAACGATTGCTCCATGATGGGGAGTTAAAGGAAAATTAGGGATCCCAAGATAATTTTTAAAAAATTGTTCAGCTTAGCATACGAAGTGATCAATGAAAGCCGCTCTCTTCCATTAAGAAAACCAAAGGCGCTCTGGTGGGATGTTGGGAGCGCAAGGTCTAAGAACCAGACTGGGCGCTAACTGGGCATTTTGGAAGTTTCACGGCTGAAATGCACCTGGCCCGTCCCTTGACCTGCCTCCTGCCTATACTTGCATGGGAGCGCAGAGACATCCAGGGTGAAGCCCAGGGATCCAGGTCTGGCTCTCCCGACCCCTGGGCCTGTGCTGGCAAAAATGTCGCTGCAGACAGAGCGAATGGGCTTCTTGGGTCTTGTGACACCACTATCACCCTCAAGGTTGGGATTTTGAATGCGACTTTCTGAAATGGGGGTGTTACACGCAATTGACGAATTGTGGAATGCTACATCTGAAACTAATGATGTACTATGTGCCAGCTAATGGAATTTAAATAAATAAATAAACAAATAACTAAAAGAAATGGTTTTCTCTGATGACCTTAGAGAAATGAAATTGGCCGGCGGGGGCGGGGGGCAGTGGGGAGGGGGAGAAAAGCTGTACGCCAAGGGCCATTTGATAGAATAAAGATGTTTTTAAGCTGATGAAGGACAGAATAGCTTAAAAAGCGTAATATTTTATTTGAAAGAAGGCCGGGTTAGACGCGTGAAAAGAAATGTGGAAAGAGACCACAGGGCAACTACAAAGTTGTTTATGCAGTTAGTGATGCAAATGTGATATTTTAAAATGCCTCTGACTCTCTGACTGGAATAAACTTAGATGTAATCTAGCCTGAATCAGATTTTCCTCCTGAGATCAACGTGTTGCATCTCTCCAGCCTAAAAGCTGAAAGCTTCACGAGTTCTCAGGAAATGACAGTTAGATGGGTGAAGTGTAACTCTTAGTAACATGTCTGCTCCTCTCAACCAAGACTTTCCTTGTATTTGAAAAACAAAATAAAACAAACCTCTCTTTCCCCCACCAACATATAGCTAAGTTCTTGAAGATGTAATTGGCATGTGTCGAAACTTTCAAAGTGAATCTAAAGCCTTCCTTGCCTGTGTTGAGGACTCTTGGTGATCGTTCGATGGCTGGTTTATGGTCTTCTGGAGGAGCCCACATCAGGTCACCTCCAGTTTTGATGTCTCTCCCCACCCCCTCTCCTTGCTGCACACCCAAGAGAACACCAGAAAGTCAAGATCGAGAAGCCTAACACCGGTATCCATGCCCACCTCTAATCATTCATGGACTGGGTAAGAGATGTGTGGCTCCTGGCAAGGCAAACCGCCATCACACTAGGCGGGATTTTGTTTTTCTTGTAGATAGCAAGGTTGCCTATTTGGAATAGAGGAGGCCCAGCTCCAAGATACCTTTCTTGGAAGCTCAGCTACCCAATAACTGAAAGGATGGTGTGTGGCATTCACTGCTGGATATAATCCTGCACCTGCTACTTGAAGCAAGTCCTCCGCCCAGACACCCCACCCAACATACAGACTGACACATGTACACCCACACACTCGTACACACACACTCGTACTCACAAACCTCTACCAGCACACACTGCCCTGCCTCCAACACCCACACCTCCAGCTAACAGCCCCCGACCTCATCTTCCCACAATCTCATCCTCTTCTTTTCCTGGTGGGTTACCCTTAGGAGGAAGACCTTCCTAGATGTCTTCAAGCTTGGGTGCCCAGCTCATGAACAGCTTAGCCCAGAAGGAGTAGATTCCCAGTCATGTGTGTCTCAGATCCTGGGAGCAAACGTGCTCTTCCCCAATATTGCCATCATCTTCCAGTGAGCACACAGGAGCTCAGCATCATCTCACACATCTTGTATGACAGATGATGACACGATAGCCACCATGTTCTGCTACCCCTTCCTTTGCAACCTGGCACACACACAGTCATTAGATTTGTCCCTTGCTATCATTCTCATCTGAGTCCTGCTTTCTATTTAAGGAGAAGCTTAGCTGGTTTCATTGTCCCTAGTTTTTTTTTTTTTTTTATTGTTATTATTACATTAATCACCATACCATCCCTAGCTTCTATCCACTGATCTCTATCTTATACTCTGTTGTCAGGGGAGTTTTATAAATGCCACACCTGTTGTTACTTCCAACCCAGCTATCCATGGTTCCTGATGACCTGCAGCATGAGAATAACTCAATGGGTTAGTCTGGCTACAAGCAGCCCCCGTCTCTTTGGAGGTTGTGTCGTAGGGTGAATAAGCCTGAATTTTCAGGACCAAGAAGAGCTCAGCCTTCTTCCCGGCTCGGCCACTCACCGACTGGTAACTTGGAGCCTTAGGTTTCTCACTAAGAAAACAGTAAGAGCTGCTATTATTGAATTTCTCCTGTATGCCAGGCACTGGGCTAAACTCTTGGGAAGAACGGACGCCGTCGAATTGCCCATCCACAAGGTCAAACCATGTTTTCATTGTTGCTGCTGTTTTCAGTTGATCTAGGTACCCTCTGGGGAATAAAGGTGGGTGGGAATAGGATGGGGGCACTGTAGATCAGCCCTATCCCAGCCTTTCCACTGGGTGGAAGGTTATAGTGAAGGCCAATAATCAGGTTGACTTCCCAAATGTCCCTCATTAGAAAGCCCAGAGGAGTCAGATGAGCTCTTGGTGCAAGTTTGAGGAAGTCCGGTTCTCCCTGGCCGCTGGGACCGCTGACAATCTCTTGCACAAAAGGTTTCCTGAAGGTAGATGTTATGATATGTGAGGCACAGGACCTTCTCACCTTTGAATCAGAGCCAGCAGGGGGATCCTCCAGGAGATGTCAGAGACTAGAATAACAGAGTTAAAGTCGTCATTCCAGAAAGTTCTAGGCTGCTGAGCTCACCTTGTTCTTGTGTTATTTCTTGCCACCACTAATTTCACTATTGAAATATTATTTTGGACATCTCTCAAGCTAATTTTTAAACAAGTTCTCATTAACACGCTTTGAATAGCAAGCACGGAAGCACTGGTCCCAGCCTCTGCTGGGGTGCGGAATCCTGATCAGGGTCTTTCAGATGCATTTAAAATATGAATCGTGAGTAAATTAAAACTACCCTAGTGGAATATTCCAAAGTAAGTGGTAAGCAACGTGGAAGCACTTTCATATTCTCCTTGTAACCTTCACAACAGCCCCGTGAGATGGGCATCATCACCTCTGTTATAGAGGCTCTCGAATTTAAGCGACTTCCCCCAAGATAAGAGAGCTGGCAAGTGATGGAGCAGAAGGGCAGACATGGCTCCGCTTGACTCGGGGACTCCCACTTTTTATCACGTCACACAGCCTCTCAGTGCCCGAATGTGCTGGCATGAGAGACAGAAACTCCTTGACCTCTGGGGACACACAGCTTGTCAAACCCTACCTTGGAAACGTCTCCTCAGTCCAGCCATTCCCTTCATAGTCTTGGGCACTATAGCCATCTGTCTCTGGGACTCACATTAGAGCCTTCTACCTAATCTCCCGTCTCCCTACAATGTGTTTGCTACCTCTTTTAGAAGTAAAAAATTATGTAAGGTCACTGCTCTGCTCAAAATCCTTTCATGGCTTCCCATTACACATAAAATATAATCCAAAACGCTCCCTGGGCTCAAATGGTCCTTGTGAGGCAGTTCCTGGCCACTTTCTCCAACCTCATCCCTACAGGTCTGCCCACTTCATTGTTCTTGTACCATAGCATCTGACTTGCTGCTCTTTCTCCTTCTTTTCCTCCTCCTCCTCCTCCTCCTTCTTCTTCATTTTCCTCTTCTTCCTTCTTTTACTTCTTCTCCTTCTCCCCCTCACCCTTCTTCTTCCCTTTCTTCTTCTTTCTCTTTCTTCTTCTACCCCTTCCCCTCCCCCTCCTCCTCTTCCTTCTTCTTCATCTTCTTCTCCTCCACTTCCTCCTCTCCCCCTCCCCCTTCCCCTTCTTCTTCTTCTTCTTCTTCTTCTTCTTCTTCTTCTTCTTCTTCTTCTTCTGTAACGTAGTTGACACACAATGTTATATTAGTTTCAGGTGTACAACATACTGATTCCACAAGCCTATACTGTATGCCATGCTCACCACAAGTGTAGCTCACAACTGTCACCATACAATGCCATTAGAGTGCCATCGAGTGGATTCCCTAAGCTTAGCCTTTCATCCCCATGACTTATGGATTCCATAGCTGGAATGCAATGTGTTCCTCCCACTTCCCTGCACTTATTTGCCCATCCCAGCTTGCTGGTCTTGACCTCACTCACTCACTTCCACACCTGGCATTTGTAACTGCTTTCTTCCACACCCATACTCTTCGCCCATGACTGGCCTCCATACTGTTCCCTGTTGAAAGGTCCCCTCCTGAGAGAAGCCTATCTTGAAGTAGTACCCAACTTCTTACCTCTGTAGTTGTGTCCTTGCTTTACATGGAATCGCAGCCCTTAATCACTGTCTGACACATACTAGGTTTTGTCAATTATCGTTTTCCTCTGACTTGGGAAGACAAGCACCTTGAGGGGAGAGATTTGTTTTATTTGTGTACTGCTCTATTTCCAGTGCCTGGAACACATGTCTGGCAAGTAGTACGTTTCCAGGAAAACTTTTCAAACAAATAAATAAAAGAATGTGTGAAATCCCAGAAACTATTACAACTGGCAAACCTCAATGTACAATTTTTGAATGATAGCAGGCCTTATTCTACAAATTTCTAACATTCAGGGGTGGGTATTTCTCATACCCACCCACATCCGGTTCTTCTCCCATTCCAGACACCAGAACAATTAAATGACTAGATGGGACCAGTGATGAGTTTTGGTCAGTGGGCTGAGGGCAGAGGTGACCTAAGCTGCGTCCAGCCAAAGATTTTGATTCTGGTTCAAGAACCTCTAGAGCTCTCTTTGCTATGAGGATCAAGCTTCCAGGTGATGCAGGATTAAAATAGTGGGATCTCTGTCAGCCTAGGCTGCTGTGTGACTGTATGGGCCCAGGTTCCCCACCACCCCACTTTAGATATGCTCTGCAAGTGGAAAGAAAACTTTTAAAATGGTAGATTTTAATGGTAGATCTGAGGCTCAGATTTTACCAGAAGTGGCTCAGATTTTACCAGATTATTCCCTAAAGCAACCTCATACTCATTCCATACAGATAAGACAGAGGAAAGAAGAGGAACTGGTAGAGTTCAAAGTTTTCTTTGAGAATCACCTGTTATGGCAAGGATGACAATGAACTCTGGAGTATAGGGCAAGGTGATACATCCAGAACTGCCTTTTTATTGAGACCCAGTTCGGGAGCATGGAGCAGTGAGTTGAATGATATCATTAAATAAGATTACCCAGCAAAGCAGCTTATAGAGTGGGGTAACCTGAGTCTGAGTCCAGGGCACTGAAGTGTCTTCCTCCATTGGCAGTAGCACTAAGGATACTGGTCCTTGCCACTTATGAAAGCACTGAACTTGAAGAAGGTCCTCTGTATAACATAGAGTGATTAACAATTGGAAAGGAGTACATCATCAATCATAAAGGCCTCCTTCTGTTCAGTTTTCCTCTGTTGTTTTTTGTCCCTCTCCAAACCCAACCCTACCCACAGATAGCCATAAACTTGGGAAAACTCGAGAGAATCAGGGATCATCGCCATGGGTTGAGGCCAGTTCAGAAGAGACATGTTATCCTTCATGACAAACAATGGATCTAAGCAACAATCCCCAATAGGTGCTAGGACAGTTGGATGAAGGATAAACGGGTAACTTCTTATGAGGTGGGGCAGACTGACAGCCCGTTGATCAACACTGACATCACCAGAAGTGCAGTGACCACTTCATGAGATGCAATATGAAATACACAACACCATCTATGAAGACTTTTTGCCAGAAGAATTGAATCAGAATCTAATCAAGCCTATGGCTCTACCATGTATGGGAAATGTAGAGAAAAGTGGAACACATGAAAAGACACCAGGAAGATGCAGTCAAAAGATCCGGAGTGTAGGAAATTCTGCATAACTAAGATGAGTCATGCAAGTTCTTCTTTATGAACCCAAGAACACGTACATCAAGGTGACCTGCTGTGGCTGCCACTTGTATCCCTAAATTTGGGAGAGATGCAATGTCTAAGTCTCTCCCTCAGAGGGAACTCTAATCCCTGCACACCATATTCTCTCCTTGGTGGTGTCAACAGGCTTCATTCATTCCAGGAGATTGATTGAATACCCCCCATAGGCCTGACTCATTTGTCAGTATTTATCAGTCTTCAGTGATATATTTCTGTAGAATGGACTCATCAATCTATAGCCTGCACCACATGAGATTAACAACGTAAATACATTTAAAAAGTCCCAGTTTCTCTCTAACCATTTCTAGACCAATCCACAGTTGGCCTCTCTGCCTGTTTTTCTGATGTCCACATTCACCACATCCTTACCAACCCCAGTCATCTCTTTCACATCAATTCTGCTTTCTCTCAGAGAGCCCAGCTTGCCCGAGTCATCTCACAAAAGAGATCACTTAGACCTTTATGAAAGAGAAGGAACTCTAGGGAAGATTTTCATGATGAGAAAAATACCCGTCTGAGTCATTCAGAAACGGGCCAGCTCTGCAAGGGAGCCCTTGGTTTCTCCCCTCATCTCTGTCGCTGATACTTCCTGTTGTTACTGGAACCGGACAGTGGGTAGAATAAGGCTGACCCAGTCCCCCCCTTCGCAGGCCTGCCCGTTGTAGAGCACAGTGTGGTTGGAAATGTTCACAAGAACTTGGTGCATCTCAAAGGAGCACAGTCTCGCTGAGACTTTGTTTCAGTGTGTCAAGTTTTTGATGGTAACTGCCTTGCCACAGTTACAGGCACCTGGAGAAATGTTGCTCTAAATTACCTGGCATCATACCTGATTTCCAGGGCCAGTGGCTGGAAGGGACCTTGCTGTTTGTTTTTGACTAATCCCATGTACTCACCGCTAGCTGTTGGGTAAGCAATGGAATCAAAATGGCACCTGACACTAATTATCCTCGTGCGGAGGGGATCACATGCAAGGCATACCTTCCTTTCTTTCTTGTAGGAGAAAGGTTTACTCTAACAAGACTCAGAGATCTGTTTCGGAAAGAATCTGAGGCAGAGTGATGATTTCTGCCTAGGGAGGGAGGGTAGGAGCCTCATTCTTTCAGCTGCTGCCATGAGGCCTGGCATGTTAATAACTCAAAGGAGCAAACTTGAAGGAGCAGGCACAGTAGTTCGTACTTTTCTATTCTGCCACCAGATTTTAGCAGACTCCTACTTGAGCCTTCACTGTCTGCACTGTATGAGTCTATCTGAATGCTAGGCTGTCAGCAGGTCATTGTCTCTTTTGGAGGGGCTGAATTGTTCCTGGCTCTTTTTCCACAGCTGGGTTAAGAAGGCTGCATTACTGGTTGCAATTCTTCAGTCTTTTCTGTACCCAGATATTTAACATCTGACTTTACAGTTTTCCCCCTAAAAGGCAGAACATATTCTACTTCCTTAGTTTTGACGGTGTGACTTGCTTTAGCCAATGAACTGAAATAGAAGGGATGGTGTGCCAATTATGAACCCAGGCTCTAGGGGTCCTTGCTGTTTCCACTTGCTGTCTTTTGCCTCTGCCTGACCATGAGAAGTGCTTCCCTTAGACCTTCCCAGGGTCTCCGAATGAACAGGCATCAAGCAGATCTGACCCCAGACCTCAATGAGAGGCCATGCCTTGTTGGAATTGTGGCTGGAAGCAGACTGGCCCAGCCAAAGCCAGCCTTGATCAGCCAAGCCCCAGCCACCCTTGAAGTTCATGAGCTAAGCAAATGCTTACTGCTGTATGTTGCAAGATGTGGGGTTGTTTGTTACATGACAGTACCATAATTGCGATCATCTGATCCATCCATGATTGACCATCTTTTGGAGGACTGCCAACTTAAGGTGTAGCTAAGAGATCAGAGTTGACATTTTTAAACAACTCCAGTACAGCAACAGAGTATCTAAGTTACTGGGGCAAAAAAAAAGCACCTTTGAGAGCCAAACAGGACTGCAAAGTGGGAGACTTCTCTATTTTCAAGGAGGACCTTTACATGTCTAGTGACAAATTAACAGCTCGGGAAGGACTTCTTCTTGATCCCATCTAGTGATGGTTATGACAGAAAATAATCTCTATATCTGGGTGTACATTGAAGGAAAGTTTGATTAAAAATAAATATGTATGGATCAATAACTCAATTGTAGAAAAATGCATAGTTCCTTAATTTATTGATCTAAGAAGAATGAACTGAGGGCCTCATCTCTTAGGCAGCAGAACTCTAACGGGAACCAAGCAAGCCCTATTCTGAAGAAGGACATTCTAGAAGAGCTGTACGACTTTTTGATCAGAGGTGCCCACTTTATCGTTGTGCACACTGGCTAACCAGGTGAAGAGAGACAGCCATCACTTGTGTTTGTAAAGGTACCCAAGCGGCCCAAATATAATAGGAACAGACCATAAAATGGTGAGAGGCTGGCCCAAATGACATAAACTTCACCAGTAGAAAATGCAACATTATTTTTTCTAAAATACATTTTGGGGCATCCGGGTGGCTCAATCAGTTGAGCATCAGACTCTCGATTTCAGCTCAGGTCATGATCTCATGGGTCATGTGATTGAGCCTCACTGTAGGCTCTGTGCTCAGTGGGGAGTCTGCTCAAGGAGTCTCTCCCTCTGCCCCTCCCCCCACTCACAGATATTCGCGCACACTCTCTCTCTAATAAACGAATAAATCTTAAACAAAATAAAAATAAATTTTAATCTTAAAAATCACATTCAAACTCATAGATATATTTGTACACCCATGTTCACAGCAGCGTTTTTCTCAGTAGCCAGAAGGTGGAAGTTACCCAAGGCTATAGGTACGGACGAATGGATAAACAAAATCGAATAAAGACATACAATAGAACATTATTCAGGCTTATAACAAAGGAGCGGAATTCAGACATGTGCTCCAACATAAATGATCCTTAAAACATTACACTAAGTGAAGTAAGCTAGATACAGAAAGAAAAGCATCACAGGCATACATATAAATGAGCGACTCAGAGTAGTCACGCTTATAGAGTTCGAGAGTTGAATGGTGGTCACCAGGGGTGGGAGGAGGAGGATGGGGAGTTGTTAAATGGCACAGAGTTTGAATTTCGGAAGACGAGAAAGTTCTGGAGAGCATCACCTGTGTGGCAGTGATGGTTGAAGAACCATGAAATTAATACCCCTGAACTGTACACATAAAATAAAGTGGTTAATTTCATGTTGTGTCTATATTATCACAATTTAAAAGGTATATTTAAAAATGTTAAGGTAAATAACGAGAAGATTCTAAAAATGTCTTACAATGAAGTTTAAACATTTTAAAATAACACTCTGATGAAAAGTTACCTGTGCCATGGGGAAAAACCTTGACGTTCAGTCCATTTTTTTTCCCCAAATAACTCAGTTAACTCTAAAACCAAAAATTTAAAATTCATAAAAACATAGCCAAGTAAGCAATATAGGCATACCTGACTAAGAATAATTGTGGGAAAGGGAGAAAACAAAAACAGAAGCCTGGATTGCAAAGATTCTGTGATGTTGGGTGGGGCACTTGACCTCTGTGGTCCTCAGTACCATCATCTATAAAGGGAGGAGTCACCCCCAAGAATAAGGACTCTACTTCTCTTCGGCAAACTGAGTTAGGTGAGATGTGGTCCTTCCTTTGCTGACACTTGTAAAGGCAAGCTTTACTACCAAGGTCAAAGTCCAGTCCTGACTCCTGTAGGGAACAGGCCTCCCCTTCCGGCAGTGTGAAGTCGAATTTGTAGATGGCAAACGTCGGGACTCACCTCCTTTCCTCTCATGCCATCACCATCTCATGAATATATATAGAAGTCCTTAATAAATTAACCTGCTGTCCAATGTTTTCCCCTTGACTCTAACAGGTCCGCCCCTCTATCAATAAATGATGAATTTCAGGAAAAGGAAGGGCAACATGAAAGCCGTGCTAATTACTACTTGCTTCATGGAAACAATAGATCATCTATTTTTCAGAAAAAAAGGAAAACTCTGTCAGAGATGGTGCTGAAGGCATCATGTCTTAAATCTTTCTTTTTATTTTTTGTCAAGGGGGAGAAAGAAGATATGAATGTTTGCTACAGAACAGGACACAGTGGGCTTCTCTGGGCTGGAGGCATCAAGCTCCGAGCGGCTCTGGGAGGATGATGCCTGCTCTGTGGGGAGGCAATCGATGGCATGGAGGGAGCCCTCAGTTGTCAGATGGACAGACTCGAAATAAATAGGTAGCTGGAAGGTCTGTGCTGTGTCATGCCGCAGGCCTATTGCGTGAAACGCTGAAATGATGAGAGTCATGGCCCTTTGGAAACTGGCCACTTAGGTCAGAGGAAGACTTCCAAGGGGAAACAAAAGCTTTGCCTGCCTAAAGGATTGGCAAAGGGCAACCTGGAAACAGATTCAAGATATACACATATATCTCAGGTGTCTCTGCTGAAGAGAGACTTTGTATAATCCACTTTTGTTTTGGAGTCAGCTTTCAGAGATGTTCCTCAGTCTATGCTGCCTTGGTGTCCACTGAGCGTTGCTCAAATATCCAGAAAATTTTTAGTGTGCATGTGACTATGAACGGGGTTGGGGGGGGGGGGTCACACCAGCAGTGACAACACAATCATCTGTCATTAGGAGGATTGGTGTCAAGTCAGTGCCCAAGAACATGCCAGGAAATGTCCCTGGGATGCCCACTGTGAAGGAGTGGATAGTGTGCAGGACGCTGAGGAAGGCGTGTACAAGGATGAACATCTGTTGAAGGGAGGGGACAAAAACCGAAGAGCCACAGGGTGAGCAAGATGGCCCTTCACTGGGAGGACGGGACTGGGCCAGACTATCACTCCCTCACACGCGTCAGTCACTGGATATGGGCTGCCTCTGAGAAGGAAGTGTGACATTGGGCTGAGAGGCTGCCTTCGGGCAAAGCGGGCCCCAAAGAGGGCTGGCAGCCAAGGGCGGTCTTCTGGAACCTGAGAGAACAGGGCCTTCCTTTGTAAAAGGGAATCTGAGCTTCAAATGCAACATTTCATCTGCCACAGTGATTGACTAGAAAGAGGGAGGGAGGGAGAGCAAGTGGCCGGGAGAGAGGGAGGGGGAGGGAGGGAGGGGGTGACTGCGTTAGGGTGCATTACAATGACAGGAGTAGCTATGGCATTTTAATTTTACTTCTTCATTTGCAAAAATTATCTTTTTTTACATAACCATTGTGAGAATTGAATATATATAGAAGTCCTTAATAAATTGCACAAAACCTTACCCATAAGTATGTGATGCTATTACGTAATCCTCCAAGAGGCAGGAAGCTGCACTGAAAATAGCCAGCCTTTTAGTCCCCATGCCAGTGGTTGTCAAACTGTCTTGGGCATCACAGTCACTTGAGGGATGATTAAAACACAAATTTCCAGACTACCTCCTGAGTCTGATACACCAGGTCTGGAGTGGAGCCTGAGAATGTACATTTGTAGACAGATGGATAATTTATTAGTATATATATAAATATTAATATATACTACATAGTATATATTAGTATATTACTAAATTAGTATATATAGTATAACTAATATATTAATGTACACTCATAGTATACTATATATGAATATTATTAATATATTATTATATACTAATACAATATTAGTGATATTAGTATATATACTAATATTTCTATTTATATCTCTATATTTATACAGATATTATATATCATATCTATGTTTAGATATGTACTATTGGAGATAATTTCTATTTCTATCTCTATATTCAATATATAATATAATATAATATAATAATAATATAATATATATTACATCCGAAGAAATATAGAGATAGAAATAGAAATATCTCCAACACATCCTTTTGGTTCTGTCCTTCTGGAAAGCCTTGACTAATATCCATTAGGATATATCTCAATACGGCACTCCACCTGGGTAAACCAGAAAGCAGGCTGAATGAAGCACTGGGAATGTATTTGCTGCTGTTTACATTTTAGACAGTATAGAAGGACGTGAGCATCTGTCATTAGAAACACGAGGATTGTCGTCAGAAGGACAGGAAAGCCAGGACAGCTCCCATCCAAAGGCGTGGCACAGAACCTCGACTGACTCTGAATGTTATGGCATTCTCACTATCGTCAATGAAGAAATGATCTCAGGCGCGCTATGTTGCCAGCTTCCAGCCCCAGGGACTAATAGCGTCAGAGAAGCTCAGCCTTGGCCTCTGCCGGTCCCTCTTCTGATGTCTGATCTTGCTTTCAAACCAACTTTCCTCTCTGACCTTCTCTCCTGAAATCAATCCCTCTTTCTTTATCACCTCCCTTTCCTCTACAATTAACCTCATTTTGAGTCTTTAAACGTCACAATGCCTCTTTGACCCAACCTGTGGCTCTTTGGCTGCATTGTTCTTTGACAAAAGCTTGAAACACCTGTCCTGGTGTCAATTACAGTGAAAGTCCCTTGGCCTGCAGCGGCTCCTGTTAATCCTATAATCCAAGGCCAATTTCTACAAGACTATACAGTTTTCACTGGACTCCATTCCAAGTAGGTCAGGAAGCTGATGTCAGCTGATTGGAGGCTCCCAGGGACCCTACAGATCTCGAGGCAATGGGGCGTCTTGTAACTTCAGAGGCGACATCTTTCTGAATCAACAGACACTCCGGAAGACTGTTAATCTTGGTGGTGCTTAAAGCAATTTAAAGATAATGAGTCTCTGTCAATTTTAGAGGAAGACAACGTTTACATCGCAGCACACTCCGCTGAGCCATTTTGAGATATCGTAGTGCTTTCAGTCTTTCTATAAAAGGAAGTGTAACAAAAAACGCATTTCCAAGTGGGAAGGTGCAGCCATTTGTTCCCTGTGAGAATCGAGTTTGTTTAGCGAAAGTCTTTTGGCCCAAACAATAAGTGAGTTAATTAAGGGAGTCTGACAGCCCACATCTCAGTTCTTGGTGGGATGGAGGCGGCACCAAGCCAGGAGTCCACGTGTGTGTGTAACACTGAGCCGGGGGTGGAGACTGGGGATCCATCCATGACTTCTGGGTGTACCTGGTTAGGCAAGATGACTGTGTCTATCTGTCCATCTAATCCTCTTTCCTCCTTCCTCCGAGCTCAGACAATGTGCGTGCAGATGAACTTCTAATGGCCCTTAGAGCTCGCGTGTAAGGCAGCCCAAGGTGTCTCTGTCATCAAGCAAAATGCTTACCCAGCACCATGTCATTCTCCTCCTTGGTGCTCCCTGCTCCCTGGCAGTTGCATGTGGCCTTGCGCCTGGACCCCGGTCAGGAAAGACCGGTGAAACGAGGGGCAGTACAAGCAGGCTTCTTTCCTGTCTGCAGAGCACGTGTGGGGAACCCCGGGAAGGAGTCCATGGCTCTAGAAGGAGGGGAGCACAGCTGGTAGGAGCCTGGGTTTCTGTAGGGCAGCACGGAGCAGAGGTCCCTCTACCCCGGTCCCCACTGCCACCAGCCTGCACTGGACTGTGACTCATGCAAGAAAGAAAACTTGGTGCTGGGCCACTGCACCGTGGGGGCCGTCTGTGTGTTTCAGAAACTGCCTGTGTGTAGTAACTGTCAGGATGACGGAGCCTTAAGAATGATATAGAGGTCACGGGGGGGGGGTGTGTGTGTGTGTGTCTCGGCCCCGCCTACCTCTGTTGGGAAGTGCCTGGGAACTCAA
Organism: Mustela lutreola; assembly: GCF_030435805.1. Classification (NCBI taxonomy): domain Eukaryota; kingdom Metazoa; phylum Chordata; class Mammalia; order Carnivora; family Mustelidae; genus Mustela; species Mustela lutreola. Next base: position 59,616,574 of record NC_081298.1, on the reverse strand, counting down.
AGGGTCTGCCTGGGGGAGGCCCCAGTTCTAAACATGTGTCCTCCCAACAGAACAAGCCTTAGAATGAATAGCAACCTGGTTAAAAAGGAATGTCACTTTAGGCCTACCTGGTTTCTTTAAGAGTTGACAGCTTTTTAAAAATATCTGAATTCCAGGGGTGGGGGGTGCCTGGGTGGCTCAGTCAGTTAAGTGTTTGACTCTTGGTTTTGGCTCAGACCGTGATCTCATGGGTCATGGGACCCTGCGCCCATGCTCAGCCGGGAGTCTGGCTTGAGGCTTCTCTCCCTCTGCCCCTCCCCCCACCCTGCATGTGCACACGTGCACGTGCTCTCTCTCAAACAAATCTTTAAAAAAAAAAAAATATATATATATATATATATATATATATATATATATATATATATAATATATAACATTCTTTTACCCTGGTTGTGTGCCCAGAAGCCTTTTGCCTCTGACCTCCTCCCACCCCTGGGGACCCCTCGATCCAGTGATGGGATACCCATTATCCTGACAGGCACATCACCCATGGAAACTATTAATTAAAGTGGAGTTTTTGCTTGACAGTTGAGTTCATCAGCAGCTTCATCTGTTGGAGGTGGCTTCCCCTGGACCTCATCACCTGGGACAGTACTCAATGTGACAGGCTCAGCAATGGGCCTTGGCCCATGAAGCTTCATGATTCCCCCCAAAACAGCTCAACGGCCATTCTCCAGATGCCCTGGCCATTTGTTTGAGCGTGGGTACCCGAAAAAGAGCAGACAGCTAAGAAGCATTTGTGCAAAGTAAGAGAAGAAGGGCACCTGGGCGGCGCAGTCGGTTAAGCATCCAACTCTTGGTTTCAGGTCACGATCTCAGGGTCATGAGATCAGCCTGGAGTCAGGCTCCAGGCTCAGCAAAGAGTCTCCTTCGGATTCTCTCTCTCTCTCCCTCTGCCCCTCCCACCAGTGCTCTCTCCCTCTCAAATAAATAAATACATCTTCAAAAAAAACGAAGAAAGAATTAGGGAGAACAACAGAAGAGGGAGGGAATTACGAAAGGACAGAAGGAAAAGGCAGGGATGGAGAGAAGGTGAACGCGACGGAGGGCTGGAGGCAAACGGCGGATGGACAAGGCAGAGGCTCAGAAGCTGAGACAGCGGGACTGAACCCACTTTTCTGAATCCCCGCAGTGAAGCTCTTCTGGGACCAGGGAGGGGAGGCCCCGATGGGGAATCCAGCAGACCTCTGAGGCTTTGCTTTCATTTTCAAGGATACAGGAGGATGCTACAGCTTCCTTTGTACAAGCGCCCACGAAATATCACTTCATCTGAGGGGACAGAGGCTAGAAAATTCCTATTCCTGCTTGAGCAAAGCATGAGGTTCTTCCTGGTTGGGAAGGGTGGCAGCCGGTCAGTCCCTACGGGCCACCAGGGCACCCATGCCTGGCTTGCTTCCGCCACCCTTGTTCCCTCACTTGGGACAGCAGAGAAAAAGAGCAGAAGTTTTGGATTCTGGCAGCTGGGCCTCCTGTTATGGCCAGGATGAGCCCCAACCAGGCACGGCAATAGATCCCTTCTGCATATTAGCTATTATTACTGTTTCTCAAAATTCAACTTGCAACTCACATCTAGTAGGTGGCCCTACTAGATCCCCGGCTTTGACTCATTAACAGATTATGTAAAAAGACCAAAATCGTAGAAATATGAATATTCTCAGCCTTCTTTTTCCTCCTGCCTGCTTGTAGCAGGGAGCTGGCTTTGCCTGGATCTGGGGGAGAAGTTTTCCTCAGGACATCCCCAGATGTCTTGGCCTTGTACTGTGCCAGGTGGACCTGAGAGAGAACCAGAGCCCAGGTGCACTTTCCATTCTAAGGCAGAGGGAATGGAACAGAGAAAGAAAGGAAGGCCTCCAGGAAAGGATATTGCAGACAGTTACTGCCCTGGGAACCTGGAGCCTGAGACCTCTGGGAATTCCAGAAGAATATCCTGCGTTGCGGGGAAGGACACCAGGGTACTGACTGGGGTCTGCTGGGGTATTATGGAAGGATCCCACTTTCAAAATTGCCTTTTGGTGGCTAGAGTGTGTCCTCAGCCTGATGCGCTTGCAGCATGGACCACATGGGTGACTGCTCTGTGAGGCTATTACCCCTCGTGTCCTTGCCACATGGGAGACATGTCCGCTGTGCTGGTTTGAGCACTGTGTCAGTAGGTGCTTCGTACTGCCTGGGCCTGGAAGTCTCCACAGCTGGACTGGGCCACGAGGACAGAGCTTAGTGCGATTTGCTCCCTCTGGGTTTCCTGAAACTGCCCAGGAAGTCTTATTTACAGATCCTGAGAACAGTGAGAAAAGGGGCGAGCAAAGCAGAGACCCCCTAGATCCAGATAAGGGTCATCGGAGCTTAGGCCCATGAAGAGCTTCTCCCTGGGGATGGTCACTCTTCTGCAGAAAGCTCTTCCGGTTTGTTTCTAGGGATGGAAATCAAGAGAAAATTTGTTTGGGGCTTCTGGCCAGATACCACTTAACTTCCTGAGCAGGACTCATTCTGAAACACCCCTTTGAGGCCGGGAACTGAAAGGGTGCATTCCAGGTGCCACCGGATGGCACAGAGCAAGCCTGTCGCTTCCTGTTACTGAGTGCTTACTGGGCCCCCACAACAGACGTTCAGCTTAGAGTGAGGGTCAGGGACTTGGTTCCTGCCCCTCACAACCGGGCTTCGGTTTGGTCATCCGTGGGCTGAGGAGAGCGATCTCTGGCCTCCGGACTGCACTCAGAGATCCGGCTTGATCAGACAGGTAATGAGCTTGATGCGATTGTTTGGTGGGGGAATGGTGTCCCCCACTTCGACGGGCTGCGTTAACTTGGCAGGGCTGGCAGGGACCGCTGAGCACAGCCTCTTGGAGGGGGTTCCCATGGCCCCCACACCCCAAGAGTGATTTCCACTCCCTTTGAACGAAGGATCAGACCAGTGTCTTTAGAACCCTTGGCCGCCCACAGATAGAGATGTTGGGCTGTGTTAGACCCGCTGTGCAAGGACCACATCAATGCAAATTCTGTTTTAAATCACTTATTAGCAGGAATAGCCAAACCACGTTAAGGAAACAGCTCGCAGGGCACCCTGGCCTCTTTGCTGACTCGCTGATATCCAGAGCTTTTCCTTTAAAACCGATCCCCAGCGCACAGCACAACAGAGAATTTGCCCTGAAAACCAGCATTTGCTCCCTGCCCAGCCTCTTTGCGTGAAGAGTGCCCCTTCCCCAAATTCCCCGAACCCCCTTCCTTCTATAGGACCAGAAGGAAGTTTCATTCGGGAAGATAAATGGGAGCAGAGGAGGAAGTGTGAGGGTGAAAAGGAGGAGAGCCTCTGGGGTTTAAAACCGGGAAGGAAAAGAAAAGTGGAGAGATAAAGGTAAGAGAGAGAAAATGAAATTTCCCCAAAGGACAGCCCACACCTTCCCTCACAGCACAGAGCTACCAAAACATCCCCGGGCTTTCGTAAAGTTTTCCCCAAGTTTCTGGCTCTAATTCATTCTTCTCTTTTGATTTTGTACAGTACTTCCTCTACCCTTTCCCGGGGGACGGGCTTAGAGGGCAGGAGCTGTCATTTATATTCCTGTATACTTTTCAGAGTATGGAATGCAACTTTCCAGAAGTCGAAACTCTGAGACCTTCCCCAAATATTAAATCATTAATAAGGGAAAGATCTGCTGATCATTAATAAGGGAACACATAAAATAACAATGTTGGTTCCAAAAGCAACTTAAGGAGTTGGGTCCTTGTAGGAACTTTGGAACACAGAATGCCAGACTCGGAATGCTAGTTTAGACAGGTCACTTGTTAGGGTTCTGTAAGACAATCAAACTGTGGCTTCTGTAGTGGACAGAAATTGACAAGTAACTTCACAGTGTCTGAGCGCTAATCAGTTAAGTAGTCATGGCAATCAGGGGTTTATGCTCCTGGAGGCTGAGAAACTCCTTGGGTAGAGTGACATTGAAAGTATATACTGCCAGGACGCCTGGGTGGCTCAGTTGCTAAGCATCTGCCTTCTGCTCAGGTCCTGGGATCAAGCCCCACATCGGGCTCCCTGCTCAGTGGAGAGCCTGCTTATTTCTCTCCCCACACCCCTCCACTTGGGTTCCCTCTCTCTCTGTCAAATAAATAAATAAAGTCTTTTAAAAAAAAAAGTACATACTGCCTCCAATCCTTATTTCCAAGTTTTAGATAATTTTTCTCAAGATAGGTATTCACAAAATATTTATAAATGCCCTCATGAATGACACATAAACCTAATAACATGTCTCAGAAGTAAACCCATTTTTTTTTTCTATTTCTAATCCTCACAATCTATTCGGGATCTACTAATCTAAATCTACCCTTAGATCCTTTCCTGGACTGTGGAAATTTGAGGAAGCAAGTCCATGGACAGGAGAGTAGCTGTGTTGTATAGTTAGCATATTTTAACAGAGTCCTGGGTCACATGTGCTGTCTGAAAACATGCGGCCTTCACTGCTGTTATCTGTGCTATGTGGATACCATGTCAATAAAGTCAAAGCATATTTAATTTAATCTCATGCAGGCCCAGGCTTTCCTTGGCTCCAGGCCTCCTGGCTATTGAAAACTTTCCATATAACCAAAATATTAAACAGTGCTTGAAATATTAGCTTTTATTAACTTTAAGTTGACCTGGAGCCATTTCACATGGCCGATGGCTTACAAAAGCCACACACTTAAATCCAGGTCTCCCCTAAGCAGTAAGGGCCAGCTCCATGAAAACCAGTTAGGAGAGTTTTACATAACCATTGTTTACAACATTTGGCTACGTTCTTTTTCATGCCTCCGCTCCCAGCTCTGTGCTAAGAGGTTCGAGCTTAGCTCCACTAAGAGCAGAATAAAGACCTCTGAGACCACCCTCATTCACCCACGTGGAATTCTGGGCATCCCTCCTTGGTGACACAGTGTGCGGGCAGTGGCAGCCTGGCTTGGCGTGTGGCTGCTCAGCACAGTATCCACAGTCTAGCCCCCCAGTGGCTCTTCTGTGAGAGACAACAAGCGCGGCAGTTGGGACCTGCGGCTGCCTGATCTCTGCCTCCAACACCAATGTGTGGTTACCTTTCTCATCCCCCAGCCATTCTCTACAATGGCAGCTGGGCTACCCGCAATTTTTTTTTAAATTTAATTTCTTTTCAGTGTAACAGATTTCATTGTTTATGCACCACACTCAGTGCTCCATGCGATACGTGCCCTCCATAATACCCATGACCAGGCTCCCCCAACCTCCCACCCCCTCTCCCCTTCAAACCCCTCAGACTGTTTTTCAGAGTCCATAGTCTCTCATGATTCACCTCCCCTTCCAATTTCCCTCAACTCCCTTCTCCTCTCTAACTCCCCATGTCCTCCATGATATTTGTTATGCTCCATAAATAAGTGAAGCCATGTGATAATTGACTCTCTCTGCTTGACTTATTTCACTCAGCATAATCTCTTCCAGTCCCGTCCATGTTGCTACAAAAGTTGGGTATTCGTCCTTTCTGATGGAGGCATAATACTCCATAGTGTATATGGACCACATCTTCCTTATCCACTTGTCCGCTGAAAGGCATCTTGGTTCTTTCCAAAGTTTGGCAACCATGGCCATTGCTGCTATGAACATTGGAGTCCAGAAGGCCCTTCTTTTCACTACATCTGTATCTTTGGGGTAAATACCCAGTAGTGCAATAGCAGGGTCATAGGGAAGCTCTATTTTTAATTTCCTGAGGAATCTCCACACTGTTCTCCAAAGTGGCTGCACCAACTTGCATTCCCACCAACAGTGGGAATTCTCCACATCCTCTCCAACACACGTTGTTTCCTGTCTTGCTAATTTTGGCCATTCTAACTGGTGTGAGGTGGTATCTCAATGCGGTTTTAATTTGAATCTCCCTGATGGCTAGTGATGGTGAACATTTTTTTCATGTGTCTGATAGCCATTTATATGTCTTCATTGGAGAAGTGTCTTTCATGTCTTCTGCCCATTTTTTGACATGATTATCTGTTTTATGTGTGTTGAGTTTGAGAAGTTCTTTATAGATCCTGGATATCAGCCTTTTGTCATTTGCAAATACCTTCTCCCATTCCGTGGGTTGCCTCTTTGTTTTGTTGACTGTTTCCTTCGCTGTGCAGAAGCTTTTGATCTTGATGAAGTCCCAAAAGTTCATTTTTGCTTTTGTTTCCTTTGCCTTTGGAGACATATCTTGAAAGAAGTTTCTGTGGCTGATATCGAAGAGTTTACTGCCTATGTTCTCCTCTAGGATTCTGATGAATTCCTGTCTCACATTGAGGTCTTTTATCCCTTTCGAGTTTATCTTTGTGTACTGGGCTACCAGCAATTTAACTTGATTCTGACACTATCTACCTGGAGACAGCATCAGATCCCACAGGCCATAAGGGCTCAGTTCCACAAGAGGGCTCCCCACCTTCTTTAGATGCCAATGGGTTGCAAGTCCAGGTGTCACTCGTGGTTCTGATCAGAGGTTCTAATGGCCCCCTTCTCACGTTCAATTAATTTGGTAGAGCGGCTCACAGAACTCAGAGAAACATCTTACTTACTGCTGAATGGAGAGAAGAATGGAACAAAGAATGTGGGGAGGGGCATGGCACTGCCTTGCTCTCTGAGCCCACCACTCTCTCTGAATCTCCACATATACCAACCTGGGAGCTCTCCTAACTCAGTCCTTTTGGGTTTTCTTTCAGAAGGCATGATTAATTAAATCATTGGCCACTGGTGATGGAAATGTAATCTCCAGCCCCTCTCTGCTCCTTGGATATCAGGCAGCTGGGGGAGTGGGAGGGGAAAGGATGGGGTTGGAGAGCGGAAGTTCTAACCCTCTGGTCACATAGCTTCCCTGGTAAGGAGTCCCCAACCTTAGGTGACCCAGGGGTTTTCCACAAGTCACTTCGTTAACATAACAAAAACACTGTTATGACTCTTCACTTGAAATCCCAAGGGATTTAGGAGCTCAGAAATGGGGACCAAGTCCAAATATAGATTTCTTATTATAAATCACAAAATGACAGGAGCATAGGCCTCTGTGAAAATCTCTTGAGAGTTAAGTCTGGGTTCCCTCCTTGAAGTACAGACATGTATATACCCGCCTACCCGTGTCAATATAATTTAGAGAAGTGACATCATGAAATCCTGTGAGAGACATGTGGAACCCAGCAAAAGCGCCCGCACTAAGAGCAACAGCTCCTTTTGTGTGTTTACAAACACATCAGACTTCCATGGGCAAAGAAATGCATCTGCGAAGAATTTCGGTTGAACGTAAAGAAGTGAGGCTGGGGTCATTAGAAGACCAGTTACCCAGCTGGTGTGTGAGGCCGTCTCTGGGAGCCACTCTTCCCCAGGATGGGGCAAGCCCTTGAGAACCCTGCTCGCTGGGAGAGCTATTGCCCTGCTAATGAGCCATGATCGTCCACCTGCTGTGGTTCCAGTCCACTGGCTCTTCGTCCCATCTCTAATCTGTGCCCAGGGGAAAGCCCTTCTGGCTGAGTCATTTACATGTGGGCACATGCATGTATGTGTGTGTGTTCCTGTGTGCATATGTATGTGTGTGTGCACAAGGATCCTTCCTGGGGATTGCTTGTTCTTTGCCCACTTGCTTAACCCAGTGGCTTCACACAATCCCTAGCATGTGAATTGAAATCCATGCTGGGATGACGTAAGCCAAGGCTCAGAACTAAGGGATTACCGGTTCAGTGCAAGGATCAGATGTGTCGTGGACAAAGGTTTGGACTGGTCGGTTGGGGCACTACCGTGGAGAGCCTTCCATGTTGAGCCATGTTCCTTTAGCTATGGGGGTAAAATCAAACATCATCTCTAAAGTGAATCATCACCTCTCTTAACTGTTTTGTATATCCCATTTCTATACGTCAGCCTCTGTGGCGGACAAAAATAGCCCTTCTTTCCTTTTCCCAAAATAACAAAATCCACATTTTGGCCAAACAAAAGACATTCCCAGCCTCGCTTGTTGCTACACAAGGCCACATTTGGATATCCTAGCTAATCAGAGGCGATCAGCAATGCCTATTTCCTGGGACCTCCAGGAAATTTCCTTAGAGCAGAGCACACATGTCATTCTTTCTCCCTCAACCTTGACCCAAGTGGCTTGAGCTTAAGGACCAAGAGGACAGGGACAGTCCTGAGCATGACAGAGAGGATCCCTGACAAATCCATAGAGCCACCAAGCAGCCCCGGACAGACTATCCGCTCCACTCTGACCTCCTTTATGTGGGAGAGAAGTCACCGTCAGCCCTGTAGACTCAGGACCCTTCATGAGCTGAGACCCAAGGAAATCATGTTAATACAGACTCTTTGCCTCGCATCTCTTTTATTTAAACTCATCTAAAACAATTCATTAGGCTTGAGATTTCTCAGCAACTTTAAATGTTTTTGGCTTCCTTGATTCCCTTTTAATTTTCCCTCTCCATTGGAGGTTCTCCGTAAAGACCAATCGAATGAGTGAGCAAGCACCTGTCCTTCGGCTCTTGCAATCACACCTCCCTTTGTTTAGAAACATGGAATCTACAGACACTGTCCTCTAGATGGGAAGACACCATCAGCTTCACGGACTTCCCTATCTGCCTCTCCCCCTCCCATTTACAGACATTTCCTGTCACGGCACAGTTCTGCCCTTTCTTCCTGCCCTGCCTTCACTCCCAGCCCCGATAAATACTTCTTTCATATCGCCTGGAAAAATTTGCTGCAAACAACTTAAGCCGCGTCCCTCCCTTCTTTCAGTTCCACCTCAAGGGCTGGTGGCTTCCAGAAAAATTTTCCTTTGGCAATAAAACAGAGGAAGGCCAGCATTCAGTATGTATCCCACATCCTGTATTTACAGCGCCTGCTGCCACCGTGTCCTGGCATGGGGACGCTTTCTGAACCAGAACCTTTGGCCGCAAGGCCTTGGTAGCTCACAGCATCGCCTGCTAGAGCCCGGGGGTGGGGGGTGCGTGATGGGGCCGCCCTTGAGCAGTTAGCAGGGCTGGTGGGTGGACTGTGTGGGCAGAGGACGGAAACAGTGGTGTGGCGGTGTGTGAGGGTGGGCAAAGGGGCTCCAGCTTCCTGGAGGGGTCAGGAACCCACATGGGTCCCCACCGAGGCAGTAGTGTTCAGCGAGTCGAACTGAGGGTACCAGACTCCCATAGTGGCTGCAAACCCAGTTTCAAGCCGCCCACATTACAGCTTTACCCTTTGACCTTAAGAATTCAAATAACTTCAGTTCAGCCCTGGAACATTGGCATCTGGCTGCCACACCCCCCAGCGAGTCATCAGCCTCAGCAGATACAACCACGGTCACCAACACCATCCACTGCTGGGTTCGTGCCAAGTTCATCACTGAGCTCCTGCTGGCTTCTCCGCTGACCATGGGCTTTATCCTGTGCACTGACCATGACCCCTTGGGGTCCTGTGACAGCACACAGTCTGGGCACCCCATTCTGGTCTTCCTTACTGGCTCCTCCTTTGGCTTAATTCCAGATGGGGAGAGCCTCAGAGCTGGAAGCAGGCCTATCATTTTCCTCTATCAGTTCTCCCTGAAGGAAGTTCATCCAGTATAGCAGGCTTTACAGGGCACATATGTTAGCCATTCCCAAATTTCTTTTTTTTTTTTTTAATTGATTTATTTATTTATGAGAGAGAGAAAGAGTGCACGAGAGGTAGGGGGAGGGGCAGACGGGAAGCAGACTCCCAGCTCAGCAGGCAGCCCAACATGGGGCACTATCTCCCAACCAGGAGATCACGATCTGAGCTGAAACCGAGTCTGATGTTTAGTCAACAAAGCCACCCAGGCGTTCCCATCCCCAGATTTCTATCTCCAAGCCAGACCCTCTCCCCGAGCTCCAAGCCTGGATCTCTAACTTCGGACTTGTCCCCTCCAGCAGCGTCCCACCCCTGCTGCCCTTCTATATTTCACACCCTGACTCTCCCATTCTCCCTCTGGTCCGTATGACCCAGGAGCCGTCTGTCCTGTTAGTGCTGCTGTCCAGATCTCTCCTGCCTGCTCACGTCCCTTCCTTCCTCTCCTGCACTACCATCCTCCTGAGTCGCCATCATTTCTACGCAGCCTATGACAATTACCTCATTACTGTCCCTCCACACTCAGTCTATCCAAATAGTCTCCAACGTGGTCTTTCTAAAAGGTAAGTCAAATCCACGTGCCCTGCTGAAAGCCGTGGGTAGTTTCTTTTTGCTCTTAGCATAAAATTAAACTCCTTACAATAGCCTCCGAAGGCCCCAGTTCTCCCCTGACTTGGCTCCTGCCTTACCCTAGGACCCTTCCTCTGTCTGGCCCTCCCCGCACTCTCCCGCCCTCTGACCTCCTTTCCGTCCCTCCCCAAAACGCCAAGCACCCTTCTATTCCCAGATGTTACCTGTGTATTCCCTCTGCACCTTTCAACTCTCCTTGGGATGAATTTACCCTTAGTCTTAGAGTCCTGCCCATGGCTCAGAGAGCCCCCCACCCCCACCCCGACCCACCCTACTTACAAGGACTAAGCAGCAGCACTTTCTCTATCTCTTCACTGGATGTATTTCCTTCACAGCCCCTCACCACATCCTAGAAGTGTGTGGTTTGTGTAAGGGGGTGCTTATTGTGGGAACTCCATCAAACTAAAAAGGTTCTGTGCAGGAAAAAAAAATTAACAAAACAAAGCACAAACCACAGAATGGGAGAAATATTTACAAGCCATATACCCAAAATATAGAGGGAACTCCCACAACTCCATAAATACAACAACAACAATAAACCCAAAAAAACAAATTGTAAAAATGAGCAGGGGAACTTAACAGATATTTCTCCAAGAAGACATACAGATGGCCAACAGGTACATGAAAAGGTACCCAACATCACTCATCCTCAAGGAGACACAAATCTAAACCACAATGAGGAGCTCTTCACACCAGTTAAGATGGCAATTATTTAAAAAAAAAAAAAAAAGTGTCCTCAAGGATGTGGAGAAAAGGAGCCCTGGTATGTTGTTAGTGGGGATGCACACGGATACAGATACTGCAGAAAACAGTACGAAGCTTCCTTAAAACATTAAGTATGGGGATACCATATATCAGCAATCCCACTTCTGAGTATTTATTCAAAGAAATCGAAATCAGGATCTCAAAGAAATATCTGTAGCCGACTGTTCACTGCAGCATTTTTCATAACAGTCAGGACAGGGAAGCGACCGGAGTGTCTATCGATGATGCATGGAAATGTAGTAATATATTACACCGAATACTATTTAGCTTTAAAAATAAAAAGAAGGAAATCCAGCCTTTTGCCTCAACACAGATGAAACTGAAGGACATTATTCTAAGTGAAATAAATCAGACACAGAAAAAAGATCACTACATGATCATGACATCTAAAAAAGTCAAATGTAGAATGGTGATTGCCAGGGGCTGGTGGTGTGGGGTGTGGGCAGGGGTTAATCCAACAAAAAAAGTTTCAGGTCTACAAGATGTGTAAGTTGTAGACACCTACTGTACAGCAACTACCTAGAGTCAATAATACTGTTTTGAATAGTTAAGCATTTACTGTGTGGGCAGATCTTACATTACGTATTCTTATCACACACATGCATACTCACAAAGGGGACTGGAAAAAAATGTTTTCGAGGTGATGGAACTGTTACAGCATGGATTGCGGTGGTGATGGTCTCACAGGTGTATACTTCTTTCCAAGATCATGAGGTGGTATATATTAGATACTTACAGCTGTTCGTATATCAATCGTACTGTAACAATGTGCTTAAGAAACAAAGTCTGTTTCCCACAGTCAAAGGAAGAAGAGGGAGAAGCGGAAGGAGAAGAAGAGGGAGGGGGAGAAGGGGAGGGGAGGGGGAGTGAGGAAGAGCAGTAAAATGTTACCAGTGCTTCCAGAATCCTGTGTATGTCCCTTCTGGTCACCAGGGCCCCAGGGAGAACCCCTCTCCTGGCCTCTAATATCACAGCTTTGTTTAGCCTGTTTTTTGCACTTTGCATAAATGCAGCCATGCAGTGTGTCTCCTGTTGTACTTAGCTTTTTTTCCCTCAATATTGTGTTTATGAATGCCCTAGTTCATTTCGTTGCATGTGGTTCTAGAGCATCAGGTTCTCCTTAACTGTGGCACTCCGCGTGCACATACTGCCACATGTTTACTGGGGATGTGGTTTTAATACACTTCTGAGTAGTGTCATTTTCTAGGCTGGAAGAAAATGAAATTTAGGGGACATCAGCCACTTCTTCAAAGATGAGAGCTCTCCATAAATTCCATTTTATCCAATTAATACTTAGGAATAATTTCTCCCTTCTCCTCCATTAATCTATTTTATCCATTTGTATTCATAGAACAGTCTAGGCAATGATTAGCCTTCACAGGGAGTGTCCCCATAGAAGGGCTGGACTGAGCTCTAGAAGGAGGAGTTTCTATGAGTGACAGGAATGTTATCACGGCTGAACCAACTCCAGTGACCTGCAGTTAATGATATCTTCCCTGCCTCCTCCCAAGGCCATTCTGAAGGTCAAGTAAAATAAAACAGATATTACAAAACTGCTAACATGGTATGATAACAGCTTAACAAAAAAGAGACATGTATATTACATTTAGGTGAAAACAAAACAGAAAACACCATTATAGGTAGTAAGCTTATGGAAGAATTAAGTTTCTTAATTTTACATGATAAAAAGTCCATATATTCGCACCTGGGTGGCTCAGTGGATTAAAAGCCCCTGCCTTCGGCTCAGGTCATGATCCCAGGGTCCTGGGTTCGAGCCCCACATCAGGCTCTCTGCCCAGCAGGGAGCCTGCTTCCTTTCCTCTCTCTCTGCCTGCCTCTCAGCCTACTTGTGACCTCTGTCTGTCAAATAAATAAATAAAACATGTTTTTTTTAAAAGTCCATATATTCTACATAGAACACGCATGAGTTTTAATAAGAAATAACATTACAGAGGTCAAGTCATATTTACAGAAGAGCACTGAAATCTATAAATGACAAACCAAATAAAAGTCTTCTTATACTGCTTCATTGACTCACACAAAACACTTTGTGGTATTTTAAAAATAGAAATTTCTGGGCCGTAATCTAATTTGGCAACGCTTAGAGCAGAAACAGCCCCTGCTGAAAGATTAAAAGAAAAATAAAGTGCTTCACAGTTGAGGCTGCCAAAAGATAAAGGGAGTCTCTCTGTTCCTCGCATTACTTTTCTTAAGCAGGTGGCTATTGAGGACAACGGTTACATGTCTGAGGAGTGCCTCACCCCACTGAGCTTTTCCTTCTTTGGGGTTCCAGGTAGATACCTGGTTTTGGGTGCCATGATGATAAGGGGGCAAAATAAGTCCTCCCAGGGAAAGCAAGGAATCAACAAGACTCAAGCTTTGGCTGAAAGACAAGGCCACCCCACAAATGGAAAACTGTGCTCCCACCTTCGGTAAACAAAATCACTTAGAACAAAGGAATAATCCCACTGTCTTGGGCTTGGCAAGGCCAACTCTCCATCTGTTACTTGGAAATTCCAAGGGGAATCTGTAAAGAAAGGGAAATTTATTGGATTTTGGTGGCGGGAATTATGCTTTGGCACTTGAGGTCAGTTTTCAATGTAAGAAGCTCCTTATTATTTCTAAAGGTCCATTTGCTAATAATCCGTTGTTTAAAGAGTGTGGACTGTTGAACAGGAGCATCTGGGTCACCTGGGAACTTGCTAGAAATAAAAATCTTGGCCTCTTACTTGCTACTCGAGTCCCAGCTGACTGAATCAAAATCTGTATTTTAATATGATCACAAGGCAATGAATTTTAAAATGAGACATGTTCAATAAGGAAATTGGGGGAAACAAGGAAAAATAAAAAGAAGAGTTTGGGTATGTTCCCCCACCCCGTGCCCTCATCTCTGTCCATAGTCACATCCCACACTTGCACTGTTTGGTACTGGGTTCTCATTTAAATTCATCACAAACATTTTCCTATGTTATCACTAACTTTTATCACCAGCAGTTCATAGATCTACACATAGTTCATCAGTGAATGTACTCTAGCTAATTCAGCTTAATTATTTCTAATTGGACCCTTGTGGGCCTTAAGGTTGCTTGTTATAAGTAATTCCACAATTAATAATTTTGTACTTAAAAATTTATATATTTAGGGTTCCCCTGCCGTGAAAGACTTCCAGAAAAGAATTTGAGTAAAGCTTTTCTCTTTATAGTAAGACATATACATTCTTATTATGAAAAGATTTTTAAAATACGAAAACACAAATCTATAGATCTGGTGAATCTGCACAGACACCCCCCCCACACACACGAGTGTATGTAAAAACTGGTGAAATCTGAGTTAGATCTGTAGTCAAGTTTATCATACTGTACTGAGGTCAACTTTCTGGTTTCAGTGATTGTATTATAGTTATGTCAGATGCAACCACTGGGGGAAGCTGGGTGAAGGACACATAGGATCTTTCTGCACAATATTTCCAACTTGCTGTGAGTCTGTAATTAATTCAAGATAAAAAAATTAAAATAATGTGTGAGAGAGAGAAGAAAAAGAAGTCAAAAATCCCATCACCACTCAAGCACAAACCGTTAATGTTTTGATAGGTTTCTTTTCAATCTTCTTCTATGCAATAGCTAAAAATAGTGATGCAAAATAAAAACCCTTTAAAAGCCCTTGATCTATGCTGAGCTTGGTTAGGCATAGCTTTGGTGTGATCTGTAATAACCAGCAAACAATAACAGGTTCTGAGAGTTCCAGGTAAGCTATGGCCTTGGCACTTACAAAGGACCACCTTCAGGAAAACATAAATTGTTCATGAACTTGGAAGCTTCATCCCTCACAACACTTTCCTTCATTGTACTGGGCACTATTTCCATCTCTGTCTTATCTATGCACCTACTCCCATTTCATAATTTGATTGCTATGGGAAACCCTGTGAAAATGCAGGTATAGGGGGCCATAACTATAATTTGGTTTCAGGAGGTACACAAAGAAGGGAAAAAGAATTTCTCTAGAACTTGGCTAGAGAAATTCTCTAGCTCTAGCTGCATTTGCAGAAAAGGCACCCCCCCCCCCCGCCAAATGACTGAGGTGGTTGCAGTTAATTAATGCCCTGATTCCTAATGGGAAACACTTGAGTAAATAACACCGGAGAACCCTTGAGCTCCCCTCCAGTTCCTCGCTCTGTGCATTCTCATAGACCAATCCCATCTCCATGACAACTAAGGAACCTTCTTTAAAACTCAGCTCAAAATACTTCTGTTGTAAGATACCAGCTCCCGTAAGCCCCTGGGGCACAGGAATGTGCCCTTTACTCATGCTCCCATATATCTGAACTGCTGGTTTTGTTCTATAACTTACCTACATGCCTGCCTTTCTCCCCCCAGGGCTGCGAATCTGGGATGTTGGGTAGGAACACATTCTTCTTTGTTAGACACGTTCTACAGTGGCCCACCCATTTAGGAGTAGGTTCCCAACAAGCGTTTGTTGATGGAAGGAAAGAAGGAAGAACAGGAGGAAGGGGGGAGGGAGGAAGGAAAGGCACATGGCTCCAAAGATGTCGCTGGATATGAAAGAAGCTGAAATCACTTTCCCATCTCCCAGAACACCTGCAACTTCTTGTTACAACCTTTTCTTCCTTCTCTCTCTGAACCCTATGTCAGCATGGTAGGGCTTGTGCCCATAATAAGGTTTCTGGTGGAATGTCTTGTAATGTCTGATGTATTCATTCTATTCTCAGGTGATCTGTATGTAATGCCATCCCGGAGAGGGACTGCCCCTCCTGGGATCATGGTTGCTCATGAGCAGATGGAAGGACCTCGCAAATTTTGCGCTCAAGAGACTTTCCTGGTTCTGCCCTTTGGGGCCTGTGAGTTCCTTCTTGAGGGGTTGCAACATATACTGAGATGTGCAGACGGGGCTCAGGGCATGTTCTGGCTTCAGACATTTCCATGACCTTGGACCAGGTACTTCAGCAACAGCTGTTTCTACATCTAGAAAGGAGATGGGTGTACAGATCTTTCTGTTTCTTATCAGGCAGGCAGGGGTTTGAATGCCTGAGGTATGATGATAAAGGAGTAAGGGATGCTTTGTTCTGCCAGAATTTCTGGGTGTGGAGGGAGGCAAGGTTTCTTCAGGTCGACCTTGGCTAACTTTGGTCCATTAGGATGAGAAGAGGTGACCTTTTTAGTCTGTCTATTTTTCACCAATCCGGTCAAGTAGGCATTCCTTCTTGGTTGGTTAAAAGCAGGTCTCAAGTCCTGCTATTTGCTGGAATGGCTGGGGACCTTTAGAAAACACTGAGGCCTCCATTCCACCCAAGAAGTTCTGATTTAGCTCTTCTTGGCGGGAATGACATGCCCACCAGGCACACTAAAAAAATGTTCTTATTTTGTTTAAAATCAAAAGAAGAAAATGAGTTTTCAGGTCAAAGAAAAGGTTTTAATACGTAATATTAACATACCTGTCTTTATACCACTGCAGTAGTAAAATGTGATATTCAATATGTTTTTAGAGGAAGAGGCTCACAAAAATTATAATATGGCCCTGGGCAGGGGTGCCCCTGTGGCATCAGGAATTTTAAAGTCTTCTCAGGTGATTCTAATGTGCAGCCAGGATTGAAAACAATGGTTTAAAGGGTACCCCAGGGGCTTTCTACGCTTTAGTATCTCCACCTGGCCTCCCAACACCTTGCCAAAAATTTGTTTTATAAAAATTGAAATTAATTTAAATTTATAGGTTTTCAATTACATTGAAACTCTGTTTCTAGAATTCCTCATTCAAATGCTTTTTATATGTGGTAGTGACCAGCAATGAGTACGCCATGGACAGGGACATTTTGGTGCATGGATAGAAGAAGGAGAGATTCTGCTGGTGGAATCATAGACGCAAAGTGTCTCTGGGCACCTGGGGGTGCCTGGATGGGGTGGGGGTGGTGGTGCTGACATAGATGAGCCCAAGTGGCCACCTGGACAGCAGGGGGGCCTTCTTTCATGTGTGGGGCCCAGGGATTTCCAAGCTCTTCCTCATTGGTAGTTGATCTCATCTGACTTCACAGCAACACTGAGGCAGGCAGAGTTGTCCTCACTAACCCATTCACAAGGTTGGTGGAGGCCAGACATCACAACAGACCCCTGTTCCAAACTCCCACCAGGGTTGGGACTGCCTACCATGGCAAGTATTGTCTTATAGCCTCTGTAATTTTGCTGACTTCCAACCCCGAATCCTAGACAAACCAGGTGCTAGTGTCAACTTGTGTTTGGGAGGAAAATGGGAGCCTTTTCTTAATCTTTGCCAGTTTTCAAGGCCTGTCATTGAAAATTGCCATTACCTCCATGATTATACAGTGAAGCTAGAGTATCTATATCTGAAATGCTTGGGTACAAGAGGCAATAGGTGACTTTTTGTCCCTTTGGGAACAAGTTCTCTGGCTGTGTCTCAGGAACTGCTCCAGAGTACAGAACCACAGAACCACCTGTTGGCTTCTCAGGGGCCCAGAGAGTGTAAACACTGACCACTGGCCCCTCCTTCCCACGCCCCAACAAAAAAGAAAAATAAGAAAAAAGAAGGCTATTTTCTAACCTGGAGATCAACAGTCTTGGTCCTCCCTCTTGGCAAGACTAAATTGGCTTGACTCCATTTGCCAGCATGGAAACTTTTACAGCAGAGAGAAAGTGAAGAGGAAAAAAAAAAAAATACTTCTTTTTTAAATTTAAGGAATGGACACGAAACATTAACATATCAGTGCAAAAGTACAATATTATTCCAAAGATCTGAGGGCTTCATTGAAACAAAACAAGACAAAACATATGTACTTGGGTAAATCTCTGTTAAGAGAGGGGGAAAATGATCATGTTATTTTAGAAGGAACCAAATGTACTATTTTCACCAGTAGAGAAATTACCTTGTCAATCTCTAAAACAGTGGTCTCCATTTTATTTTGAACACAATTCTTATCATTCAAAATGTCTGAGCAAGTAGCCCCATGATTTATTTAGAAAGTATACATAAGTATTTCTACACAAATCTCTCATGCACGCTGTAAAACCTACAAAAAGAGAAATAGAAAACTGAGATAAAAAATAAATATAAATTGAGTTCTGGTGTTCTTTCCCAGGCCCCAGTGAAGATTCTTTCCCCAGGGAGTGCCCCCTTGCTTGGAAACCACAGCTCCAGGCATGGAGACATGGAACGAACCTGATGGGTCTACTGGGGAGCTGCAACAGCTCTCTCACATCTTTGCTAGTAATGTGGGACATATGGATACACATTTAGCAGGAAGATGTTGCTAGGAAAAGACAAGCCACTTCTGGTTTCTGGTCCAGCATGTAAGGTGCTTAGATGTCTTCATTCTAACAACAAGTAAAATGCTGGATGAACTGAAAAATCAACGTCTCTTCTTAGATTCGTCACAAAAGTGAGATCACCCAGTAAACCACTGTACCCAAAGTTGGAGAGACAAACAGTTGGCTACAGAGAATCACAACTTATCAGAACAGACAGTCACAAGCAGAAACCTCCGTGGGAACCAGTGCTGGGATAGGAGAACTAAGAGATAAAGAGCCCAGGGGGACCCAGAATAAGGGAGTACCCCACTTCTGTGAGTTTTACCTACTGGAGCTCTACCAGATTTTCAAAGAGAAGATCAAAGAAAAACCCCCTCTTGCTTCCAGCAGGGGAAGCGGAAAGGAACCATTTTGAAATACAGAGCATTCTGTTCTTCCTCAAAGTCCTGCCCTCAGGAGAAACTAGTTAACCAGAGTCTAACCTGCTGGGGTTTAATCAGAGCCTAACCACCATGGGGGAAGGGACCTATCCAACTCCAACTCCCTCCAGCCATGCTACCTCACCTAAGAAGACGCAGGTGACTGAAAAGACCTAATAAAATTCACAGTGGAAGGATACAAGCTCACCAAAAGTCCAAGACCACATCTTAGGACTGTAGAGCGCTCCCACATTCCCATACCCAACGTGTCACTAAAGGGCTTTTTACAGTAGGTCCCTCCACCAATACACCATGCCTGCCTAACAACAGAAAATTACAAGGCACACTTACAGGCAAAAAAAAAAAAAAAAAAAAAAAAACCATCAGAAGAGCCCGAATGAGCATCAGAACCAGAGTCAGATACCACAGGGATGTTGGAATTATCAGACCAGGAATT
Organism: Mustela lutreola; assembly: GCF_030435805.1. NCBI lineage: Eukaryota > Metazoa > Chordata > Mammalia > Carnivora > Mustelidae > Mustela > Mustela lutreola. The sequence goes on along the minus strand of NC_081298.1, from coordinate 59,597,441 downwards.
TTTTTAAAACTATAGTTAATATGCTAAAGGCTTTAAGGGGAAAAGTAAACAATGTGCAAGAGCAGATGGATAATATGAGCAGAAAGATGAAAACTCTAAGAAATGATCAAAAGGAAATGCCAGAGATCAAAAATATTGTAACAGAAATGAATGCTTTTGATGGGCTAATTAGTAGAGTGGAATCAGCTGAGGAAAGACTCAAGCTTGGGGATCTGACAACAGAAACTTTCCAGATTGCAAAGCAAAGAGAAAAGAGGAGAGGCTCCCCAAGGACTGTGGGACAACACAAAAGGTACACACACACAATGGAAATGCCAGAAGGACAAGAAAGAGAGAAAGGAACGGAAGAAATATTTGAAACAACTATGACTGAAAATTTCTCCAAATTAGTGTCAGGGAACAACTAGCACTCAGAAAACACCAGCAGGATAAATGCCAAAAACAAAACAAAACAAATCCACACAATTGGGCAAATCTTGGTCAAAGTGCAGAAAATCAAAAGTAAAGGAAAAGTCTTGAAGGAAGCCAGAAGAAAAAGCAGATTACCTAGAGAACCAAAGATAAGACTTACAAATGACTTTTCAGAAATCATGCATGCATGAAGAGAATGGAGTGAAATATTTTAAGTTTTGAGAGAAAAACCCCACCAACTTAGAATTCTTTACCCTGTGAAATTGCCCTTCAAAAATGAAAGAGAAATAAAGACATTTTCAAACAAAAATTGAGGGAAATTGTTGCCAAAAGACCTTTTTAGGAGTAAGACCTCTTTACTCAGGTATCTGAGGGATAGAATATTAGTTCTGAAGCAGTTCCAACTTCTTGTTTCAAGGTTTATATTGCCCTAACTGGTTATAGCTTTTCAAAACCATTTTTTTTTAGTAGCATGAAAAGAAGGGCCTACACAAAAGTGGACATGAACTAGATGGATGGGCTTCCTTTTTGTCACACCCAGAATTATAGAGGAGAGGAAAGTGACATTGATTTTTTTGGTTAACATCTGAGGCCAAGAATTATGCCATTCATCATACGTGCCTCAGCTGATTGAAATGGGACAGGGAAATGGAGGCATCCTAGCAGGTGGTAGAGTCAGGATTTGAACCCAGAGGCAGATATTTATTCTACCAAAAAGCAATTTGCAGCAGCTTTTCCCACAGGAAAACGTCAAGAGGTGTCATGCCAGGTGGGGTCCTGATTACTTTGCATCTTAGACCAAGAGCAGAAAGAACAAAATAACCCCCTCGGAGCACCTGGGAAATAAAAATCCTTCCTGAATGTTTGTGTTCTCTGCTCTAAACTACACCCCCATATGATGGCATCTGGAGGTAGGGCCTTTGAGGGGTGATTAGATCACGAGAGTAGAGCCCTCATGAATGGGATTATGGCCTCATAAAAGAGATCACATAGAGCCCCCTTGCCCTTCCCGTCATGGGAGGAAACCGGCAAGATGGCCATCTGTCTGGGTCCATTTGTGCTTTGCAATAACAAAGTACTGCAGCCGGGATATCTTACAAACCATAAGAATGTCTCTCTCACAGTTCTGAAGTCTGGAAGTCTGAGACTGGGGTGACAGCATGATCACATGAGGACCTTTTTCCAGGGTTCAGACTTCTTTTTGTATCACACTGGACATCAGAAATCTCACACATGATGTTTTGGGGGAGGACAAAACATTCAGATCATAGCACCATCTATGAATGAGGAAATGGGTTCTCACCAGGCACCGGGTCTGCTGGCAGCTTGGTCTTGGACTTCCCACCTCCAGAACTCTTAAGAAATAAAAATTTGTTTTTTAAGCCACCGAGTGTATGGTATTTTTTGTCATAGTAGCCGATAAGCACTAATACACTCACCTTGCCACAACCTAGCTCAGGGGAGAGCCTAGGTTGTCATCAGGATGTGCAGGAGGCAGTAAACTAGATTGTCCATCCTCTCTCCCTTCTTGGCCCCATCATCCATGGAGTAGTTTCTTGGAAGAGACCTGAGGCCACCCACCCTCCCTTCCCCTACATGGCCCTGGAAGGGGGCTATGGGTGGGACAGAGGGACACTGAGGTGTGTGTGGATTCATTCTGGGGACAGAGTGGTTGGGGTTTTTCTTTGTTTTGTTTTGTTTTTTGTATTTTGGGGGGAGGAAAAGGAAACTAAGGCAAGTTAGACCATAGGAGATATTAACATGGCTTTCATTAAGCCTGATACTAGTACTCCACGTTCTAATAAATGTCTTCTCTCCAGCATCACATCTGGTGACTTTCTCCATGCCAGAGGGAAGAACCAGGCTTGAAAGCAGAAATCTTGCCATTGTTTATTTGGCAGCAAAACCTGAGCTGAAATGATGTAAGGTTGTTTCTGGTTTCCACTGGGCCCATTGTCAATGAATACGCATACATTTCCCCGCAGCACTATTCATGGATTTGAAGACAGAAGCTGCCCCAGCCCTAGCTG